>NC_089581.1:127994816-128294816 GCF_019320115.1 Miscanthus floridulus | reverse complement strand
GTCACCTCCCGCATGTACTACAAAGTTTGCACAGCGCATGCTCAGTTCTCAAATGGAGAAGGCAGAGCAAAACCAGTTCAACAACTTGTTCCAAACATACTTTGTTGTGAAGGAACGACGTTGTCGTGTCATGATTGATGGTGAGACTTGCAACAACCTTGCAAGCTTAGAGATGGTTGAGAAGCTTGGTCTGACCACACAGCCACATCCACATCCATATTACATGCAATGGGTAAATTCTTGGGATAAGATAAAGGTAACTGAAATTGCTCGTATTGAGTTTTCAATTGGTCTTTATAAGGACAGCGCAGAATTTGACATAGTACCTATGCAAGCATGTCAATTATTGCTAGGCAAGCCATGGATATCTAAAAATAATGTTTTGCACAACACAACTACTAATAAATATTTGCTCAGATATAATGGTAGAAAAATTACTTTTATACCTATGACTGCTACTAAAATTTTAAGAGAAGATCTCATGAGAGCAGAGAGAAGAAAAAATGAGCCTTTTAGAAAAGAATGGGCTATTTCAGATGTTACAATACCGTCATCTAAATCTGAATTTTTACAAAATGGAGATAGTGCTTTGCCTCTTGTTGGAACTAATATTTTGCAGCATGTATCCCAAAAAGAGGACAAGGTGACTGAGAAAGAACAGGTAAATGTATCAGGTAAGAGCTCTCTTGATGTGCTGATTTTTTCCACCAATGATGCTAATAATTCTATACTAAAATCTTCTATTGATTACCTTTGTCACATGGCGAATGTTCTATCGATCTTTGTGATAGAGAAGAGTTGTGTGATAGTGATATGATTATTAATGTGCCGCAACCAGTGAATGAGAATGATTCTTTTGTTTTGGAACCAAATACTTATGCTAAAAATAAACAATTGCTTCCAATTGCCACTGAACAAGATGAACTAAAATTGTTGTCTTCTCTAAATACTTTGGGGTATATTGAGTTTGAGACACTATGTGCTCTGAGTAGTTTGGAGGAGAAATTTAATTGTGCAGGATTGCCATGGTTATCTAGATGTACATGTCACTTTATTGGTAAATATAATTGTAAAGGAGAGTATATGGTGCATCGTATCTATATTTGTTCAACTCTGGAATCTCCTTTCATTGTGCAAAAATATGATCAACTAGAGGGCACCAATAGCGATAATGTTGTCATGTTGAAATCCCCAAGTTTTGTAATGAGGCAACAGGTTAAATTTCAAGAAGGGGAGCAATGTTGGCTACTACCGACAACTTGTCCACCATCTAAGCTCAAACCGAGGACGGTTTGTTGTCAAGAAGGGGAGGATGATGAGGACATGGCACCTTCGGATACAAACAATGATTATAAGGTGCACTCGTTCCTACATTTGCATAGTGGCTTTGGTTATAATTCACTTGGTTCCACATGTACATGTCACTATTTGATTGTAGGTTCAAATGTGTTTCATAATGGAAGTTCATCAAAGTTGAACTTTCGGTTCGTCGGTAGCCCAACAGTGCCTCATTGGAAAGGCCATAACTCATCCATCCGGAGTGCGATCGAGGTCAATGAGCACTTGATAGAAAGCTTGTTTGATAAGCTTTCAAATAGATCTGGTTCCATCTCAATATCACGTCGGCAAGGCCTCCAAATCACCAATATATTCTGTCGCTATTTTTGGCGGGAGCTACACTATCGTCATGGGCTTGTTAGACATCCTTGGGACCCAGGCCCAAGTTGGAGCACGCCCAAGAAGATGGAGAACGCCTAAGAGATGGCCTTGGACGTCCTCCTCCTTGGCCACCACCTTAGGAGGCCAGCAAGGACGTCCAAGCCAAGCCAGAGGCCTAGTCCAATCCGAGTTCGAGTCTGCCTTGGCTGTCAGAACCAGTCTGTAATAAAACGGACACCCAGGATGCATCCGGACTCCGTTTTTGATGATCCACATATGGATGGAAAGATAATTTGATAAGGAAACCAATCCAAGTGGTTTCACGTCAAAAGATCTTTGGAATCAATGGGAATCGTCGAAACAAGTCAGCGTCCAGAATCTGTCAGGGTGCTGCGACACCTTCTTTTGGTCCGTTGGACCGTGTATCGTGTTTGGGCCCATTAGGGGGCGTGTCCAGGCTAGGCGACGAACCTAAGACCTTTATAATCATATGCCGCTGCCGTCATTAGGTTTTGAGTTTTTCTTAGATTATTCTGTCAAGAATAGTTTCGCCGTTCATCGGTTTGTAAGACCCCAACTTCGTGAGTTTAATCATTCATCTGCAATTTGGTTGCATTCTTTCTTGTTCTTGCTTGTGTTCTTCGTTGCACAGGCAGGGATTAGCTTTCTTGGCGAGGTCAACCTGGTCCATGACTTGGTTGATAACCAGAGGAGCGGTGGTGCTAAGGTTGCAGGGTTTGGATCTTTCGATCTGAAGCCGGATCGGTGTGTCATTCTCCGCCACAATGATAGTTACCATCACCTGACGGAAGATCGGGATCCCCGTCTCCATTATCAAGGATAGTCAGTTAGTAGTAGAACTCAAGGTAGAGACAGGAAATCAAGTGTTAGTAGCTATGACTCCACTACAGATTGAATGTTTGGCTTCTAAAGTAGTGTTTGGTACTAAAGGTCTCGTCCTAGGGTCAAGTATGGCTCTGATACCAACTAAAACATCCTCAATTTTCCTTGAAGGGAAAATCCACATAATGAATTTTAACATGATAAAACCAAGGACTGATTCCATCATATTATCATATTTCAGTCGATGTCACAGTCATACATCGTAAGATTACAAGAATACAAGATATTACATCACTAGGAAACACACCTATTACAGAGTTAATCTAGCGGAAGACTATCGAGTGAAGGCTCCTCCTTCACGGGCATCATTAGAGTTGGTGTAGTGCAGCGTAGATTCCATCTCCGAACCAAACTTGAGCGTAGGCACGAGACCTTCTAATCCTTCTAAAGTCAGCATCTCTGAAGAACAGGAAATCTACACACCGCCAGATGTGTGCAGGCCATGGTCAGCACCGATGAGCTTTAGTGGAAAAGATAAACAAGGGATCTGGCGATCCTAATATTTGGCTGTGGTTTGCATCCTTAGCGCATGAGAAGTAAGTAACAGTAGTAATGTAATAATAATATCCAGTTTTTAACACATTCCCAGCCACACACATCCACATCCATCCATATCCATCCACCAACCCATCCCAACCATAACCACACCACCATCACCACATCTCATCTCACACACTCAGGTCGACTAGGCCGACTCCCTCTCGGCACTTGTCTCATTGGCCCGCAGCCCCCAAGGCTCACGACTGGAAAATACCCCAACCCTGGAGGGAGGAAAGAAGGACTCATCTCGCTATCTAGAGGCACGAAACCCAGGAAAGGTCCATAGCCGACAAGTCGGCATATGTATCGATCGATCAACCAAACACTCTACAGAGGTTTTACATACCCACAAGATTAGCCATCCTCGGAGTCTTGCTCTCCTAGGTAGAATTTCGGTCGCTTGCTAGCCTAGAACGATGCCACCCTACCTCTCAGCCCTGGAACACATCAAGTCTAGTCTAGGATGGCTGATACTGTGAGTCATAGACAGAGCCGGGGCCCTCTGGGTGTCAAGAGCTAGGTCCACAAGGCTTCCTGAAGTCTCAGAAGGGTTTGGGGAACTCCACGCCCCGTACCACCTTGCACATGTTCACCTAGCAGTAGTGGCATCGCTCTACCAAGTAGTCCAACCGTCCCGCACCATATAGGGCGAGTGGGATATAAAGGATTCTCGGTGAATCTGAGTACTAGTAAGTCCTTAGGGATGACCAAGCCAAAATGTCTTCATCAGGGTTGTCGTTTTACATGCCACCACAGCACCTCCACCCTAGGCTCCTCCCATCACAGGTTCACACCCAAGGCCACCTCCAAATACCATTTACCCGCCATAGGTATTCCATATCCAAGTGCCTAGGTAGCACCACACGGCAAGACTCGCCCCAGGCTCATCGTGATTCCAGCTCGGTCGACACAACCCTCACTCTCCACGCACCCAAGACACACGTAGCACGCTCACACACCACCAAGTCCGGCACCCATAGCCAAACCATTCCCTAGGGGTTCACCACCAGCATCACATCCCCGATATAATGCGAAGTGGAGTTAATAATAAGTATAGTGGTGTAATATGCAAGTAAGCAGGCAAGTAAGCATATATAAGTGAGCGAATGCACAAAGCAGGGTGACGTGGTAGAGTGGGTTGCATTAGGTAATAAAGGCTCAGGTAGTAGCATGCATCAAAGTACTAGCAAAGGAATAATTATAAAGTGCTAGCAATTCTAACATTATGCAATGTCCAACAGGATTCTCTAAAAAGAGGGTGCTGCCATGACACCTGCGATGTAGAGGTAGTAGTGGTACAATTCTCCATCTGTTGGTGTTGAATCAGTGGGGTCGTCTCCTCCTAAGTTGACTCCAATCCACAGTCCTTGTTGTTGTTCCCGTTCTCTTGATCCGATCGCTAGCTACTCCACGAAGCGAACACGCAAAGCTAGAGAACACACAACACTCGAAAAGACTGACAAGACGCAGGAAGATCCAATAACACCAATGGCACACTAAAAGATTCATAGCTTAGCCCTCTAGGCGGTTGTCCGATTTCCTTGGGACCAAGAAACACAAGTGATGGTTTGCTTATGCACAAGCTTATGCCATGGCCAAGCCAGTACGGCTTTACGATAAACTGGTTTAAGCCAGAGCTCATTCATAGCAAACATCACGGCTCGCTGTCTTTCCTTTCGGGCGTCATGGAGATGACGAGAATCGGAAGACAGGCCCAACGGAGGAAGAACGACAGGGGTTCAGCTCTTATAGCCTTATCCCACAAGTCACAATTGGACACGGGAAGCAAACAAGAACGAATAACACTATCATGACTTGGCTCCAATGTACTTTGGCTCACCCGCTATGGTAGGAAGCGGTAGCGCAAAGAGGTTGGACAGCGACGGGTCCTCTCGATCCACACGACACATCAACGTCAGGGAGCCGAGGAGACAGTCGTTCAACATGGCAAAAGCAGCGGGGTTAGCTAGGCACGTCCATGTTATGTTCCCAGACACATCTTCAGGGAAGATGGGTTTAGATGGTCGATCAGGTCAACACGCACAGGTCCGAGGTACGACATAGACCATAGCTTCGCTAACAAAAGGGAATAGTCCGGTCTTTGATCCAATCGTCATGGGCAAGATGGGATCGAACAGAGCGGGCTATCGGGGCAATAAGAGCAAGAACAACCAAGAGCAAGGTCCACTTCTTCTAACGCAAACGCTACGACAAAGATGAGGCATCGGAAGGAGCGACACTCAAGAACACCAAGTGCATAAGCCACTCATAGGGTACCTGACTTGGGTGCACTAGCACTGAGATATCTCTCAGATTCAAAGCGGTGCGGTTGTCACC
Source organism: Miscanthus floridulus (assembly GCF_019320115.1). Classification (NCBI taxonomy): domain Eukaryota; kingdom Viridiplantae; phylum Streptophyta; class Magnoliopsida; order Poales; family Poaceae; genus Miscanthus; species Miscanthus floridulus. Next base: position 128,289,377 of record NC_089581.1, on the reverse strand, counting down.
GCGAGAATCAGAGAAACGTGATGGTCAAATGGGGTACAAGCATACAAGGGCTTGAGCACGAAGAAGCAACTAAAAGCGAAAGAGAGGCATAGCTCCATGGTTATGGCGAGGTGAACTCATGGCCACAAGCTATGTCAACGAGTTGGCATCCATCGTTCCACGATTGTTTACTCCTAGGTTATCTCCCACAGAACTTGGTCACGAAGGGCTCAAAATGTGCGGGTAACATCCGCATCGATATCACCATCGATATTGAATCCATCACGACCACGTCCTAGGGCCGAAGGTAGGAGTTAACACTCACTAGTGCAATGAAGTCAACTAAAAAGTGAGGGGTCGAGTTACACTCAGCGTCATGGCCATGGCGAGATGAATCCCGCGATCGTAACGTCCGAATGAGGTACGATCCCTCAGCCGGCTCGAAGCACGGCACACAGGCAACAACTCAAACAACCACGATAAGATCCAAACACGACCAAAAAGGCAACACGACTCGACACGACTACAGGAGTAGCACATTCCATAGCTGGGAGATGAAGGGTCCTGTAAGACAGGCATAAACAGATTAGGCCGTGAGATTGGGGTCCGACAAGGTAGATGTGCATATACGGAAAGATATTAGACGGGGCTTTCCATCGTCATGGTAAGGCATCGACTAAGGTTCGATAACTCAAAGATCCTAAGGTAACGGCTCACAGTAGATGGAGTCACAGCTTGCATCTGGCCAACAATGGCCCGCTATGGCTCGATACTGGCTTTAGTTAGACAGTCTCGTGGGGCTACGGTGGGCCGTGGTTGGCCGGTCATGGCTACAGGTGGCCAAGGGTTGGCTACGAGCGTCGAGTCTTTGGCTTAGGCATATGTCACGGCCGTCAGGTGCTAGGGTCCCTGTGGTGGCAATCCAAAGTTAGTCTAGTGAGCTGCGCGAACGTGAGTGAGCGCAAGCATTGTGATGGCTTACCATTTGGAGGGGTCAGAAATACTCAAGGATGGGTCCATGACGTAGGGCTTGATTTTAGAAAAATTATGGAACTGGTTTCATAATTTTAGGAGCTAAGATGAATTTTTGGCTGAACTTTCCAAATGTGGCCAAGAATTTCTAAAAAGTAGAAAAAGGATGGAAAGGGGCAGGCTTCAGTTGGGCTGCTTCTCCCAGCTGGTGGCCCATGGTAGGGGCTCGCGCGTGGGCCACAAGCCGGAGTAGGCTGGGTTGGCTTGCTGGCCGGCCCACCTACGGGGAGGAAAAGGAGTAGAGGGGCCATCACTTGGGCTCTTGGTGCTGCTGACGGCCCAAGAAGAGAGGAGGCCCAAGACTTGAAGAAGAGGAGGCCATCGGCTTTAGCCTACCGGTGCTCGATGGCTTGGGGCAGCGCCGGCGCGCTGTGTGGGCACAGGCATGCTGTGCACGTGGGTGTGTCCGGGGCATGCCGGCACGACGTGCGTGTCGGCCAGCGTGAGGCACACGGTGGCGAAGCATAGTCCAAGCCATGCCCGAGTGCCGTGGGCGTGCGGCGAGGTCGGACGATTGTGACGGCACCGTCGATAGCTCATGGCGAGGCCAGAGCAGCGGCGATGCTGGGCTGTGCAGCTGTTCCTACACGTGTACGTGACCCGGTGGTGGCGGTGAACAAGGCGTTACCCAGTGTGAACGTGCTGTGCGAGCGGTTGCTTAGGCTAGAGTCCACGTAAGGGCATGTATGGGATCGCTAGAACATGCTCGTGCGGTGTGTGGGGCGATGCGTCCGGAGTCGGCGTTGGCTCGGGCCTTCGCGTTCCAGAGTGTGGAACGCCATGGCCGGTGAGAACGGGTGGGGCTGGTAAAGAAGCATGGCGATGCTCATCCGTGGATGTGGTCGAGGACGTAGTCGTGGACGCGCCGTTGTCATGGTCGGTGCGGTTCGGCAGGGGCGTCGACGTGCGCTTGCGGTCGCTGCGACACGGGGCAGCAGGCCGGTGTCGTGAGGCGGTGCTGCAGCGCTTCCGGTGCTCGGCTCATCATGGGTGGCGCTCCAGCGTGGCGGTCATGGGCTGCACAATGAGGAAGGGCCCCTGGATGGCCAAGGCTTGGTGATGCAGCGGTGTGCGCCAGTGTTCGCCATCCGCGTGGTCGAGGTCATGGCGAGGACGAGTGGCATCGTGTGCTGGCGTGGACGCGACGAGCGCAGCGACGGCGGACGCACGACGCGTGGGCGCGGCGCAAGGGCACGGCATCGCTGCAGGAGAGGCTAGGGTGAGGGAGGGGAAGATGTGCTTGGTGGCAGCAGCCGTAGGAAGAGATGGCGAGGCTGAGGGCGGCGTTCGCCTTTTGTAGTGCGGGGCTTAGGGCTCGGCATAGGCCTGGCATGCCATGGGCGGCAGCGATCGTAGCGAGGAAGAACGTGGCGCGCATCGGGCGACTGCTCGCGGGAAACTTCGAGAAGATAGGGTAGGTGAGTCACGGCGTGGTCGAGTAGTGCGGCTTGGCGCTCGTCGCGACGTGGGGCGAGGCGCTGCGGGGTCCAGGCGTGTTTGCGTCGCGGCCAAGTAGTTTCTATGGCTAGGGTCAGGGCGTGGCTTGCTTTCGCGAGGCGCGGCGCGGTTGGTCACGGTGCGTACCTATGACGTGGCTTGAGGCGGGGGCCCGGTGTCATGCGCGTGGAGGCATCCAAGGGGCTGATGGCGTCGCTTGGCTCGGATAGAGAACCAAGGACGACGCAGGACGTATGGAGGAAGAAGAATGGCAGAAGCAATGCGATGGAAGGAAACGGCATCATTGATTTGCTTTTTCCCTAGCCGCTGACAAGCGGGTCCCACAAGGGAACAGCCGCACATGCAGAGCGGCTTTGCTTGCGTGCAGTGTACACGGATGGAGGTGAGGTATTTCGGCTGGCCTGTGGGTCCACTGATGGAACATCGGCATGCAGTGGCGCTGCTTAGCTCTGTACGGCGCTTCTGCGTGCGTTGGGCACATGAGGGCAGGATGGGCTGGTCGCTGTTGCTCCAGGGCTAGGCTGGATTGGAGGCCAAGGCTGACAAGGAGCTAGCTGGGCTCTGGTATTTGCCCATGGGGCAAAAATATGTATACACCATACACGTATATATATACATATAGAGCCTTGCAGGGTGCGTGTGTCAATCATGCTCTTGTTGGCTGCCTGCTACTTACGTGGTTTACGTTACCAAACAATGGGAATAGGAGTATGCGGCTGCAGTAGAGTGCTGCCGCACCTTACACATGCACAAGATGAATAGTAGAGGGACTTAGGGAGTGAGGGTCCGTTAATTAGGAGATCAAGTAGGGATTTCGAGAGAGGTCACAAAAGAATTCAAAAGATATCTACGAGGAACCCAACTAGGATTATTGAGGAGGGTTACTTGCTATGGACTTGTGCACTCCAAACCACAAGACTCAAACACGAGGCAACGCGAGAGCTTCAGCACATTCTACAAACAATTCTATATGCATGCAATGTTTAGTCAGTGGGTTTGACTCGTGTTTGACCTAGCATCTACATGCTTCACAGATTGCAGGAAAATTTTTAAAAAGTTCATATTTTTGGCTTCTCCAAAAACCCGGGTTGTTACAGGCTGCTCCAGTCATTCCTACATAGTCTATAGCACCTCCAGTTGTCGATCTGACCCAGACCGTTTTAGCATCGCTTCCAGCTACAGAGGGTCAGACAGCTCAGATCTCTAGTTCAGATGATGATGGCACTCAGTTCTAGCTTGCTCCTCGTACCTAAGCGCCCAACTCGTCTGCTGTAGCCCCGCCGACCAACCCTTAGGTTTTGGTGTTTGACGCCAAAGGGGGAGAGGGATCGAGTATGTTAGCTTTAGGGGGAGCGACATATCGAGGGGGAGCTTAGTTTATCTATTAGATTATCTGTTTGTAACACCCAAAATTCTACTACCAATTAGCAATTAAATTCTTGCCCTTTTAATACATTTTCTAGGTATTTCTAACATAGGCCAAATAATAAATATTGTATAAATAAAATAAACTATAAGTTTAGAAACTTGTTTGTTGCATTCATGCCGAATCATATGGTTTTTGATTGAGTGTAGGGCTAGATGATTTGAAATTGAATTCAAAACTTATTTGAATTTGGCTTAAAAATGGAAATGGAGAAAATAGAATTGGAAAAAGATTGGATTTGGAAAGAATTCACCTACTGGCCCAACTCCAGAACCAGCCCGGCCTTCTTCCTCCCCCTTCCCGGCCTGTCTTGCCCGGCGTCGGCCCGTTGCTGGCGGCCCAGCCAACTTTCCCCTCCCTTCTCTCCTTTTCGGCCTATTCCGCGTGCGGCCTTGCTTTTCCCGCACCAGCCTGTTTGGCGGCACAGCCCACCAGCGCAGCCCACCTCGGCATCGCGGCCCGCAACGCCCATGCCGCCGCTCCCTCCCTTCTCTCTCCGCTGCGCAGCTGGTCCCGCCTGTCAGCCGCATGCGCCCATTGTCTTCCCTTCCTTTCTTCCCTGACGCCCCTTTCCTTTCTCTGCTCATCAATGGCGCAGCCCGTTCGGCAAGCCGCCGCGCCCGTATGGAACGTCACCGGCGCCCGTGTATGGAAAGCGCCAAATCCACCCCGCTCCCCTTCCTTGTATGCCGCAGCCGCCCGCCTATAAAGGCCGAGCCCCCCCCCCCCTCTACCCTTCTCCATCCCCTGCTCGTAGCCGTGAGCCACTACCGCCGGCTAACCCCTCCTCCCGAGCGCAAAACTCGACGCCGACGTGCCCAGGAGTTCCACCGCGACCCACCGAAGCCGTAGGTACCTCCACTTCGCGGTTTTGGTCTCGTTTTCATTGGATTCAACCTCAACCGTGCCCTCTCTCTCTCTCCAGTTCACGGCCACCGTCGATGACTCGTTTCGGAGCCCTTCCAGACGCCGCGACCACCATCGTCGGACTCGCGGTGAGTTTCTCCGCCTTCCCGTGCCATCCGTTCGTCGTTTAGCGCACTAGGACGCCGTAGCACAAGCTCCAGTTCGCACCGGCCATGGCGCCACCGGCATCTTCCTCTTCCCCGGTGAGCCACTACCCTGCCCTCACCCCTATGCCACTGGATGTTGATTGAACGGTCGAGATTGTGTACCCCTTCGGGGTTAAGTGGCCAGTCCACCGTGGACTCATGGACCCGGCGCACCGTGCCTGCGTCAGCGCATCCACCGCCTCGTGGTGCACCGAGCCAATCACGTCCTACCACGTGTCGCACAGTCAGCAGCCACGGGTCAACTCACGGTCAGTCACGTGCAGTTTTCAGAAAAGCCCTCCTGTTTTATTAGAATCAACCCGCAGTCCGGTGTAATTCAAAATAATTATTTTTCGGCCCTAATTTTATTCGTTTAGGACCCTATGTTTTCCAGAAATAGTATGCACAGTCCAAAATACATTTAAATTCAGATTTTTAATTGTTTTAATTCAAATTTGAGTTCAAATATTTACAGAATTGCCATTACATCTTATTTCATGCATAACTTTCACATTTTAAGTCCGATTTGAGTGATTCTTTCGCTCATGTGTTCGTAGCAATGTGTAGAATAGATCTATAAGCTTTTCAACATATGTTTTCACTGTTTGGTGTACTTTTCTAATGGAGGTCTATCTTGTATGCATGTAATGATTGGAATGATGCTTGATTGATGATTGGATCACGGTTAGAGGGTGAGCCATTTGAGGTGACTGAGGACCCCCAGCAGGATCAGCAGTACTCCCAGGATGACTTTGAGGAAGGCAAGTGTACCAAAGGCCCCTTGTTACCTATGAACTACTACCACTTACATTCATGCATGTGTTTAATTTGAATTGCCTTTAAGGACTTTACCTAGATAATTCCTTGTACCACATATCCTTGATACCTGGGTATATTGGGTAGGCATTTTGGATAGATGCTGCAGCGCTTAACATGAAGTAATTGTTAAACATAATTAAAGGCTATATGCAATGTGATTAAATGGAACTTTTTAGCAACAGATAGGGGGCTGGAGTACGGGGTTGAGTACTCTAGTGCCTCTCCATAAGGACTTAATCCTGAAGCGGCAACCCAGGAGGGACCGTACAACCCCGAGTGTCACATGGCTCTGACTTTAACCTATTATCTAGATTGTACTAGCTCGTCTGTAGCTCCAGTAAGGGGTAAGAGGGTATCTTTCCTTTTTCTGTTAGGGTGTGCACCGTGCTACGATGCCCACGCGTGCCATTCCTTTGTAGCTACGACCTGTTAGTGCAACTAGCTAAGGGTTTCATAGTGAAACTCTGCCACACTTCCTGGGAAGAGGTGTAGTGGGTCTCGCGAACCCCGGCATTGGGAATCATGGCTCGGTGGGTAAAGATGTACAATTTCTGCAGAAATAATTAACCTGTTATAACAGCCGTGCTCACGGATACGAGCGGTCTGGATCCTTCGAGATTAGTGGTTACTGTGGATGATGGATGGATGGGGTATGAGATAAAGCTTGATGATACTTTAATACCACTTGGGTATTGGGACTGTTCATTAAAGTAGTAATTCAGGTTGCTAAAATTTGATCAACTAAAATTGCGAACCGCAGTCAAACAGTGTCAAGCCTTTTTGAGCCTCATAGATCCCTTTGATATACTTGCTAAGCATGGTGAGCTTACACTTGCTTTACATCCAATGAAAATCCCGGATGGGTAACAGATAATGGATATGAAGAGTTTCCGGAGGATGTCCAGGACTACTAGGGAGACGTTCACCAGTTGGAGTCCCTGTGGCAAGTTGGGCTAGTTATTCCGCTGTGATTGTAATAATATTGCCTTCGAGCAAACTTTGTATTAACTTTATGATGAGATATGCGATGTAATAAGTACTTTACTTTGATACTATTGCAATTTGTGATATATGTGTGTGTTTGGACATCCTGGGCGCACATATATGAGTACTTGGTTTTGCTTTGCAAAATTGGGTGCGACAAATTGGTATCAGAGCTATAACTGACTGTAGGACGAACAACCTAGATAGAAATGGACATTTTTAGGATTTCATTATCTTTATTTTACTACTTTTACTTTGCTATAAAATTTTTGCTTATATTCTGTTCTTTATCTGTTGCCAAAAATTATTTTGTTCTAATACTCAACCTTTTCATTCTTGTAGATGGCCCGTACCAAGCAGACCCCGCGCAAGAGGACCATCCTGATGCCCACTAGGAGGACCTAGGTTCACTTTGGGCAAGCGTGTCCCGGCACATCTTGTGGAGGCTCTAAGGAACCAAGAAGAGGAACCACCTGTGGAGGTGCCCATGGGGGAACCTCTGGAGGACTTGTTGGAGGATCCAATGGATGAAGAAACAGAAGAGGGACCCATGTTCGAGGGACCCATTGAGATAGAGGAGTCTGAGGAAGATCCCGAGGAAGTGCAGGAACAAGGTGGCCAGGAGGGAGCTGGTGACCCCGATGATGGAGATGGTTCTGATGATTCTGATGCTGATGGAGGTGATGATGGTGGAGACGGTGGAGATGGTGGAGACGATGGAGACGGTGGAGACGATGGGGATGATGACAATGATGATGATCACAATGCACCGTTGGCTCAGGGATGGACTGCGGAGATCCACTACGACTTGGAGGGTGATGGCTACTACCACCCTAGGCTTCTCGCACTTGTGCATCGCTACCACCCCTGGAGGCACTAGTTCAGTACAGGACGGAGCATTGGACCCACCCCGACTACACCGGCTTCTGGGAGACAGAAGTGTACATCCGAGAGGGGACTCGGGTGCGCTACATCCACCGCGCCACCACTGCATGGCTCACACGTGCGGCCGTCATCAGGGATGTAGCTCGACAGGCGTTGATGGTCAACCGCGACCGTCACTTCGACGACATCGCCTGGGAGGATGACCGCTATCTTCCCCGCCGTCGGAGCAGGACAGTCTACGTGCAACATCGCTGCACCACTTGGAGAGGCGAACCTAAGGCTGAGGCCTACCCTGTTGTGCTTGGCTGAGACCCACACTGACTTGGATCAGGCCCTGGATGAGCTCGATGTCATGGGGAGGGCCTACATGCAGCTGGCTCGTGAGAACGCTACACTGAAGCAGCAGCTAGGAGGTCTAGATGTGGAAGATTCAGGAGTACCCGCTCAGTCGCCCCCGAGGACCAGAGGAGAGTCTGGAGACCCCAGCACCAGCACCAACATCGACCCGTACCCATAGGAGAGTCTTAAAAATATGTAATAAGCACGCGTAGCTACGCGAGAGAGTATTTAGTTTCTTTCTTTTAATGGTTGGACAAGTGTTAGTTGCATGGTTGGATGTTTATCATTATGAATAATGTTTGATTTGGATCTTTGATATGATTGTGATGACTTGTGGGCATGTCCACGGTCATTTAGTTAAGGTTAAGGTTTAAGGATATTATGAATAAATAGTTGGGTTTCGTTTTATCATGCTGTCCATTCTGTATCTTTCGGAAGCAGTCTGTCTTTATCAGTTCATATCTCGTAATCTAGATACTCAAAGGTCATGAAATTTTTATGGAGATAAGTAGACTTCAACATCTTTCTTTTGGCTCTGGAATCACCTCAATAGCTATTATAAATTGTGAGATACAGCTGTTGTAAGTTGAGGTTTCTGTGCTGTCAGAATTCTGGAACAGTACTGCTTATCGTCTGTATTTGACTAAGTAAACGTCAGAATCTGAAAAAGTGTTCTAAACAAAAGTTGTAGAGAATTTCATAAGCTTTCCAGAAAGGTATGCTACGCAATCATATGATAAACAGAGAGTGAGATATGCTCGTTTTACAGCACAACTGTTATCCAACTCGCTGGAAAAGTTCAGAACAAATATCTTCTTGCATACCCTACATATATCTCTTGTCTACACCTACTCTTGTTACACCAGTATCTTGTAAGAGTTATATGCTTGGACATGTGAGACTTATATGATGCATCTACAGATGGTGAACACCAGGAGGAACAACCAGGGAGGCGAGGAACCGCCGCCACCACCCCCAGTCACCATGGAGCAGCTGATGATGATGCAGACCCAGTTGCTTCAACAGATGGCCCAGAACATGCAGAACATGGGGCAAGGGAATGGGAATGCACCCCCTCATGTCAGAGATAAGAGGGGAGAGTTCCTGAAAGGACACCCACCTGTATTCAAGCACTCTGCCGACCCACTCCAAGCTGATGATTGGCTACGTGCCATTGAGAGGCAACTGGAGATTGCCCAATGTGATGATAGGGAGAAGGTTTTGTATGCTTCTGGACAGTTGCAGGGAGCTGCACAGGATTGGTGGGACTCATTCCGCTTCGGCCGCACCGAAGCTAATCCCATCACTTGGGCTGAGTTCCGCAGTGCCTTTCGCACTCACCATGTACCTACAGGACTGATGAAGCTGAAGAAGAAGGAGTTCTTGGCTCTCAAGCAGGGGAGCATGACTGTTGCTGAATATCGTGACAAGTTTATACAATTGTCACGGTATGCACCGACTGAGGTAGACGAGGATGGAAAGAGGCAGGAGCTGTTTATGGAGGGCTTGAATGATGGTCTCCAGTACCAGCTGTTGTCTCATACCTTTGCTAACTTCCAGCAGCTGGTGGACAAAGCTTTAGTGATTGAGAACAAGCGCCGCCAGATGGAGGACAAGAAGAGGAAATTTCAAGGACAGCAATCTGGGAGCAACTCTCGCTTCCGTACCAACCCTCAACAAACTCAACCCCAGCAGCGCTATCAAGGTCAGACAGGTCCCAACCGCAACCAGCAGCAGCAGCGTGCACAGCAGCAGCAGCAGCAGTATAAGGCACCAGCTCAGCGCCAGCAGCAGTCCAACAATGTACCGGTGAGGAATAATGCCCCCAATGCTCCGCAGAGGAATGGCGCACCAAAAGCGCCAAATGCAGTTAATGACAACAAATGCTTCAATTGTGGAGAGCCGGGACATTACTCCAATAGATGTCCCAAGAAGACGGCTAACTCACAGCAGAACTATGTTCGGGGAAAGGTGAACCATGTTACTAGCTGAAACAGCTCAGGAGGCACCGGATGTGGTGATCGGTACGTTTCCGGTCAACTCAAACTCAGCTACAGTACTTTTTGATTCTGGTGCTTCGCATTCCTTCATAACATATACATTCATAAAGAAGCATGGTATTCCAGTAAGTGTTATGAAGAAACACATGTTAGTAAGCTCACCTGGTGGGGTAATGAAAGCAGAGTGGATATGCTTAGCTGCTAGTCTCAGCATAAGGGGGGTAGAATTTCAAGCAAATCTTGTAGTCATAAATTCCACTGGTATCGATGTCATCTTGGGTATGGATTGGCTAAGGTTGCAGAAAGTAGTTATTAATTGTGGTAATAGTTCTGTGAATCTTATCACTTCAACTGGAGAAGAAGTGGTGTATGTGGCAACTCAGTCAGCTACAGAAATCTGCCGGGTTAATCAGTTGGAAGGCACAACCATAGAAGATATAAGGATAGTAAATGAGTACCCAGATGTCTTCCCTGAGGAATTGCTAGGTATGCCACCTGACCGAGACATCGAGTTTATAATTGAACTTTTACCTGGAACTGCACCCATAGCTAAGAGACCCTATAGAATGGGAGTGAATGAATTAGCAGAACTTAAGAAACAATTAAGGGAATTGTTAGACAAGGGTTATGTTCAACCTAGTTCATCACCTTGGGGTGCACCAGTACTGTTTGTAGAAAAGAAGGATGGTACACAAAGGATGTGCATAGACTACAGGTCACTTAATGAGGTCACAATTAAGAACAAGTACCCATTACCTAGAATTGATGACCTATTTGACCAATTGAAAGGGGCTTGTGTGTTTTCCAAGATTGACCTTCGATCTGGATACCATCAGTTGAGGATAAGGCGTACTGACATCCCCAAGACCGCCTTTGTGACCCGTTATGGACTGTATGAGTTCACAGTCATGTCTTTTGGTCTGACAAATGCACCTAGCCTACTTCATGTATCTGATGAACAAGGTGTTCATGGAGTACCTTGACAAGTTTGTCGTCGTGTTCATTGATGACATACTAGTGTATTCTAAGAATGAAGAAGAGCATGAAGAACATTTGAGATTGGTGTTGCAGAAGCTTAGAGAACATCAACTTTATGCCAAGTTCAGCAAATGTGAGTTCTGGCTAAAAGAAGTATCTTTCCTTGGTCACATAATCTCTAATGGAGGAGTAGCAGTAGATCCCAAGAAGGTTAGAGATGTGTTGAGTTGGAAGCCACCTAAAGATGTTAGTGAGATTCGGAGTTTTCTAGGTATGGCTGGGTATTATAGGAGATTCATCGAGGGATTCTCTAAGTTAGCCAAGCCCATGACTGCGTTGTTAGAGAAGAATGCCAAATTTGTATGGACTAAGCAATGCCAGGACAGTTTTGAGGAGTTGAAGAAGAGACTGACTTCTGCTCCTAGTGCTCATCTTACCTGATCTCACCAAAAGTTTCTCTATCTATTGTGATGCCTCACGGCAAGGTCTAGGAGGTGTTCTTATGCAAGAAGGCAGAGTTGTTGCCTACGCATCTAGACAGCTGAGGAAACATGAGTTAAATTATCCGACTCATGATCTGGAATTGGCAGCTGTGGTGCATGCTCTTAAGATTTGGAGGCACTACTTGATTGGTCATAAGTGTGAGATTTATACGGACCATAAGAGTCTGAAGTATATATTCACGCAGTCAGATCTGAATCTGAGGCAGCGTAGATGGCTCGAGTTAATCAAGGATTATGATTTGGATATCCACTATCACCCGGGAAAGGCTAATGTTGTAGCAGATGCCTTGAGTAGAAGGAGTTATGTGAACATGGCCTATACAACTCAACTACCTGAAGAGTTGTGTGAGGAGTTCAAGTACCTAAACTTGGGTATTGTGGCCAACACCATGGAGTTAGAGGTAGAATCCACTCTGGAACAAGAGATTCGTAAGGGACAGCTGGGTGATGAGAGGATCAAGGATATTGCAGAGCGTATAGTGATTGGTAAAGCCCCAGGATTCCATATGGATGATCAAGGGACAGTATGGTTTGGTAAAAGGATTTGTGTGCCAGAAGTAAAATCTATTAGGGAGTCTATCTTGAGGGAAGCTCATGACTCAGCCTATTCCATACACCCAGGAAGTACTAAAATGTATCTTGATCTTAAAGAGAGATACTGGTGGTATGGACTAAAGAGAGATGTAGCTGAACATGTGGCTATATGTGATACGTGCCAAAGAGTGAAAGCAGAACATCAGAGGCCAGCAGGTTTACTACAGCCTATGAAGATACCCGAGTGGAAATGGGAAGAAGTTGGAATGGACTTTATAGTTGGATTACCCCGTACACAGAGAGGATTTGACTCTATCTGGGTGATTGTTGACCGTCTGACAAAAGTGGCCCATTTCATTCCGGTCAAGGTAACTTATTCGAGTGCAAAGTTAGCAGAGTTATATATGGAAAGGATTGTATGTTTACATGGAGTACCAAAGAAGATTGTTTCGGATAGGGGTACACAGTTCACATCACATTTTTGGCAGAAATTGCATGAGTCAATGGATACGAAGTTGAACTTTAGCTCAGCTTACCATCCTCAAACAGATGGACAGACCGAGAGAACAAATCAGATCTTAGAGGATATGCTAAGAGCTTGTGCTCTGCAGTATGGGACAAGTTGGGATAAGAGTTTACCTTATGCCGAATTCTCCTATAATAATAGCTACCAAAAGAGTCTTAAGATGGCACCGTTTGAGGCATTGTATGGCAGGAAGTGCAGAACACCATTGTTTTGGAATCAAACGGGGGAAAGCCAAGTCTTTGGACCAGATGTTTTGCAACTGGCAGAAAAACAAGTGCAAACAATAAGGCAAAACCTAAAGGTTGCACAGTCCCGACAGAAAAGCTATGCGGACACGAGAAGAAGAGATTTGGCATTTGAAATCGGTGACTTTGTCTATCTCAAAGTTTCACCTATGAAAGGAGTAAAGAGATTTCATACCAAGGGAAAGTTGTCACCCAGGTATGTGGGACCATTCAAGATCATCAACAGGAGAGGAGAAGTTGCTTACCAGTTAGAGTTACCGGAGCAGCTCTCAGGTGTTCATGATGTTTTCCATGTGTCACAACTTAAGAAATGTTTGAGAGTACCTGAGGAACAACTACCTTTGGAAGAACTAGATATCCGAGGGGATCTATCATACAAAGAATATCCAGTAAGAATCCTGGAAACAGCGGAGAGAATCACAAGGAGCAAAATAATAAGAATGTGCAAGGTTCAGTGGAACAGACACTCAGTGGATGAGGCAACTTGGGAAAGAGAGGAAGATCTGAGAACTGACTATCCCAATCTCTTTGAACCATCCGAATCTCGAGGACGAGATTCCTCTTAAGGGGGGTAGGTTTGTAACACCCAAAATTCTACTACAAATTAGCAATTAAATTCTTGCCCTTTTAATACATTTTCTAGGTATTTCTAACTTAGGCCAAATAATAAATATTGTATAAATAAAATAAACTATAAGTTTAGAAACTTGTTTGTTGCATTCATGCCGAATCATATGGTTTTTGATTGAGTGTAGGGCTAGATGATTTGAAATTGAATTCAAAACTTATTTGAATTTGGCTTAAAAATGGAAATGGAGAAAATAGAATTGGAAAAAGATTGATTTGGAAAGAATTCACCTACTGGCCCAACTCCAGAACTAGCCCGGCCTTCTTCCTCCCCCTTCCCGGCCTGTCTTGCCCGGCGTCGGCCCGTTGCTGGCGGCCCAGCCAACTTTCCCCTCCCTTCTCTCCTTTTCGGCCTGTTCCGCGCACGGCCTTTCTTTCCCGCACCAGCCTATTCGGCGGCACAACCCACCAGCGCAGCCCACCTCGGCACCCGCGGCCCGCAACGCCCATGCCGCCGCTCCCTCCCTTCTCTCTCCCTACTGCACAGCTGGTCCCACCTGTCAGCCGCATGCGCCCATCGTCTTCCCTTCCTTTCTTCCCCGACGCCCCTTTCCTTTCTCTGCCCATCAATGGCGCAGCCTGTTCGGCAAGCCGCCGCGCCCGTATGGAAGGTCACCGGCGCCCGTGTATGGAAAGCGCCGTATCCGCCCCGCTCCCTTCCTTATACACCGTAGCCGCCCGCCTATAAAGGCCAAGCCCCCCCTCTGCCCTTCTCCATCCCCTGCTCGCAGCCGTGAGCCACCGCCGCCGGCTAACCCCTCCTCCCGAGCGCAAAACTCGACGCCGACATGCCCAGGAGTTCCACCGCAACCCACCGAAGCCGTAGGTACCTCCACTTCACGGTTTTGGTCTCGTTTTCATCAGATTCAACCTCAACCACGCCCTCTCTCTCTCTCAGTTCGTGGCTGCCGTCGACGACTCGCTTTGGAGCCCTTCCAGATGCTGCGACCACCACCGTCGGACTCACAGTGAGTTTCTCTGCCTTCCCATGCCATCCGTTCGTCGTTTAGCGCACTAGGACGCCGTAGCACAAGCTCCAGTTCACACCGGCCATGGCGCCGCCGACATCTTCCTCTTCCCGGCGAGCCACTGCCCTGCCCTCACCCCTACACCGTCGGATGTTGATTGAACGGTTGAGATTGTGTACCCCTTCGGGGTTAAGTGGCCGGTCCACCGTGGACTCGTGGACCCGGCGCACCGTGCCTGCGTCAGCGCGTCCACGCCTCGTGGTGCACCGAGCAAATCACGTCCTGCCACGTGTCGCACAGTCAGCAGCCACGGGTCAACTCACGGTCAGCCACATGCAGTTTTCAGAAAAGCCCTCTTGTTTTATTAGAATCAACCCGCAGTCCGGTGTAATTCAAAATAATTATTTTTCGGCCCTAATTTTATTCGTTTAGGACCCTGTGTTTTCCAGAAATAGTATGCCCAGTCCAAAATACATTTAAATTCAGATTTTTAATTGTTTTAATTCAAATTTGAGTTCAAATATTTACAGAATTGCCATTACATCTTATTTCATGCATAACTTTCACGTTTTAAGTCCGATTTGAGTGATTCTTTCGCTCATGTGTTCGTAGCAATGCGTAGAATAGATCTGTAAGCTTTTCAACATATGTTTTCACTATTTGGTGTACTGTTCTAATGGAGGTCTATCTTGTATGCATGTAATGATTGGAATGATGCTTGATTGATGATTGGATCACGATTAGAGGGTGAGCCATTTGAGGTGACTGAGGACCCCCAGCAGGATCAGCAGTACTCCCAGGACTGACTTTGAGGAAGGCAAGTGTACCAAAGGCCCCTTGTTACCTATGAACTACTACCACTTACATTCATGCATGTGTTTAATTTGAATTGCCTTTAAGGACTTTACCTAGATAATTCCTTGTACCACATATCCTTGATACCTGGGTATATTGGGTAGGCATTTTGGATAGATGCTGCAGCGCTTAACATGAAGTAATTGTTAAACATAATTAAAGGCTATATGCAATGTGATTAAATGGAACTTTTTAGCAACAGATAGGGGGCTGGAGTACGGGGTTGAGTACTCTAGTGCCTCTCCATAAGGACTTAATCCTGAAGCGGCAACCCAGGAGGGACCGTACAACCCCGAGTGTCACATGGCTCTGACTTTAACCTATTATCTAGATTGTACTAGCTCGTCTGTAGCTCCAGTAAGGGGTAAGAGGGTATCTTTCCTTTTTCTGTTAGGGTGTGCACCGTGCTGCGATGCCCACGCGTGCCATTCCTTTGTAGCTACGACCTGTTAGTGCAACTAGCTAAGGGTTTCATAGTGAAACTCTGCCACACTTCCTAGGAAGAGGTGTAGTGGGTCTCGCGAACCCCGGCATTGGGAATCATGGCTCGGTGGGTAAAGATGTACAATTTCTGCAGAAATAATTAACCTGTTATAACAGCCGTGCTCACGGATACGAGCGGTCTGGATCCTTCGAGATTAGTGGTTACTGTGGATGATGGATGGATGGGTATGAGATAAAGCTTGATGATACTTTAATACCACTTGGGTATTGGGACTGTTCATTAAAGTAGTAATTCAGGATTGCTAAAATTTGATCAACTAAAATTGCGAACCGCAGTCAAACAGTGTCAAGCCTATTTGAGCCTCATAGATCCCTTTGATATACTTGCTAAGCATGGTGAGCTTACACTTGCTTTACATCCAATGAAAATCCTGGATGGGTAACAGATAATGGATATGAAGAGTTTCCGGAGGATGTCCAGGACTACTAGGGAGACGTTCACCAGTTGGAGTCCCTAGTGGCAGTTGGGCTAGTTATTCCGCTGTGATTGTAATAATATTGCCTTCGAGCAAACTTTGTATTAACTTTATGATGAGATATGCGATGTAATAAGTACTTTACTTTGATACTATTGCAATTTGTGATATATGTGTGTGTTTGGACATCCTGGGCGCACATATATGAGTACTTGGTTTTGCTTTGCAAAATTGGGTGCGACACTATTACATTTGGAGTTTTATGTGTGATACACTATTATGCATTCATGTGTTTACTTTTATGCATCAAACTATATTTTTGTGATAGTGATATCTACGTGATCATGAAATATGACATGTGTGCTCTCTACTTTGAATTATTTATATGTCATATCAACTGTGCTATGCTCATTTGCCTTGCCTCCGCATTTTACTCCGATGCAAATGAGCTTTATCACTTGTACTCATGCGTATTTCATATCCTTTGAGTACATCATGTTGGCTTGGGTCATATAAGCTTGCCTAACTCTTTTGTTCTTATTATCAAAAGCTTATATGAATCAAGCATGTTAAAAACCTCAACTCTTTCACATACTCGAGGTAGTATTGTCATCAATCACCAAAAAGGGGGAGATTGAAAGCATCTGGCCCCTAGCTGGGTTTCGGTGATTAATGACAATACGTAATTACTATGACTAACGTGTGTTTTGTAGAGGCAATTAAGTTAGGTCATGGTAATAGAGATCGTTTGGGCTATCATGGTGGTGTAAATCATTTTGGTTTTCAAAGGATGGATGACAAGGTTAAGGATGGACTAGTTCTAAGTGTCGCTTGGTGTTGAAGAGACACTTAGAGTAGTTTAGGACTTTGTTTTTCCTTTGGCTGTACTAATAAGGGGGTATGGACGGGTAGCTTGACCTAGGTGAGTCTAGTGGGTTAGGTGTGGTGCACACTTGCTAAACCTAGCACTAGGTAGCTCCTAAAAAGCCCTTAGATCCATTAGAGCAAACTTCATTCACGTATGTTCGAAAGTTGGAAGTGAATGGAGGGTCAAATACAGACTAGACGCTGGCTTTGGTGTGACTAGATGCTGGCGCAGAGTCTGATTAGTTCATTTGATCAAGGTGAAGTCGTCTGGAAGTGACCGGATGTTAGGAGGTGAAGTGACCGGACGCTGAGGGCCAGCGTCCGGTCAACTCCAGTAAAGTTCCAGAGAGGGAAATTTACGATCGAACGCATCTGGTCAGTACTGACCGGGCGCTGGCCAGCGTCCGGTCACACTTTAAACACTGGAATTCGAGGTAAACTGACCGGCACGTCCGGTCAACATGACCGAAGCGCCCGGTCACCCCGCAGAGGCACATAACGGTTCGTTTTTCAGCCCATGCTATAAATATTTCCTCCATTCGTGTGGGGGGTACTTTTGCTCATTTCAACAGCTGAGAAACATCTTTGAGAGTGCCAAGAAGAGCAAAGTCCTAGTGAGGTGATTGAGATTTGAGAATCCCAAAGAGAGCCCTCATTAGTGAGATCAAGAGTAGCATAGTGTGCATCCACCCTTCTCATTAGGCTTGTTGTGGTCATGTGAGAGTTCATGCTTGTTACTATTGGTGATCGCCATCACCTAGATGGCTTGGTGGTGATTAGGAGCTTGGTGATCATCCGGTAGAGCTTATGGATGACCCAACTCAAGTTGTGAGCGGTTGTGGGTGATTCACCATGACGGAGTGTCAAAGAATCAACCTATAGAGAGCACTTGATCCTTGCGTGGATCAAGGGGGAGCTACACCCTTGCGTGGGTGCTCCAATGAGGACTAGTGGGGAGTGGCAACTCTCTGATACCTCAGCAAAACATCGCCGCGTTCCTCCTTCTCTCTTTACTTTGAGCATTTACTTTGAGCAATTCAATACTTATCTTTACATTCATAGAATTGCCATGCTAGAGTAGGATTGGAACTTAGGTTGCAAGACTTTTTGTGCGATAGAACATTACAAACACTTTCTAGGCACAAAGGGGTTAATTGGGCTAACAATAGGATTTAATTATTGCAAAGAAATTCAGAATTAGCCCAATTCACCCCACCTCTTGGGCATCTTGATCCTTTCAGGGGGATGACATGATCTTCTCTGAGGAGGAGGAAAGCCGAGAGGTCGTTGTGACCTCGACAGAGCGTTGCAATCCTGTGGCCGCATCCGCTGGCGGTGAGCTAGAGGCAGAGAGGTGTGGTGATGTTCCCGGGCCTAGGAAGCGTGCTACGAGCGCGGACACCGTCGGTGAATGGGAGGCAAAGCGGACGTGGTCACCGTGCCCTTCTAAGGTGTCGCCGGCCTCGTCCCCGCCTGCCATGGGCGTGGCAGAGCAAGTTAGGTGGTTAGAGGAGCGAACTCACACCCGCGTGCTGTCAGGGCCGATGCTAGCGTGTGACTTATAGCAGGAGGATGCCCCGCCAACTGCTCCAGTCGGCGTGCCTCAAGCCAAAGGTCGTGGTGATTTATGGGCTGAGCAGGAGCCGGTTGGGTCGACTCCGCCCCCGGTTGAAGTGAGGGGGCATGGGTCGCGGCCCAGGAGCGGTCCTCGCCCTACAAGCCCATTGACATTGGGTCGGGGTTTTAGAGTTGTACCGCTTACATCTCGATATGCCTTTCTTTGTTTCTTTTTGATCTTGCTGTTGAGTTTTTTGGAGTGTGACTGACCTATACTTTTTCGACAGCGGTCGGATGTTGATGGGGCTGAGCATCGCCCCAACTCCCATGTGGGAGGATTGGAGGCCCACCTTGCAGCGTGCTGTGGCGAGCGGTGGGGAGAGTAGGGTGGTGGCAGTGGGTCCTTCCCTTCCGGGTGCGATGCCCCTTGGGTCGGTCGCTAGTACGGCGGTAGCGGCGACGACGGTGTTGGCGGCGATCTCGGTGGTGACGACGAAGGCCATGTTAGAGGTATCCCTTGCGGCCCTCCTCCACCGGCTATAGCGGAAGAAGAGAGGGAGACTGGGCTCCCTGCCTTGCTAGGTGGGGGGCCACTCAGCTCACCCTCTCGGTCGGAGCCCTGACAAAGGTTTGGTTCATCCTTCAAGATACGCATGAGTGTCAGCTCTGGGACATCCTTGGGGGAGAGGACTCGCCATGGAGTCCGATCTCGCCAAACTATCGATGAAGCTTGAGGAGGCCCAGGAGCGGGTTGAATCCGTCCAGTAGGCAGTCAAGGTTGACCTATGCCATGCCACGATAGTGAGTTTCCCACGCTCGTCCTTGACCCCTTGGTCTTTCGTTGGTTGCCTCAGCATGCTTGCTTCTCATTTTTGCAGGGTCTGGAGGAGATGTCGAGCCGTAAGTCTCGTTTCCTCTGAATGGAGCACACCTGGATGGCCGAGCTTGAGCACCAGCTAGAGTCCACCCGCCGTGAGTCCTAGGACCGGGTGGCGGAGGCGACCGAGATGCGGGCGACGGAAGTGCTTGCAGCGAAATGAGTGACTGCCGCTGAGCAGGGGCTTGAGGCGGCGAAGGCCCGCCAGGTGGAGACTGAGGCAGTGCTACAGAAGTCCCTAGTAGACACTGAGGCAGTGCTCTAAAGATCCCTAGAGACCCTAGAGATGGAGCAGAAGGCCCTAGAGTTAGAGCGAAAGGCCCGGTCAGAGGCTGACCAGGAAGCGCTCGCGCTTCTGGGCCGGGTGATGGGGATGGAGGAGACGAACGCCTGGCTACGCAAGCAAGTGACTTGGTAGGAGGACAGACTCTCTATCCTTGAGAACACCCACCTCGGTACATACCTTTTCTATTTTTTGGCGTATTGGTTTCTTCCTTTAGCTCGATTCTGAGCTTGTCGTCCTTTTTCCAGAGCTAGATGGAAAGGTGGAGTCACTGGAGCAGGACCTAGCGACGGCCAAGGCGATGATTGGTCAAAATGTGGAGGCGCTGGCCAAGTCGCTTGAAGAGCGACGTGCACTCGAGGGGAAACTTGACCAGATGTGCAATGTTGCCCAGCTCATCGTCTGAGAGGTCTTTAGGTCAGCGCCAAGTACTAGTGTGCCCGCCATCCAGCTAGCAGAGGTTCTGGATGAGGTTTAGGCCCTCAACACTGAGGGGCTGTTCTATGGGACGTCGGGGGTGTTGACTTTGGTGGCGACATACCACCCGGACCTAGACTTCGCCACCATCTACAGCGGGTATGCCGATGGCTAGAGCACGGAGAACGTTCACTCGCTCAGGGAGAGCCTGCTGCCACACGCAAAGCTAGTGGTGGAGCAAGTCTCCACGCAGTGGGTGATGGATGCTCGCCATGCGAACATGGCCGTAGGTGCGTGTTAGGAGGACGTCGCCCATCCTGTGGATGGCGTGGAGCCTAGGTCAAAGGCGGACATCGCACCGCCTTCGATCGAGTCGAACATTGCCTAGTCGGAGGACGAGCTGCCCCTACCCTCACCGGTCAGGTCGGTAGCCGATGTCGCCAAGGAGCCATAGTAGAAGTTTTTAGAGTAGAAATACTTTAGCAAATGTAAAATATGATGTCATGGGGGAGCCCCCTGTGTACAGTGTGTTTTTGTGTGATGGAACTACTTCGTTCGGGGAAGCTTGTCCCATTCGTTCCTTATTTTTACCTTAGCATAACTTTGTTTTTTATTCTTTATTTTTCATACCTACCCATTCGCACTATAGGCTGCAACCTTAAGAGCCTAGGCATGGCCCGTGAGGCTTAGCTGCTCATAACTGTAGGTAGAGGCGAGGTTCGATCTGTCGGAATATTTAGAGCAAAGTCATGTAAGGTAATTAAAGGAATGGACTACCCTTTCATTTGGGAAAAAATGTATTCATCATATGATAGTAAAAAGAGGGGTGACATTGCATCCCTATGGAGCCCCTGAGCGACCCAGGCCGAAAGTGTTTGGGTCGGGGTGCTTTATAGGAGCAAACGTTAAGTAAAAATGGTAAGACTGAATTTTAGGGCAAGAAATGACGTAGTTGTTCACTATTCCAAGTGTTGGTGAGAACGTTGCCGTTGTCGTCCTTTAGTCGGTAGGCGCCCGGTCGGATCACCTCGGTCGTCGTATAGGGACCTTCAGCCACCTGGATCCTTGCTCACTACACCCCCCTTTCTTGGCCGTTGCCTCTTTGCCTTTTTCTTCCTTTGGCACGTTGGCCTGTAGCAGAAGGCGCTTAAGGAGCTCGCAGTCTTTGTAGAGGTGTTTGATGGGGTATGCATGGTTGGTGCATGGGCTCTCCATGAGCTCATTGAAGTGTTCTGAAAGGCCCTACTAGGGCTGCTTGCCCGTGTGATCAGCCAATGTGACCAACACGGAGTTGGCCGGTCGGCGATGATCTTTTTTTGTTCTTTTTGCCCCTCTATGTGGAGGGGCCCTCGTCCTGATCCTCATGCTTGTCCTTGCCTTTGTTATGGCCTCCATTGAAGCGTTGCAGGAACAGCGCTCTCTGGATGCGTCGGCCAAAGGCCCATGGATCTGGGCCATCTGGGCTAGGATTTCGGTCGTCCGGCCAGCGACCGCGCCTGGGGTGTGTTTCACCACTCCTCGTGATGGTCTGGTCGGGGTCTATGTTGCCTACCATTACTGCCGCTTGATGGATGCCATCATCATGGTGGGACCGATGCCGGTTGCTGATGATGCTGCGAGCATCTTGGTTCGGCCCGAGCCGCTTGCGTATAGGTGGTCGGTGCGGAGCGGGCGCCAGGTCAGGCCGAGGCGTAGATTTAGCCTCTTGTGCCGCGCTTGGCGGCTGTAGCAGTGAGTGGGTGGAGCGATTCATCTGGTGTGTCCCCACTCCCCTGGTGGGAAGAGAGGCCATGAGTCGGTGTCATGATGCGGAGCTCTCCTCCTGTTGAATGGTAGTGGTTTCCACCAGTGCCTGGAGGTTCTAATGGATCACCTATTCCTAGGGGTTGTTCAACTTAGGAAGGCCATGTAGGAGCATCGCCGAAGCGATGATGTTCTGGACAGCCCGAGCGAACTATGGGGAATCGTTCCCCCTATCCATGATGTTGGGCTAGACTTGGCGGCCGCGACCCTAGGCGCCGCTCATAGGGTTATGCATACAGGGCGTAGTATGGTGCGCCGAGCACGCCAGCGTAGGTGGCGGCTGGTTCTGCTGCTGTTGTCATAGCTCCTCGCTGTTCTCTCATGTGAGCGCGAGGGTGTCCGCACGAGAGTCCAAAGGGGTGTGAGTCTACAAGGACTTCGCTACCACCAGCGGCTATCCTGGAGCATCCACCATAGCACACTCCTAGGATGGACGGTGGCTAGGTGCCACGTTGCCGATGCTGGAGCCGTCACTCTCAACATTGTCATCCATGAGGTTGAGGAAATAGGTGGGAGCATAGCTCGGCATCCCCATGAATTCAGACATGAGAGGGGGCGGTGCCAGCATCCTTTGGAGCCCCCGGGCGTATGCATCCATGGGGGACACGAGACCATAGGGGAACCGGTCGCATGGCGGTCGCAGCAGGGACAACGGGATCCCTCCATATAATCAGCAGAAGATAGTAAATAGCGAGTAAATAACAGTATGTACATTACTCATAGCAGGGTTTGAGCAGAGCATTTGCTCGGAATGAAGCACGGGCGCCTTATCATTGAAGTCATTGGGTGTCCTAGAGCCAACGGAGGGCGCCCCTCTAACGGGCACCGGGATGGTTGCCTCCTCATGGAGGTGTAGTACGCTGAGCCGATCAATGATGAAGTCTAGGCTTCTGAAGAGGAAGGCCTAGGATGGCTCGAAGATGGGTGGAATCCACATCCCAATAGGTTAGAGTGCGGGAAACTCTAGTGAGCCGAAGCGAGTCATATCGCTTGAGACCGCCATGGCGAAGGTGGCAGAAAAGTGGGCCATTCGATGACCAAAAAATGTGAACATACAATGTCTTCCCCATGGACAGCGCCAACTATCAGTGCAGAAAGTGAGCAACACTCAAATATTTATAGTTTTGTTATACGTTGTGATCGGAGGTGGCCTGTTGGTACTGTCCTGTAGGTGTATAGGGTACGGTCCTTGGTATTGCAGTTGACTTGAGTGCCTTACCTTACTTTCTCCGCTCGTTTTCTGGTCCTTATCGAGCAGGCGTACCAAGTCGGTTGGTCCTAGTCAGCTTTGTTTGCGCCAGTCGGAGAGGAGCTGTAAGCAGGGGCTCGGTGCATTCCTGATTGGAGAAGCGGGTCAGAGTTGGAAGTGGTGTTTTGGCTAGGCAATCTGGTCGAAGAGGTCGTCTGGAGGTGGGCTGGAGTCAGAAGCGAGCGCTGTTCTTCTTTTTGATTGGAGAGGTGGGCCAAAGTCGGAAGCAGGCGCCGTTCCTCCTTGGCTAGTCCTTCCGGTTGGAGATTTGGATGGCCCTTCCAGTCTATCGTTTAGGTTTTTTGGGCCGCCCTAGGAGTTGCGTATCATCCGCAACGTCGCCTGCTGGGCTGATTCTTTGCTGGGAAGCCGGTCCATGAGGGATCCTGGGTTTATAAACCTGATAGGAGCCCCTGAGCCCTAGGGCAATTCGGGTAGAATCGTCTGGGGATTTTTGTCTTGATGGTGGGTGTGCACGAACACACCCACGGGTGTAGCCCCCGAGCAATTTGGGTAGAATCATCTAGGGGGTTTCGTGTTGCCAGCGAAGGAAGTTTTGTCAGTGGGTGCGCGCGAGTGCACCCGTGGGTGTAGCCCCCCGAGCCCCAGAGCGATTCGGGCTAGATCGCCTGGGGGGTTTTGTCAGCGAGTGTGTGTGCGTGCATTTTAGTCGAGACAAAGTCATCAACCAAGGTGTCATGCATAGCCGAGGCGGTTGTTTTAGGGATTGGGCGAGACAAGCTCGTGGATCCTGGCGTCGGGTGCATGCATTAGGTGCAGCCGAGGCAGTTGAGGTGTCTTGAGCCCCTAAGCGCTGATGGGCTTAATAGGGGTCGGTTGAGTTTTGTGTGTTACCCTATCCATGGTTTCTTGCAACTAGAGGGGCTGAGCTAATGTTGCTTGCCTTGATAGCTCGGGCTCGAGTGAGGCGCTCGGTGAGCTCGCTAACGGGTATGTTCGAGTGAAGTCTAGGTCCATCATTCGTGACGAGGTCGACATAACCCTCATGTGGCACTCCACTACTCCTTAACCTACAACCCAGTAGATGCTTGGGTCATTTCGGAGGCTGACCTAGGTGGCCCACTGGCCTACCCTTGATGGAGATTCTATGGGTTTGGCTAGGTTAGGATCGAACGAGAAGGTTGAAATAACCCTGTCTGCTTTGGGGCAGACTAGGCGAGGGCCGCTCGGGGCTTATCTATGTTTTCTCCCCTAGCTCTGTGTAACGCGAGGCAGCCTCGAGCCTTTTGTGGGCCGGCCTTCGAACCCTGGTTGGTCGTTGCTCATGTTGGATGAGGCAACTGTCGCTTCGTGATGCAACACGGAGCATTATGATGCATTTGACTGCATATGCAATGCTTTGGATGTATGGAATGAATGCATGTTAATAAAGAAAGAGTGGGGTCAGTAATGTTACCTTTATGACTCAAGTGATGGGGTTAGAGGAGCTCCAATCAGAAATATCCGACCGAGATCCATGCTCGTTGTTCATTTGCTCCTTGTGTAAAGTCCCTTTGCTCCTTACCTGTCTCTCAGCATTCGCCTGAGCCGTCTGATTAGACTCAGGAAGCCCGTTGGTCTCTCCTGGCAGAGATCCCGCTATTTGGGTCTTTCCAAGTCCCGCCTAGAAAGGCGGAGAGCCGCCTCTGCGTAGTGGCGCCTTGTTTCTTGCGTTCGGCGTGTAGTAGTGGTGGGCCATACCTAGACCATGTCCCATCTGACCAGGCACAGTTCCATCGGGCAGGGTGCGTCCCATCGTATCCCATCCTCATTGAATGGGGGAAGGGAGAGGGTTTATCACCCCCGTCGTTTCGCCTTTCCCCGATCGTCACGCCTTTCCCAACTGTTGTGCCCCTTTCTTTAAGTAGGAGAAGGGAGAGGGCTTTCACCCCATTCCTTCGCCTATTCCTCATCTGTCGTCTCTTCTCTTTCTTCCTTTTCGCCAAGAGCATCTGAGTGCTACGGCGGTTCCTAGGAGAGGAAAAAGGGGGGAGCGAGGGAGAGGAGAAAACTCACAGATCTATTCGTGAACCCAGAGCGAAATGTCGAACTAGAGGTCATCCATCGTGAGGGAGTCAGTGCTGGATGCCTTCGCCAAGAAGGGGTTTCTGCCGCCAGAGGTGGCGCACTGGAGGGCTCCTAAGAGGGAGGATTTCCCGCAACCTTATGTCAGCGAGGTTGTTTCCTTCCTCGCCTTCCATGAGTGTGGGTTAGGATATCCCACGCACTAGTTCCTATGCGGGCTCCTCAATGAGTGGGGTCTGGAGCTGCAGCACCTCAATCTGACTGGGGTGTTGCATATAGCCGGCTTCATCACTGTGTGTGAGGCCTTCCTCGGGATGGAGCCGCACGTAGACTTCTTCCAACAGATGTTCTCTGGGTGAGCTTTGTCAAAGGGGAAGCCGCTCATGATCGCGCCGGTGGGGGGCTTCACGCTGTAGAAGAAACCGAGCATGGTGGGCTCGTACCCCATGTACACCCCCTACGATTCCAATCAATGGTGGCACGGGGAATGGTTCTATATCAGGAACCCAGAGGAGGCACCGTTTCCGCCTTTCTCTGGTGGGAGGCTGGAGAAGCTGGAGAGCTAGTCATGGGGCCCCACCAGCCGGCAGGAGAAGAAGGTGGAGATTATCGAGGTGGAGCTCCAAAAGCTCGTGCGGCGTGGTCTTGATAGGGTGCGGGTGTTTCATACCCTCTTTCGTTGTTGGGTTGCTCCGCTAGCAGAAAGGACACGGCCGATGTGGAAGTACAACCGCCCGACGCACCCTAATCGTGTGTCGCCGGAAGAGCTACCGAATGACGAGGTCTAGAGTCACCTTGACCGGGTGCTACAGTTGAGGCCTAGAGAGACCCTTGATGGAAAGCCCAAACCTATCAACTCCACGATGCTGTCCAAACTGGTATTCTCTCCTCTCTTTACTCTGTGTTCTTTTTTCTGTTTTCTTTCCTATTTTTTGACTGAGTCACCTATTTCATAGGGACTTGGGGTTTACAAGTCTCGGCCGCACCTTCTAAAGGGCCTAGAGGGCATAGCTCGACAAGCCACCCTGAAGGAGGCGGTGGATGCCAAGAAGAAGAAGAAAGCCAAGGAGGCTCGGTGGAAGCATGAGAAGGAGACAGAGATCGCTCAGAGCATGTAGGCTGGGGAAAATAGGAGCGACGTTGAGTCAGAGCTCGAGTCGGAGGACCCCATAGAGGTGGGGGATGACATGATCTTCTCCGAGGAGGAGGAAAGCCAGGAGGTCATTGTGACCTCAGCAGAGCGTTGTGATCCTACGGCCACATCCGCTGGCGGCAAGCAGGAGGCAGAGAGGTGTGGCGATGTTCTCGTGTTGAGGAAGCGTGCTGTGAGCATGGACGCCATCAGCGAATGGGAGGCAAAGCGGACATAGTCACCGCGCCCTTCTGAGGTGTCGCCAGCCTCGTCCTAGCCTACCGTGGGCACGGCGAAGCAAGCTAGGCGATCAGAGGAGTGGGCTCGCACCCACGTGTCGATGGGGCCAACGTCAACGCGTGACTTACAGTAGGAGGATGCCCCACCAACTGCTTCGGTCGGCGTGCCCCGAGCCAAAGGTCATGGTGATTTATGGGCTGAGCAGGAGCCAGTTAGGTTGACTCCACCCCCGGTTGAAGTGAGGGGGCATGGGTCGTGGCCCGGGAGCGGTCCTCGCCCTACAGGCCCATTGACATTGGGTCAGGGTTTTAGAGTCGTACTTCTTACATCCTGGTATGCCTTTCTTTGTTTCTTTTCGCTCTTGCTGTTGTGTTTTTTGGAGTGTGACTGGCCTGTACTTTTTTGACAGCGGACGGATGTTGATGGGGCTGAGCATCGCCCCAACTCCCATGTGGGAGGATTGGAGGCCCACTTTGTAGCATGCCATGACGAGCGGCGGGGAGAGCAGGGTGGTGGCGGTGGGTCCTTCCCTTTCGGGGGTGGCGCCCCTCGAGTCGGTCGCTAGTACGGCGGCAGCGGCGGCGGTGGTGTTAGCGGCGATCCCGGTGGCGACGGCAAAGGCCGCGTCGAAGGTATCCCTTGTGGCCCCTCCTCCATCGGCTACGGCGGAAGAAGAGAGGGAGACTGGGCTCCCTGCCTCGCCGGGTGGGGGGCTACTCGACTCACCCTCCCGGTCGGAGCCCCAACGAAAGTTCGGTTCATCCTTTAGGATACGCATGAGTGTCAGCTCTAGGACATCCTTAGGGGGAGAGGACTCGTCATGGAGTCCGATCTCGTCAAACTATCGGTGAAGCTTGAGGAGGCCTAGGAGCGGGTTGAATCCGTCCAGCGGGCGTTCAAGGTTGACCTACGCCACATCGCAGTGGTGAGTTTCCAGCGCTCATCCTTGACCCCTTGGTCTTTCGTAGGTTGCCTCAGCATGCTTGCTTCTCATTTTTGTAGGGTCTGGATGAGATGTCGAGCCGTAAGTCTCGTTTCCTCCAGATGGAGCACACCCGAATGGTCGAGCGTGTGCTCTGTATAACTTTAGAGTATCTAAAGTTACAGAGGGTGAATCAATGTAAGTGAACTGATCGATCTCCCTATTGGGAGAGAGCGCATCCCCTTTTATAGATAAAGGGGATGACCTTACAAGTGAGAAGGAGAGAGTGTATGTATGCTAAGTCTTGTTGCCCACGCCGTTGGGTACAAGATGTTTATAGGCGCCCATAACACTGTTAATGGCAGATGCATGTGGGAGGTTGCATCGTCTTCTTCTAATATGGCAGACGTCGGTGCCTGCCATACTGTTGATGCTCAGAGGTATGTAGAGGGTTTTATCATGTTCGCCTGGTATGGTAAATACCGGCACCCACAACACTGTAGCGAAAATGTCGACGCCCACAACACTACTTAGGTTTTGATATGTCAGGAAGGTTGTAGGATAGCCTTCTGACATGTCCTGTTGGTACTGTCCTACAGGTGTACAGGGTACGATCCTCGGTATTGCGGTTGACTTGAGTGCCCTACCTTACTTTCTTCGCCCATTTTCTGGTCCTTACCGAGCAGGCGTCCCTAGTCGGTTGGTCCTAGTCGGCTTTGTTTGCGCCAGTCGGAGAGGAGCTGTAAACAGGGGTTCAACACATTCCCGATCAGAGAAGCGGGTCAGAGTCGAAAGTGGTGTTTTGGCCAGGCCTTCCGGTTGGAGAGGCTATCCGGAGGCAGGCTGGAGTCAAAAGCGAGCGTTGTTCTTCTTCCGACCAGAGAGGTGGGCCGGAGTCGAAAGCGGGCGTCGTTCCTCCTCGGCCAGGCCTTCCGTTTGGAGATTTGGATCGCCCTTTCGGACTGTCATTTAGGTTTTTTGGGCCGGCCCAGGAGTTGCGTGTCGTCCGCAATGTCGCCCGCTGGGCCGAGCCTTTGCTAGAAAGCCGATCCATGAGGGACCCCGGGTTTATAAACCCGACAATAAGATTTGGCACAAAGGTATAGACTTTCAATCAAAAACAAACACATGGATGATATGTTTTTTCGCATAAAAAAGAAGAAAACCAAGGGGGCCATGTGTCAATTAAGCAATAGTGTTGGCAAAAGTCACACCTAGCCTGAAATTCATGAAATATCACTGAATTTTTTAAACTTCTTAGGGGTCGCTTTTGTATATAGCGGCCTAACAGTGAGAGCAACTCTAGCAGAGCCTCTACTTGAGGCATCATCCTACTTTTGAGGGCTCAGAGGCAAAAACTACACTTCAACAAGGCCCCTACTAGAGCCCTCAAATTTGAGAGGGCCCTCAAATCCCCCTTCCACCCCTCATTCCGAGGGGCTATGATCCAAGTCCTCAGATCACTGTTTGTGGTTGTTCTTTTACCCGACTTCTCCGCTTGCGCACATCTCGCGAGGCCCGACAATGCCCCTCTCCAACTACTTTCTTGTCGTGTCCGCATGCCGCCGAGCATGAGGACACCGGCAGCTCCTTCTCCGGCATGCCACCTCCCTAGCGTGTGCTCCTCTCCACCGAGGAGCCCTCCCGCCGCCTGCGTCTGTCGGCGCGACTCGCGAGGGCGAGGCAGAGCGGCCTCACGAAGGAGAAAAAGGAAGGGGCAGAGAGTACGATGAATAGCCCATGTGTCCAGTGTCTTTAAAAAGAATTTAAGGGCATGTACAACCCACAGACGAGGGTTCGTCTCTAAACGTCTCGAATCTATCATACATATAGGTATAAAGATAAATCATACAACCTACAGACAGGGGTCCGTCTCTAAGCTGTTTAATGCATTGCATTTAGCTAGGATCAACTATAAATAAATTTTTATATACCACTATATGGTTATTTGATAAAAAACGTATCAAGGATAAATTATGAATACTATTTTGTACAGCTATTTGATAAAAGATTGCAAGACTTCGGCTACTCCTCATCACTAAAGAAATATTAGAATTTAGAAGTACAGAAAATAAAAAAATAAAAAAATAGACGAAAGGACTAGACGGTCTTATCTCTTCCACTCGAGTTATTCTATTCTTTCGCGTGCGGCCATTATCTATTCATCTCCATTGGTCATTCTGTGTCTGTATGTGCTCTCCCTTCCCTCTCCTCCCCCTCTTCTCTCTACTAGTATTTCTCCATTGGTCTTCCTCTACTATTCCTTCCCGTGCGGTGAGGCGAAGCTTGGCCGGGCACAGTGAGTAGTGGCAGGGGCCGACGGCTAGCTCGTTCTATGCGGCAAGGAGGAGCTTTTGCCCCGCATCCCATGGACGATGACGGCGACCTCGGGCCGGCGTCAGCAAGGGGCAATGGGTAGGGCAATGTACATCTCCTGTTTTAGAGCTCGTGCGTTTCTTCTCCTGTACCGGTGCCACATGGGATCTACTGGATCTGTTGCTACATAGACGGGATAGGTACAACGGGTTTCTGAGCGTCGATTTGGTACGGGAGCACGAGCCCGCCCCGTCGTCTCGTGAGACGACGGCCTTGGCCTGTCTATTGCCTATAAGGGTGCTTTCTGTAAATTTTGCCTCAGGGAGACGGCTCCTAGAGACGCGATGTACGTGCCCTAAGGGCTCTAATTTGAGTTCTCTTTCTGGAGTTGGTCTGAGGGGCGTGATACTGATCCGATTCGGGTCGAACCGGAGCACCGCACTAACCGTTGCCGTTGGGTTTCCACTGACGAAATGACGAGCGCAGCAGAGCTGCTGGTGCTGCTCGTGGTGAGCCGGTGGTGTACCACCGGAACTAGGCGGGGCCCACGGGGCCAACCTCACTAAGCGCAGCTGCTAATTACAAAACGCAGCTCACCACGGGTCCTCTCCCTCCCGCAGTCCCGCTCTCCAGTCTCCACCACCACCACCGACGCCGGGATGAAGGCCGTGCCAGCCGACTGCGCCGCGTCTCCGGTGCCAGCGACCAAGATCACCATGCCCGCTTGCGCGGCCGGCGGCGCGGAGGCGGTGCTCCTCGGGAAGGGCCGGTACAAGGTCTGGGCCTTGGCCGCCATCGCGCTCCTCGCGCTCTGGTCCATGTCCGCCGCCTCCGTCTCGCTCCGCTGGTCCTCCTCGGGCGACCTCGCCTCCGTCTATGGGGACCTGGACGTCCCGCTCGCCGAGGACCTCGATTCCCTCGTACGTACGCACGCTCCCTTCTACCTTTGCCCGCCCGGCCGGCCGCTTCCCTCGGGAGAGATCCCTGCATGCTGTTTTCTTCTGTCTGATTTGTTATATACTGCGTGAATGTGTGCCATCGACTATTTGCGTGACGGGGTTAATCTCCTGTCAGCTGGAGTTTGCGTTGAATTCAGGAGGAGATCGTTCCTTTCGTCCTCCTCCTTTCAGTTTCGGGGAATGATTACCCAACATATATGGGGGCAAAGGCTTGGTGAAACTGAAACTGAACAATTGGTTTAGCCTGTAGTCCTGCCAAGTTCAGGTAGTTTCAGATGAATGCCAGGGGAATTTTGCAATTGATTGAACTTGGTGAGTTTGTTTATTAGACTATCCGTGAGAAAACACAGGCAAAACGATATACAATACTGAGTATTAGATATACTCCTTACCAGCTTTGTAGGTTCGACTCACTTGTCCAAGAATGTTGCTATTTTGCCAACTTTATCTTAAGAAGAACATGAAAGATTCAGTTAGGGTTTTGAAAAAATCTCGCCGTAAACCAGCCTGTTACAAATTCCCCCCCTGGGTAGTGGAAGCGCAAATCTTGTACTGCGAGCGATACTGAGCCTACCATATTCAGATTTCGTATTTGGTCTGAATTCAATTCAACAAGACTGCCTGCGGAATACCCATTACTGAGTGGTTGCCAGGTGTCCAGAGTTACCATCAAGATCACTTTTTATTTTTATGAAACAGGAGGGGTTGTGATGAGGACATCACTCCTTTGGATGTACCAGCTGATCCTTCAACCGTCATGCAAGGTCCAATGATCCGGGCTCGAATGCGTCAACTCAATTTACAGGTGAGCTCGTTCTTAAGCGATCCTTTTCATACTTTTGAGAATAGACTACTACCTAATGATGTTATCTTGCTTAGGAACATTGGAGAGGGTCAAGAGGGACTAAGAGGACGTGGAGGAGGTGATGATGACCAGCAAGGACGTCCAACACAAGCCGGAGGCTCAGTCCAACATGAATTCGAGTCTGCCTTGGCCTTCAGGACCAGTCTGCTTTAAACTGGTCGCTCAGGACGTATCCGGACTCCGTTTTCGATGATCCACATATGGATGGAAAGCTAATTTGATAAGGAAGCCAATCCAAGTGGTTTCACGTCAAAAGCTGTTCAGAATCAACGGGAATCGTCGAAACAAGTCAGCGTCCAGAATCTGTCAGGATGCTGCGACACCGTCTTTTAGTCCGTTGGACCATGTATCGAGTTTGGGCCCATTAGGGGCACGTCCAGGGGTCTTGCACGACCCTAGAGTCTTCATAAACAGCCGCCGCCCCTTCATTAGGGTTTGGGTTTTGCTTAGATTATTCTGTCAAGAAACAGTTTCGCCATTCTTCGGTTTGTGAGACCCCAACTCGTGAGATTAATCATATATTTATAATTTGGTTGCGTTCTTTCTTGTTTTTGCTTGTGTTTTTCGTTGTGCAGGCAGGGAGTAGCTTTCTTGGCGAGGTCAACCTGGTCCGTGACTCGGTTGATAACCAGAGGAGCTGTGGTGCTAAGATTGTAGGGTTCGATCTTTGATCTGAAGTCGGATCGGTGTGTCATTCTCCGCCACAACGATAGTTACCATCACCTGACGGAAGATCGGGATCCCCGTCTCCATTAAGTGGTAATCAGAGCTTCAGGTATACTATCAAGTTCGCATCTTACCCTTAGTTCGAGTGTTTTTGCTTTTATCCTATAGTCCAATGCCATATTTGTTTCCTATCCTATAACCATCTGCGCCATAGCCTTTGCATGATTCAGTTTCAGAGTCTGCTTTGTTGAGTTTGTGTCCTAGGTCAAAGTCTTATTGCTGGTTTAGATTGTGTTCTTTTCTAGCTTGTGTTGATCCCTTCACCCGCCGCTATTCCGTATCACCATCGGTTTGCATCTTGTGTCCACTAAATCCCTGATTCGAGCAGCTTCCTTAAAACAGTCATAACTTTTGCATCCGAACTCGAAACGAGAAAATTTTTATATCTACGGAGAACGCCAGAAAATTTTAGATCTATTTCATCCCAGCTTTGCTGGGTTCGCAAAAAGTAGATTTACGAAATTCGATTAGGAAAATTAAGTTTCTGGGCCCACAAGTTTTGGTATGCTTTTTAGAGCACAGTCCTAATTTTTTATAGGCCACATCTTTTATTCAATTGAGCTCAAATTTTTTATGGTTTATTCTTGTGTGCTCCTTGCTGAGAAAAAAATATCAAAAGAGCAAAAGCAAGAAAAGAAAGATTGGACAAAAAAAATAAAAGAAAAAAAATAGTAAAAGAGAATAGAAGATATCGAAAAGGAGCACATAAGGAACACTCAATAGCTCTATTGTTTGTGGTACCTTTTGCCTTGTTCATATCCGTTGCTACCTTTAATACTTGTTTCCTTTCATCCTTGTTTCCTCTCTTGTTTATCACAACTGGTGATAGGAACAAGTATAGGCCAGCAACTAGGACAAGTGCTCTGGACATTTATTCAATATTGCTGTCTGTCTCAACTTGATTGTCGGATTTTTGGTCTTCAATCCATTAAAGAACAATATGCGCTTGATCCTGATTTTAAGGATGTGTTGCTTAATTGTAGAGAGGGACGCACATGGAATAAGTTTATGATCAGCGATGGGTTTTTGTTTAGAGCTAACCGCCTGTGCATTCCAGTTGGTTCCGTTCGTCTTTTGTTGTTGCAGGAGGCACATGGAGGCGAATTGATGAGACATTTTGGTGCCAAGAAGACGGAGAAGGTGCTGTCCACACACTTCTTTTAGCCTAGGATGAGGCGTGATGTGGAGTGGTACGTGGCTCGGTGTGCCACATGTCAAAAAGCTAAGTCGCGTTTGAACCCATATGGTTTGTATATGCCTCTTCATGTTCCTTCTACTCCTTGGACAGATATATCTATGGATTTTGTGTTGGGATTGTCAATAACTAAGAGGGGGAGGGATAGTATTTTTGTGGTGGTTGATCATTTTTCTAAGATGGCACATTTTATTCCTTGTCATAAGAGCGACGATGCTGTTCATATTGCTGACCTTTTCTTTCAAGAAATTATTCGCTTGCATGGTATGCCTTCTACTATTGTTTCAGATCGTGATGCAAAATTCTTGAGTCATTTTTTGCGCACATTGTGGAATACATTGGGGACCAAGCTGTTGTTTTCTACAACATGTCATCCCCAAACTGATGGGCAAACTGAGGTTGTGAATCGAACATTGTCCACCATGTTGAGAGCCATTTTGAAGCACAATTTGAAGATGTGGAAAGAGTGTTTGCCGCATATGGAGTTTGCATATAACAGAGCGGAATATTCCACCACCAAGGTAAGTCCTTTTCAGGTAGTGTATAGTTTTAACCACCGTGCTCCTATTGATCTTTTGCCTTTACCTACCACTGAGAGAATACATAGTGATGCTAGAGAGCGTGCTGATTTTATTCGTAAGTTGCATGAAACAACTAAAGCAAATATTGAAAGCATGAATGAAAAGTATAGAATTGCTGATAGTAAAGGTAGAAAAGAGATTAAACTTGAACCGGGTGATTTGGTTTGGTTACATTTAAGAAAAGATAGATTTCCTGAGCTACGTAAGTCTAAATTAATGCCAAGAGCAGCTGGTCCTTATAAGATTATTGAGAAAATAAATGATAATGCATACAAACTTGAGTTGCCACCCAAGTTTGGGGTTAGTCCCACATTTAACATTGCAAATTTGAAACCTTATTTGGGAGAAGAAGATGAGCTTGAGTCGAGGACGACTCCAATTCAAGAGGAGGAGGATGATGAGGACATCACTCCTTTGGATGTACCAGCTGATCCTCCAACCGTCATGCAAGGTCCAATGACCCGGGCTCGAATGCGTCAACTCAATTTATATGTGAGCTCGTTCTTAAGCGATCATTTTCATACTTTTGAGAATAGACTACTACCTAATGATGTTATCTTGCTTAGGAACATTGGAGAGGGTCAAGAGGGACTAAGAGGACGTGGAGGAGGTGATGATGACCAGCAAGGACGTCCAACACAAGCCGGAGGCCTAGTCCAACACGAATTCGAGTCTGCCTCGGCCTCCAAGACCAGTCTGCCTTAAACTGGTCGTCCAGAACGTATCCGGACTCCGTTTTCGATGATCCACATATGGATGGAAATATAATTTGATAAGGAAGCCAATCCAAGTGGTTTCACGTCAAAAGCTGTTCGGAATCAACGGGAATCGTCGAAACAAGTCAGCGTCCAGAATCTGTCAGAGTGCTGCGACACTGTCTTTTGGTCCGTTGGACCATGTATCGAGTTTGGGCCCATTAGGGACGCGTCCAGGGGTCTTGCACGACCCTAGAGTCTTCATAAACAGCCGCCGCCCCTCCATTAGGGTTTGGGTTTTGCTTAGATTATTCTGTCAAGAAACAGTTTTGCCATTCTTCGGTTTGTGAGACCCCAACTCGTGAGATTAATCATACATTTGCAATTTGGTTGCGTTCTTTCTTGTTCTTGCTTGTGTTCTTCGTTGCGCAGGCAGGGAGTAGCCTTCTTGGCGAGGTCAACCTGGTCCGTGACTCGGTTGATAACCAGAGGAGCTATGGTGCTAAGATTGTAGGGTTCGATCTTTTGATCTGAAGCCGGATCGGTGTGTCATTCTCCGCCACAACGATAGTTACCATCACCTGACGGAAGATCGGGATCCCTGTCTCCATTAAGTGGTAATCAGAGCTTCAGGTATACCATCAAGTTCGCATCTTACCCTTAGTTCGAGTGTTTTTGCTTTTATCCCATAGTCCAATGCCATATTTGTTTCCTATCCTATAACCATCTGCGCCATAGCCTTTGCATGATTCAGTTTCAGAGTCTGCTTTGTTGAGTTTGTGTCCTAGGTCAAAGTCTTATTGCTGGTTTAGATTGTGTTCTTTTCTAGCTTGTGTTGATCCCTTCACCCGCCGCTATTCCGTATCACCATCGGTTTGCATCTTGTGTCCACTAAATCCCTGATTCGAGCAGCTTCCTTAAAACAGTCATAACTTTTGCATCCGAACTCGAAACGAGAAAATTTTTATATCTACGGAGAACGCCAGAAAATTTTAGATCTATTTCATCCCAGCTTTGCTGGGTTCGCAAAAAGTAGATTTACGAAATTCGATTAGGAAAATTAAGTTTCTGGGCCCACAAGTTTTGGTATGCTTTTTAGAGCACAGTCCTAATTTTTTATAGGCCACATCTTTTATTCAATTGAGCTCAAATTTTTTATGGTTTATTCTTGTGTGCTCCTTGCTGAGAAAAAAATATCAAAAGAGCAAAAGCAAGAAAAGAAAGATTGGACAAAAAAAATAAAAGAAAAAAAATAGTAAAAGAGAATAGAAGATATCGAAAAGGAGCACATAAGGAACACTCAATAGCTCTATTGTTTGTGGTACCTTTTGCCTTGTTCATATCCGTTGCTACCTTTAATACTTGTTTCCTTTCATCCTTGTTTCCTCTCTTGTTTATCACAACTGGTGATAGGAACAAGTATAGGCCAGCAACTAGGACAAGTGCTCTGGACATTTATTCAATATTGCTGTCTGTCTCAACTTGATTGTCGGATTTTTGGTCTTCAATCCATTAAAGAACAATATGCGCTTGATCCTGATTTTAAGGATGTGTTGCTTAATTGTAGAGAGGGACGCACATGGAATAAGTTTATGATCAGCGATGGGTTTTTGTTTAGAGCTAACCGCCTGTGCATTCCAGTTGGTTCCGTTCGTCTTTTGTTGTTGCAGGAGGCACATGGAGGCGGATTGATGAGACATTTTGGTGCCAAGAAGACGGAGAAGGTGCTGTCCACACACTTCTTTTAGCCTAGGATGAGGCGTGATGTGGAGTGGTACGTGGCTCGGTGTGCCACATGTCAAAAAGCTAAGTCGCGTTTGAACCCATATGGTTTGTATATGCCTCTTCATGTTCCTTCTACTCCTTGGACAGATATATCTATGGATTTTGTGTTGGGATTGTCAATAACTAAGAGGGGGAGGGATAGTATTTTTGTGGTGGTTGATCATTTTTCTAAGATGGCACATTTTATTCCTTGTCATAAGAGCGACGATGCTGTTCATATTGCTGACCTTTTCTTTCAAGAAATTATTCGCTTGCATGGTATGCCTTCTACTATTGTTTCAGATCGTGATGCAAAATTCTTGAGTCATTTTTTGCGCACATTGTGGAATACATTGGGGACCAAGCTGTTGTTTTCTACAACATGTCATCCCCAAACTGATGGGCAAACTGAGGTTGTGAATCGAACATTGTCCACCATGTTGAGAGCCATTTTGAAGCACAATTTGAAGATGTGGAAAGAGTGTTTGCCGCATATGGAGTTTGCATATAACAGAGCGGAATATTCCACCACCAAGGTAAGTCCTTTTCAGGTAGTGTATAGTTTTAACCACCGTGCTCCTATTGATCTTTTGCCTTTACCTACCACTGAGAGAATACATAGTGATGCTAGAGAGCGTGCTGATTTTATTCGTAAGTTGCATGAAACAACTAAAGCAAATATTGAAAGCATGAATGAAAAGTATAGAATTGCTGATAGTAAAGGTAGAAAAGAGATTAAACTTGAACCGGGTGATTTGGTTTGGTTACATTTAAGAAAAGATAGATTTCCTGAGCTACGTAAGTCTAAATTAATGCCAAGAGCAGCTGGTCCTTATAAGATTATTGAGAAAATAAATGATAATGCATACAAACTTGAGTTGCCACCCAAGTTTGGGGTTAGTCCCACATTTAACATTGCAAATTTGAAACCTTATTTGGGAGAAGAAGATGAGCTTGAGTCGAGGACGACTCCAATTCAAGAGGAGGAGGATGATGAGGACATCACTCCTTTGGATGTACCAGCTGATCCTCCAACCGTCATGCAAGGTCCAATGACCCGGGCTCGAATGCGTCAACTCAATTTATATGTGAGCTCGTTCTTAAGCGATCATTTTCATACTTTTGAGAATAGACTACTACCTAATGATGTTATCTTGCTTAGGAACATTGGAGAGGGTCAAGAGGGACTAAGAGGACGTGGAGGAGGTGATGATGACCAGCAAGGACGTCCAACACAAGCCGGAGGCCTAGTCCAACACGAATTCGAGTCTGCCTCGGCCTCCAAGACCAGTCTGCCTTAAACTGGTCGTCCAGAACGTATCCGGACTCCGTTTTCGATGATCCACATATGGATGGAAATATAATTTGATAAGGAAGCCAATCCAAGTGGTTTCACGTCAAAAGCTGTTCGGAATCAACGGGAATCGTCGAAACAAGTCAGCGTCCAGAATCTGTCAGAGTGCTGCGACACTGTCTTTTGGTCCGTTGGACCATGTATCGAGTTTGGGCCCATTAGGGACGCGTCCAGGGGTCTTGCACGACCCTAGAGTCTTCATAAACAGCCGCCGCCCCTCCATTAGGGTTTGGGTTTTGCTTAGATTATTCTGTCAAGAAACAGTTTTGCCATTCTTCGGTTTGTGAGACCCCAACTCGTGAGATTAATCATACATTTGCAATTTGGTTGCGTTCTTTCTTGTTCTTGCTTGTGTTCTTCGTTGCGCAGGCAGGGAGTAGCCTTCTTGGCGAGGTCAACCTGGTCCGTGACTCGGTTGATAACCAGAGGAGCTATGGTGCTAAGATTGTAGGGTTCGATCTTTTGATCTGAAGCCGGATCGGTGTGTCATTCTCCGCCACAACGATAGTTACCATCACCTGACGGAAGATCGGGATCCCTGTCTCCATTAAGTGGTAATCAGAGCTTCAGGTATACCATCAAGTTCGCATCTTACCCTTAGTTCGAGTGTTTTTGCTTTTATCCCATAGTCCAATGCCATATTTGTTTCCTATCCTATAACCATCTGCGCCATAGCCTTTGCATGATTCAGTTTCAGAGTCTGCTTTGTTGAGTTTGTGTCCTAGGTCAAAGTCTTATTGCTGGTTTAGATTGTGTTCTTTTCTAGCTTGTGTTGATCCCTTCACCCGCCGCTATTCCGTATCACCATCGGTTTGCATCTTGTGTCCACTAAATCCCTGATTCGAGCAGCTTCCTTAAAACAGTCATAACTTTTGCATCCGAACTCGAAACGAGAAAATTTTTATATCTACGGAGAACGCCAGAAAATTTTAGATCTATTTCATCCCAGCTTTGCTGGGTTCGCAAAAAGTAGATTTACGAAATTCGATTAGGAAAATTAAGTTTCTGGGCCCACAAGTTTTGGTATGCTTTTTAGAGCACAGTCCTAATTTTTTATAGGCCACATCTTTTATTCAATTGAGCTCAAATTTTTTATGGTTTATTCTTGTGTGCTCCTTGCTGAGAAAAAAATATCAAAAGAGCAAAAGCAAGAAAAGAAAGATTGGACAAAAAAAATAAAAGAAAAAAAATAGTAAAAGAGAATAGAAGATATCGAAAAGGAGCACATAAGGAACACTCAATAGCTCTATTGTTTGTGGTACCTTTTGCCTTGTTCATATCCGTTGCTACCTTTAATACTTGTTTCCTTTCATCCTTGTTTCCTCTCTTGTTTATCACAACTGGTGATAGGAACAAGTATAGGCCAGCAACTAGGACAAGTGCTCTGGACATTTATTCAATATTGCTGTCTGTCTCAACTTGATTGTCGGATTTTTGGTCTTCAATCCATTAAAGAACAATATGCGCTTGATCCTGATTTTAAGGATGTGTTGCTTAATTGTAGAGAGGGACGCACATGGAATAAGTTTATGATCAGCGATGGGTTTTTGTTTAGAGCTAACCGCCTGTGCATTCCAGTTGGTTCCGTTCGTCTTTTGTTGTTGCAGGAGGCACATGGAGGCGGATTGATGAG
Organism: Miscanthus floridulus; assembly: GCF_019320115.1. Classification (NCBI taxonomy): domain Eukaryota; kingdom Viridiplantae; phylum Streptophyta; class Magnoliopsida; order Poales; family Poaceae; genus Miscanthus; species Miscanthus floridulus. Next base: position 128,249,787 of record NC_089581.1, on the reverse strand, counting down.
ACATTTTGGTGCCAAGAAGACGGAGAAGGTGCTGTCCACACACTTCTTTTAGCCTAGGATGAGGCGTGATGTGGAGTGGTACGTGGCTCGGTGTGCCACATGTCAAAAAGCTAAGTCGCGTTTGAACCCATATGGTTTGTATATGCCTCTTCATGTTCCTTCTACTCCTTGGACAGATATATCTATGGATTTTGTGTTGGGATTGTCAATAACTAAGAGGGGGAGGGATAGTATTTTTGTGGTGGTTGATCATTTTTCTAAGATGGCACATTTTATTCCTTGTCATAAGAGCGACGATGCTGTTCATATTGCTGACCTTTTCTTTCAAGAAATTATTCGCTTGCATGGTATGCCTTCTACTATTGTTTCAGATCGTGATGCAAAATTCTTGAGTCATTTTTTGCGCACATTGTGGAATACATTGGGGACCAAGCTGTTGTTTTCTACAACATGTCATCCCCAAACTGATGGGCAAACTGAGGTTGTGAATCGAACATTGTCCACCATGTTGAGAGCCATTTTGAAGCGCAATTTGAAGATGTGGAAAGAGTGTTTGCCGCATGTGGAGTTTGCATATAACAGAGCGAAATATTCCACCACCAAGGTAAGTCCTTTTCAGGTAGTGTATAGTTTTAACCACCGTGCTCCTATTGATCTTTTGCCTTTACCTACCACTGAGAGAATACATAGTGATGCTAGAGAGCGTGCTGATTTTATTCGTAAGTTGCATGAAACAACTAAAGCAAATATTGAAAGCATGAATGAAAAGTATAGAATTGCTGATAGTAAAGATAGAAAAGAGATTAAACTTGAACCGGGTGATTTGGTTTGGTTACATTTAAGAAAAGATAGATTTCCTGAGCTACGTAAGTCTAAATTAATGCCAAGAGCAGCTGGTCCTTATAAGATTATTGAGAAAATAAATGATAATGCATACAAACTTGAGTTGCCACCCAAGTTTGGGGTTAGTCCCACATTTAACATTGCAAATTTGAAACCTTATTTGGGAGAAGAAGATGAGCTTGAGTCGAGGACGACTCCAATTCAAGAGGAGGAGGATGATGAGGACATCACTCCTTTGGATGTACCAGCTGATCCTCCAACCGTCATGCAAGGTCCAATGACCCGGGCTCGAATGCGTCAACTCAATTTATATGTGAGCTCGTTCTTAAGCGATCATTTTCATACTTTTGAGAATAGACTACTACCTAATGATGTTATCTTGCTTAGGAACATTGGAGAGGGTCAAGAGGGACTAAGAGGACGTGGAGGAGGTGATGATGACCAGCAAGGACGTCCAACACAAGTCGGAGGCCTAGTCCAACACGAATTCGAGTCTGCCTCGGCCTCCAAGACCAGTCTGCCTTAAACTGGTCGTCCAGAACGTATCCGGACTCCGTTTTCGATGATCCACATATGGATGGAAATATAATTTGATAAGGAAGCCAATCCAAGTGGTTTCACATCAAAAGCTGTTCGGAATCAACGGGAATCGTCGAAACAAGTCAGCGTCCAGAATCTGTCAGAGTGCTGCGACACTGTCTTTTGGTCCGTTGGACCATGTATCGAGTTTGGGCCCATTAGGGACGCGTCCAGGGGTCTTGCACGACCCTAGAGTCTTCATAAACAGCCGCCGCCCCTCCATTAGGGTTTGGGTTTTGCTTAGATTATTCTGTCAAGAAACAGTTTTGCCATTCTTCGGTTTGTGAGACCCCAACTCGTGAGATTAATCATACATTTGCAATTTGGTTGCGTTCTTTCTTGTTCTTGCTTGTGTTCTTCGTTGCGCAGGCAGGGAGTAGCCTTCTTGGCGAGGTCAACCTGGTCCGTGACTCGGTTGATAACCAGAGGAGCTGTGGTGCTAAGATTGTAGGGTTCGATCTTTTGATCTGAAGCCGGATCGGTGTGTCATTCTCCGCCACAACGATAGTTACCATCACCTGACGGAAGATCGGGATCCCTGTCTCCATTAAGTGGTAATCAGAGCTTCAGGTATACCATCAAGTTCGCATCTTACCCTTAGTTCGAGTGTTTTTGCTTTTATCCCATAGTCCAATGCCATATTTGTTTCCTATCCTATAACCATCTGCGCCATAGCCTTTGCATGATTCAGTTTCAGAGTCTGCTTTGTTGAGTTTGTGTCCTAGGTCAAAGTCTTATTGCTGGTTTAGATTGTGTTCTTTTCTAGCTTGTGTTGATCCCTTCACCCGCCGCTATTCCGTATCACCATCGGTTTGCATCTTGTGTCCACTAAATCCCTGATTCGAGCAGCTTCCTTAAAACAGTCATAACTTTTGCATCCGAACTCGAAACGAGAAAATTTTTATATCTACGGAGAACGCCAGAAAATTTTAGATCTATTTCATCCCAGCATTACTGGGTTCGCAAAAATTAGATTTGCGAAATTCAATTAGGAAAATTAAGTTTCTGGGCCCACAAGTTTTGGTATGCTTTTTAGAGCACAGTCCTAATTTTTTATAGGCCACATCTTTTATTCAATTGAGCTCAAATTTTTTGTGGTTTATTCTTGTGTGCTCCTTGCTGAGAAAAAAATATCAAAAGAGCAAAAGCAAGAAAAAAAAGATTGGACAAAAAAAATAAAAGAAAAAAAATAGTAAAAGAGAATAGAAGATATCGAAAAGGAACACATAAGGAATACTCAATAGCTCTATTGTTTGTGGTACCTTTTGCTTTGTTCATATCCATTGCTACCTTTAATACTTGTTTCCTTTCATCCTTGTTTCCTCTCTTGTTTATCACAACTGGTGATAGGAACACGTATAGGCCAGCAACTAGGACAAGTGCTCTGGACATTTATTCAATATTGCTGTCTGTCTCAACTTGATTGCCGGATTTTTGGTCTTCAATCTATTAAAGAACAATATGCGCTTGATCCTGATTTTAAGGATGTGTTGCTTAATTATAGAGAGGGACGCACATGGAATAAGTTTATGATCAGCGATGGATTTTTATTTAGAGCTAACCGCCTATGCATTCTAGTTGGTTCCGTTCATCTTTTGTTGTTGCAGGAGGCACATGGAGGCGGATTGATGGGATATTTTGGTGCTAAGAAGACGGAGGAGGTGCTGTCCACACACTTCTTTTAGCCTAGGATGAGGCGTGATGTGGAGCGGTACGTGGCTCGGTGTGCCACATGTCAAAAAGCTAAGTCGCGTTTGAACCCATATGGTTTGTACATGCCTCTTCATGTTCCTTCTACTTCTTGGGCAGATATATCTATGGATTTTGTGTTGGGATTGCCAAGGACTAAGAGGGGGAGGGATAGTATTTTTGTGGTGGTTGATCATTTTTCTAAGATGGCACATTTTATTCCTTGTCATAAGAGCGACGATGATATTCATATTGCTGACCTTTTCTTTCAAGAAATTGTTCGCTTGCATGGTATGCCTTCTACTATTGTTTCAGATCGTGATGCAAAATTCTTGAGTTATTTTTTGCGCACATTGTGGAATAAATTGGGGACCAAGCTGTTGTTTTCTACAACATGTCACCCCCAAACTGATGGGCAAACTGAGGTTGTGAATCGAATATTGTCCACCATGTTGAGAGCCATTTTGAAGCGCAATTTGAAGATGTGGGAAGAGTGTTTGCCGCATGTGGAGTTTGCATATAACAGGGCGGAACATTCCATCACCAAGGTAAGTCCTTTTCAGGTAGTGTATGGTTTTAACCCCCGTGCTCTTATTGATCTTTTGCCTTTACCTACCACTGAGAGAATACATAGTGATGCTAGAGAGCGTGCTGATTTTATTCGTAAGTTGCATGAAACAACTAAAGCAAATATTGAAAGCATGAATAAAAAGTATAGAATTGCTGGTAGTAAAGGTAGAAAAGAGATTAAACTTGAACCGGGTGATTTGGTTTGGTTACATTTAAGAAAAGATAGATTTCCTGAGCTACGTAAGTCTAAATTAATGCCAAGAGCAGCTGGTCCTTATAAGATTATTGAGAAAATAAATGATAATGCATACAAACTTGAGTTGCCACCCGAGTTCGGGGTTAGTCCCACATTTAACATTGCAGATTTGAAACCTTATTTGGGAGAAGAAGATGAGCTTGAGTTGAGGACGACTCCAATTCAAGCGGGGGAGGATGATGAGGACATCACTCCTTTGGATGTACCAGCTGATCCTCCAACCGTCATGCAAGGTCCAATGACCCGGGCTCGAATGCGTCAACTCAATTTACATGTGAGCTCGTTCTTAAGCGATCATTTTCATACTTTTGAGAATAGACTACTACCTAATGATGTTATATTGCTTAGGAACATTGGAGAGGGTCAAGAGGGACTAAGAGGACGTGGAGGAGGTGATGATGACCACCAAGGACGTCCAACACAAGCCGGAGGCCCAGTCCAACACGAATTCGAGTCTGCCTCGGTCTCCAGGACCAGTCTGTCTTAAACTGGTCGCCCAGGACGTATCCGGACTCCGTTTTCGATGATCCACATATGGATGGAAAGATAATTTGATAAGGAAGCCAATCCAAGTGGTTTCACGTCAAAAGCTGTTCGGAATCAACAGGAATCGTCGAAACAAGTCAGCGTCCAGAATCTGTCAGGGTGCTGCGACACCGTCTTTTGGTCCGTTGGACCGTGTATCGAGTTTAGGCCCATTAGGGGCGCGTCCAGGGGTCTTGCACGACCCTAGAGTCTTCATAAACAGCCGCCGCCCCTCCATTAGGGTTTGGGTTTTGCTTAGATTATTCTGTCAAGAAACAATTTCGCCGTTCTTCGGTTTATGAGACCCCAACTCGTGAGATTAATCATACATTTGCAATTTGGTTGCGTTCTTTCTTGTTCTTGCTTGTGTTCTTCGTTGCGCAGGCAGGGATTAGCCTTCTTGGCGAGGTCAACCTGGTCCGTGACTCGGTTGATAACCAGAGGAGCTGTGGTGCTAAGATTGTAGGGTTCGATCTTTCGATCTGAAGCCGGATCGGTGTGTCATTCTCCACCACAACGATAGTTACCATCACCTGACGGAAGATCGGGATCCCCGTCTCCATTAGGTTGCCCCCTACTGGACTTTTATTAATATATAAACTTGAAAAAAAAAGTTACAAAGAGCCAAGCTCTAAACTTAGGACACAAATGACACAAAGAAAATCATGAAAATTATACAAAGCTGTCTAGCCATTGATCAAACATAGGCTGATAATTATCTCTAGCTCTTAGCTTAACTAGAGCTAACTCCTTTCGAAAGGTAAATTTGCAAGAGCCCACTGAATGTTGAAGATTTCTGAAGATAATGTCATTCCTGGCAACCCAAATGGCCCCGCAGAAATGGTTTCCATAAAGAAAGGCTGCTGAATATGATCCCTGAAAGCAGAAATGGTTTGTAGCAAATCAACTAATTTTAGGATTCATTGGTGTACCATCAAGATCACATTGGTTGAACTTGGTTAGTAAACAACCTTAGCATGTCACTAATTTTAGGATTCATTGGTGTGCCACATAAATACAGCCAGGTGTCTTTGTATGCTTTATTTGATCTTAGAAGGGCGGGCCTGGTGCAAGCGATAGAGTCTTACCGCCTATGAGCGAAAGATCCCGGGTTCGAGTCGCGGTCTCCTCGCATTGCACAGGCGAGGGCAAGGCTTGCCTCCCAGACCCCGCACAGAGCGGGAGCTCTCTGCACTGGGTACGCCCTTTTACAAATAATAAATTTTCATTGCTTTATATGGTTCTCTGGTACCAAGTCCACTAGTCCAGTACCACACTTCAAAATTGTTAAAATGATTGAATGGTTGATTACCTGATTCACTGTTGTCTTGTCTAGCATAAAGCACGAAAGGCATACTTCAATGCTGTATTTCTTGCGTGGATGCTTATGCTTGTCTTACAATATGACCAGGAGATGGAGGAGAGGGAGAAATTAGTGGGACGAATGTGAGACATGTACACACGTACCAGTGATGAGGTACGGCTTCCACGGTTCTGGCAGGAGGCGTTTGAGGCTGCATACAAGGAACTTGCTGGTGATGATGTGCAGGTCCGTGATGCAGCTGTCTCTGAGATTGCCCGAATGTCAACCCACAAACTTGAACCCGAGCAGACATTGAATGAGAATGAGGTATGCCCAAAAACTGTATCTCACCTTAATTGCTTCCAAAAGCCTTATGTTTTAAGTAAACTACAATGCATTCTGCGTTTTCCCTTATTTTGTGAGAGTGACACTTCTTACCATGTCAACTCATTCCACTTCAAACCGAATATTGTTATGAAGCCAAGGCATGCATTTCTATCCCATTTTCGAGCAATGGTCCGAATTCATATGATGCCTGACAACATTGGTTGTGGTTTATATTTTCATCAGAGATGCTATTTGAACCTAATGACTGATGGAACTGATGACTCAAAGCATAGAATTCACAATCTTGTTGAAATGGTGGTACAGATTATGATGCTTTGATTGCAATGCGGTGCAAGTTTCTGCTTACCTGCAAATTGCTTCTCTTCTTTAATGTGAATTATTTTGGCACAGCACCGTCAGCATTTTTGGTGAAACTGATAGTGATATTGTGAATGGTTCGGTTTGCACATTGTCTTGTACCCACGCTCTGTTTGGTATAGTTTCATAAACAATCCATCTATCTTTGACCAGCCTACATGATCAAGTATCTAAGTACAGAATATATATGACATATCAGATGCTCAATCTACACCAGAACGTGGATAGTTTGCACTGACCCTAGGCCCCTAACTGATCTGGTTTATTCTTGGGACTCAACGACTGTGCACTAAACATATTGCTCAGAAACATTAAATAAGGGTTATCAGCACGATTTTCTTATTTCCAGTCACCTTGTGCAGGAAGAGAATGCCGTGAGCAACAGAGGTGGCAGGTCAAAGGCGAATTAGTAGTTTCGCAAATACCTGTGGCCTGAGGACCTGAAGATCTATTGCTGATAAGATCCCCAGGAGGTGCATTTTGGGGGCTTTGAAGTGTTTGATGAAATTATGAAACTGGTTGGTCACTGGATCTGTACCAGGTAGTAGATCAACAAGGTGCATTTATGGCACTGTGTAACACTAGCTATGAAGTTGCACAATTTAGTGAGAGCAATGCGTATGAATCCATACTAGGAAATCCGAATTGAATGTCATTACATTTACCATCACTAATTTGATGATCAGGTCGCATCAGGAGACTCAAGGAACCGGATTGCTATGATGTGACCATGGTCTCAGTAATGTTCAAGATGCTATTGTATTCTTCTCTGCTAACTACTGTACAACTTAGCTCGACTTCAAAGTCATCATCATAAATCTAATCTAATAGCTCAATTGCTAAACCTTTTGCAGCAATTTTTTTTTAAAAAAAATGCTAGCGGCGAATTCCAAGGAGGGTGTGGCAAAGCCGCGCAGAGTTTTTCTAGTGCACTAGCTAATCCAGGTCGCGCCAGCTGGGCTTGCAATTTTTTTTTGGGAACAGCATTTGTTGTTGTTTCGAGAGTTGATGTTGCTGCCGATTTGCTCATACCATTGAGGACGCCCTAACCCCTAACCTTGCCTCGAGATGATCTACCTCAAAGGATAAGTTCTCCGGCAGCCACTTAGCTCCCAAGTTGAGAACCCAAGAAGTAATGAAATTTGTTACGAATCACGAATGTGTATATACCGTGTGTAGTGTTGTAGAGTATATATGCTAAAAAGAGTCTGCGACAATATATCCGATCCCTCGTGCAAGAATGAAGAACCACCCCCGCCCAGAACAATCCACCCGTACGTGTATGATGTCTCTCATGAGGTCAGGTGTCCCATATCATGACGACGGCGATGACAGCCACGCCGAGCACGACGGCGAGCCACCTCCCGACGGGCGTGTCGACGGCGACGGGCCTCCGGGGCCGGTACCCTTTGGAGAGGAGGTGGCTGATGGAGACATAGACGAAGACGCCCGTGGCGAGGCCCATGGAGACGGCGAAGATCCAGTCGGCCACCCGGCCCTGCGTGGTGGCGTCGATGATGATGCCGATGCCGACGCCGATGGGGCTGGAGATGGCGAACGCGAAGGCGTAGGCGAAGCAGGAGAGGAGGGGCCGGTTGGGGAGCATCCGGAGCAGCGCGATTCCCATGGCGATGGCCGCGAAGATCTTGTGCAAGCTGATGGTCCACAGCGCCTTCCATGCGTCAGCCTTCGTCTCTGCAGGTTGAATAATTAGTTTCGTAATAAGGTCGGAGTCTCAGACAGTCACTAGCACTTAGCAATGTTCTGCAACTGTTAAGCTCAACCAAGAATTGGAGATGCTATGTTACGAGAAACTCAGAATTGTGCACTGATTTTCAAACAATATCAGCCTCTCGGTTTAAATTGATTGAAACGGGTTCCGAAATGCTAAGGAAGAGAGCAGCTGAAATGCCTTCAGAATTCATACGAAATGGTGATCTTGACATTCGGACTGTTGAAGTGGACGCTGAAGGGCATGTCAGGAAGACAACTTCAGAGCGTCCGGATGGACATTTAAACCTAAGATTCAGAACAAGTAAAAGTATGCATGACAACGACTGAACTGAAACATCGTGCGGACAAATATCAGGAAAGGTCAGCAAAGACGGTTGGTTTGGAAGAATGATCAGCCTATTATTCTGGTTGTGCTGAATCTGTAGGCTCTTTTCGCTCTGACCGAACAGCGAGACACTAGCGCAAATTTGACAAGAGAGCCAAGGACAGATTCCACTTGGTCTTAGTCACAACCATGACATCTATCACTAGAATCAAGCTAAGAACTAACGTAACCGGTGTTCAGTTGAGACTTCAGATTGAGTCCATCCTTCCTAGCAAGTATGCCATACGTCCAAGTCATGCATCTCATTTGTGCCAAACGTTGGGCATCTAATCTTCTACTCAGTACTCAGACTAAACTAAGTTTGGCAGCTTAGCCCGTGACATGACGGTGACGTCTGCTGATAGCCCCGGAATGAACGTAAAGAAATTTCTACGCGTCATCTGCAAGTTGGAAGGGAACAACGCAGGGAACAAAGCATCCGTATATGTATATCCCTATCTCTATCTGGCTTAGCCTTACTGGCGACCCCGATGGCGATGCCTTCGAAGACGGAGTGGAAGCAGAGGGCGACTATGAGCAGCACGCTGTCACCGATGGTGCTCGCGTTGCGCAGCATGGATGCGGCCGAGTGATCAGATCCGTGCGTCTCCTGCACGCGAAGAACCCAAATCAAATGGTGACAAAGGTCACAAGATTCTGTACACGCGTGTACAAACAAACCACCCGTGTACAAACAACGCACGCCCACACAATACACGCACACTACTCACACCACCCATGTACAAATAAACCTACAACTACACTCAGATTTTGAGTTGCGATCCCAGGGATCGAACTCGGGCGGGCAGCTCTCGCACCGGAGAAGCTAGCCACCGAGCTACGTGCTCGTTCTCATATATTGTTGTTGCAAGAGCAGGTGTTGTCATGGTCAAATAATGAATTCAGAAACTGAAGCAGCATGTAGTAACTTACAGGTGGCGTGGGATCAGAGATTGTGCCATTTGTGGCTCCCATCTTGCCCTCCTCCAGCCCTATTGAAAGTGTCAAAAAGAGAGAATGAATCGTAGAAGTCTAAGCATCCTAAAATTTCAATACAGAGAAAATATGGCAATGAATATACAGTACTGTAGAGAGGGACAGACAGACTTCCGCTGATGACTGGCTATTCAGAGTTGAGCATAGATTGATTCCACACAGAGGTGAACTGGATAACTCTCAGTTTGTCACAACGTCGAGATTTCTGTTTCGATCCACTACTCTAACTATGTGTTCCATTAATTAATCAATCTCGCTACTACATATGAAGGAAAATAAAACTCTCAAGAATAGGATTGCTGCAAACTGTGTAAACCTGAACTTGCAGTCTGCCTTGCTTTCACGTGATCTTACAACGTGAAATCAGACAGAAACAAGAGTCTGAGCTCAACCATTTCCATTTTGCAATAAGCATTAGCAATTGGTTTAGGTTAGGCGGTGGTGCAGTAGTGCATGTACTACAGTACACTAGCATAGCAATGAATAAAAAGAGTAAATTTATCCCAAGAGGCCAAGAGGCAAAGGCAAGAACCCCGACTCCCCTAGTCCCCACCAGCACCGATCTGAATTTTGCAGCCTGTGCTAGTTGCACCCACCCGGCAACAGGAAAAAGTGGCAGTGGTGAGCGCATTGAACCAAACCCCCAGCCGCCACATTCACGGCAGTCAGTACACCGTCCAGCCCAACCCCAACTGTCAGAAATCAGAACAGAACGAACAGAGGCTGTTCCTACTCGACTCGTACAGTCGTACTACCACAAGGCACAAGCTGATGAGAGCTGACACGTGACTCTTGTTACTGACCTTCAGCGGGGCCGGGGGAACCGGCGGTGCGGCCCCGTGAGACGACGTAGGAGATGGCGACGTCTGCGAACATGGTGACGACGTAGCCGGCGCAGGCGAGCATGAACGCCCAGGGGTAGCCGCTGTCGGGGAGCAGGTCCCCGAACGTCTCGTTGGCGTCGCTGAGGAAGTGCATGAGCGCGGTGCCGAGGAAGACGCCGCCCGCGAACTGCGTGCCCAGCGCGAGGAACGCCTCGTTCCAGCGCATGAAGTAGGGGGACACCCCGCCCAGCAGCGTGCCCGCGAACACCACCGCCAGGCACCACAGCTTGGCCTCCACCAGCCCCCGCGCGCGCAGGTCAGGCCGGGAGGCGCCCCCATCATCCCCCGCGTCGGCGTCGTCGGAGTCAGAGTCCCCACCTCCGCCGTGCGCCCACGCGGCGGCCGCGAGGGAGAGGCCGAGGAGGAGGAGGAGGTGGTGGTGGGCGTTGGTGGCGCGGGCCATGGCGCGAGGAGGCTGTGGACTCGTCGTATCGTAGTGGGTGTTGTTGGCCGGACGTCGGACGGACCCGGAAAATGGTAGCGGGACGGGCTTGGAGAGCTTGGAGATATGGCTGGACGTGTGGGCCCGCGGTACTTTTGTGCTGCAGCGGGAGGGATCCTCGGAGTTGGCCAGTTGGGCGGTTTACGTACAGGTACAGGAGCGTTTCTGACAAGGTGGGGTAGAGTGCTGTGGGCAGCGACGGGGTTGTACTGGAAGCATGGCCTTGTTTAGATTAAAGAAAATTTCACGTGATGAATAGTAGCACTTTCGTCTTATTTGATAAATATTGTCCAATCGTAGATAAACTAAGCTCAAAAGATTCATCTCGTGATTTCTAACTAAACTGTGCAATTAGTTATTTTTTTTACCTACATTTAATGCTCCATGCAAACGTCTAAATATTGATATGATGGAAAGAGAGTAAAAAAACTTGAAACTTTGAAGGAAACTAAACAAGGCCCAGGTGAACGCGCGGTGCTGTGCTCCTACAAAGCCACGGGGCCCACGGCAGTAGTACAACAGATTGGGACAGGATTGGAAAGTCCGCTGCATCCGATCCGCGTCTGCTGCCTCTGCTCTCTCTCTCTCTCTGCCTGCCATGTTGGGCCCTGCCCTTCTATTTTCTCTAGCTCCAGCTATGCTGTGGCCACGAATGATCCGCTAGCCTTTGCAGTTATTGACTACGACATTGGGTAGAATTTCCGGTGCTTAGCAAAGTTGTCCATCAAGATAACGGAATTAGAAAAAAAAAATGGGACCATACTATATATAGTACGTCCCTTTCTCCCCTCACAACTTGCATCAACCTAGTGCGGAAAATTAAGTACACCCAAATCTTTGACTTGTTTACACCTCAAACAAACCGTTACTCGAGTACCCACTCGGTTCCAAATTATAAGTCGTTTTGGGTTTTTTTTCCATCTATTTTGCTATGTACCTAGACATATTATTATATCCAGATATATAGCAAAATTGATGTACAAAAAAGTCAAAGCGACTTATAATTTGGAACGGAGGGAATACAAATTTTCGGTAGACAATGCAAGTCAAGATGGGAGCTGAAACCATGGAGTACCCATATATCACATACAATAATGTGCTGGCTCAAAGGAATTAGTCCCTCCGATCCTATTGAAAAATAGGTACGTATAACTTAGGATGTCCACGTCCACACCTCTCAACTAAACAAAATCAGTTCCTCTGCAGTCTACTGCTTGGTAATTTGTCAATGGCAAGTGGGCTCAATGAGCATCAACTAGATAGTCCTTAAAAAACTAGCGTTCACACGTCTTGCGTAATAGAGCAATTTGAACTATCTGAACCAGGGACAAAGCTAGTAAAAAATTTAGGAGGGGCTAAACAACGACAATTAGCAAGAAAAGAGGTTCAGCAAATCTCAGCCCCTCCTACCTGTACATCTACAGCTAAAATTTCAGACGGCGGCTCTACGGGGCTTCGCTTGCTCGCGAACGGTAGGGGGCTCCCCTAGCCCCACCGCTGGCTCCGTGCCTGATCTGAACGCAACCCTGATGACAGCTATAGCTTGTTCTGTTCGTCTAATTAGCCCAGCTTATCAGTCATTGTACAAATATTTTTTTTTCACAATAAAACAACATCAGTCGGCTTATCAGCCACAGAACCGTCAGCCAAACAATCCAAATTTGGTGAGGGGTGAAAAGGATAAAAAAATCGATAGAATTGTACAAAGCATGTGTATAGTGAATGTAATTCTATTTGAATATAGTCCTGTTAGGTTGCAACGATGCACAGACCACTCTGAGCTTGGAGCTTGCGTGATCATGATGGCCATTTGTCGCAAGATCTTACAAGTTTAAACATGTATACTTTTACCCCAAGATCCGGTATTCATTGATTTTTGCCATGATATGTTCTTCGAATTTTTCATGAAGATGGCTTAATTGCTACCACAAACATTTTTAGTGTGACTAGTATAAAAATTCTAGCTACGTTCATATCATACGTGGCGTTTTTCAAAAATGGTAATACTTCCACTAGAATTAATTGTTGGAAAAAAATGGTACTTCCCATATACTAATATCCAGCTTCTCATTGCCACCCTCATTAATTGTCTCCCTTCCATGTGATTTGCTCTTCGCTCAGTTGGTTAGGTTCCTTGTGGTGGAACCTATCCACATGGGTTAAGTCCTTGACTTGCACGGGTGTTCACATTTTTCTAGATTTATTCTAGGATTTAACGGCGTTGTGCTTTCAGTGGTAGGCGATATTCCTGTCGACAGCGAAGCGCCTGTGGTGACTTCGTCAATCTTGAGATGTGCCGCCACACAGCCTGTTCGGTTGGCTGGTTCGTATCGTTGCTGGTTCGTGAAGAAGTACTGTTGGCTGATTTGTGAGAGAAAAAAATATTGTTCCGACTGGAAATTTACGATCGTTTACGACAAGCCACAGCCAAACGAACAGGCTGACAGTCTTTTGGAGGTGCTCATAGGGATAGGGTTTACGTACGTGTATTGATAGGGGTGAGTGTGTGTACGTGTTGAGCGTCTGCGTCTATACTTGTATAATTCAAAAAAAAACATATGTAACCCTATGATCGATGAAGATGAGCTGAGTTTCATATATTTACTTATCTTTTAATATATAATAATAATAATCTCTACTTATATCGCTACTATTGATTTATATTATGCAATATATTGTTTGATCATGTTGATGGGTCGAACTTTTTCCTTACGCGACAAACAAACATATCTTAATAATATATAATTAATATATATACACGTGAAATGAACCTGCGTCCACTGTTAGTTCAGACGTGAAAGACAGATTGCAGAAGCGTTGCGTGCCTTTCCCGGCCATCCAGGCATCCACGTACATGATCCTTTATAATAATACTCCCTCCCTCCGTTCTAAATTATAGTTCATTTGATATTTTTAACCACAAGTTTGACCACTCGTTTTATTTAAAAAAATTATGCTAATATAGTCAAATTTAAGTCATTCTTGAAGAATTTTTTTTAATAAAGTAAGCCATAACAAAAGAAGTAATATTTTGCATAAATTTTTGAATAAGACGAGTGGTCAAAATTAAGATAAAAAATGTCAAACAAACTATAATTCTGAACGGATTTAGTACATGATTAACACAACACGGCTAGTCGGCTACGGTGTTGTCGTCCGATCAATGATGTCGGAAGGTCGACGGCGACGAGTGATCAATAAACAAAGCTCTGATCCTTCGTCACATCACATTTGGCCCTCGGTGACGCTGCCGACAAATTAAAATACCATCCCTAGCAGATCCAGGCATGCTGGACTCTAATGGGTGAGTGAAACTGGCGTGTTAGCGACAGCTTGGGAAGGAAGAAGAAGCAGGAAGGGGAAGACAGGAGGAGCACGGAATCGGCGAGGACAGGATTTGAATTGAGAAGGTTTCAGTTTACACTTGTCTGAATATGTCCTCTGTAGCTCTATCTCATTCTCCTTTATATTCAGGAGCTCACGTTACGTTGTCCATTCTGGGCCTGACGCCTGCGAAACGTTTGCTGGGCTTGGGGGCTCTCTTGGGCCGCGGCTCTGCGTGTCCATCCGCTTCCTCTCGTGCCGGGCGGCGAACAGGGAGTCTGGGACAGAGCTGCTCACAGTGTGCAGCCCGCACGCGGACAAGCACGCAGCAGCGCGCCGTCCTTCATCGGCGACTGCTGCGGACTGCGGTCGCGAGGCGGCCAGGCCACCAAAGTGTCAAGCTCCGACCGCTGAGCCGCGGAGGCACACCCGCGCACAACCAGGCTCAACCACACCACACTCTAGGGCCAAGGTGCTTGCTTCCTCCACTCGGCAGCACCACACACTACAGTGATCCCACCTGATAGTGATTACGAATACTTATACCTGATACAACCCTTAACAATGAGCTTCTTAAAAAGAAACCGCTGGCACTGAAATGTCTGTAACAACATACGCATACAGTTAATTGTAAAATTTTAGCCCTACATATAGTTTTCTTTAAATAAATACAATATAAATATAGACGCTCACGTACTTATATGTACACCGACTATTATGACTACGAGTATGGGCAAGCTACCATAGGCACACCTCTATAAGAAATTAAGTCGACAAATTTGGGATTCGTGAAGTCATCACAAGCACTTCATCTTCTATAGGGCACGTACAACGAGCGTGCTGGCCGTCGTCTCAGAATGGAAGTTTTGCAAAATCCACCCCCCGGTTCGCTACTGTAAATGAGGAGAGAGAGCGAAGCCATCGCGTAGTGAGACGACGATGAGGGTTCGTGCTCCCAGGCGAACTCAACGGCCAGCTTGGCGTTGTACGTTGCCGTCTTCTTGAGCCGACGCCGCGCGGATCCAGCTGCGCGCGAGAGGGAAAAATCACGCAAAAAATCCTCGCATATATGTCTCCGCCGCGCCATCTTTCGCTGCCATTCTCGCCCAAATCAGCCTCTGACGCCCTTGCGCCTTCGCCGGATTCCGCCCCTTACTGTCTCATGATGGCTAGCCGGGATTTGAAGAGGAAGGCCGCGGTGCCTTTGAAGAGCAAGACGAAGGCAGCGCCACTAGCGGCGATGGCGGCGGCAGTCGCAACGGCGGCGGGGACGGCTGCGAGCAGACTTCCTCACGGAAGCAGCTCGGCCCCGGCACCCAATCTAACCGTTTTCAGCAACAGCATGGCAGCGCCCTTCGTCGGCCACGGAAGCAGCTCGTCCCCAACACCCAACCCCTCGTTTGATACGATTCATCCTCAATCCCTGATAGATGGAGTCGATTCTTCACTAATCCATGGCAGACGAGGCTACCCAGTCGGATTTGGCTCCATCAGTCCAAGTTCTCCACAGTTTGGGCATCAATCAAGTTGGGACCTAGCATGGTAATCCTTGATTTGCTTGAATTCGTATTCTGCATTTCTGCTCATCTAGGAAACCTATCCTAGAGATTATGTTTAGTCTGTTTGCATCTTTGATTAGTTTGGTCTGTGAAGTATCTACTTCGCTTCCGATGACATGTATATACCGGTTGCTGAATGAATGTTCTACGCATTTTGTGCTGTGAAGTGCTTGTTTTGGCTGCTACTGTAACTCAGGGAAAGGTCAATTCCAAATCGGTCATGTAGTGGTTTATAGAGTTAGTTTAATATATAGTCTGCATTTCAATTTACTGAGAATTACTGAGTAATTTGATAAGATTACTACTGAGTACTACTAATAATTACTACTGCATACTACTGAGTATTGCTAAGGATTACAAGTTCAGTAAGAAATTTGATAAGAGTACTACTGAGTATTACTAAGAATTACTAAGTTCATGTATAAACTTTTACATGGACAACAACACATATCCCCTGGTGGATTTATGTATTAACTCTAGCTGCAAAGGGGAAGTCTAAAGGATCAAACCTTGAAGTCACTGGTCACTGAATTTTTTGTAGCTACTGAATGTTTTAATTCCCTAGAATTGATAACCGAATGTTTTCACTTAGTCCAACTCAGAATGTTTTCACTTACTGTCAACGACACTATGCTAGTTCTGATTTTTTTTCTAGCTAGAGAATGTTTTCGAAGATCATTGTTTTCAGTTAATGATCATTATCAGTGTACCTATTATTTGCACACAAAATTTGGAGATGTTCACACAATTATTTTCAGTTACTGATCATGTTTGACAACTTGTCTGCAGAACGTGTGAGACCGAGCCTCCGAATGGCTGATCTCCCCATTTTGCGGTGTTTCGGTGCTTGACTTGGATGGAGTTTTAGGACCTGTTTTTAGAACTTAAGTTTATGGAGAAGGCAACCCATGTGCAATCCATTATGTACCGTGAAAGTTCTGCTTGGCATGGTCGTCTCTGATGTGCGTGTTCTTGCAAAAAATGTCATAGCTATTCGTTCATGTCTAGTATTTGTGCATAGTGTTCATGACCTGATGGCCAAAGCCACCCATGTTCAGTTCTGTACTGGGCAATCTTTCACTTAAACCTGGAACCTACAGTTTTTTTTGGAATTTATGGAACCTACTTTTATATGGTTTATCTCGTGACCTATCTTTTTGGTTTGCTTCTGAGCTGTGATCTGTATGTGAACTTATCTCGTTGTGTGAATTTGTCAAACATCTACATGTCTCTTGTGTTTTGCATCAATTAACAACACAATGGTATATAAAAATAGTATTCATGATTGATCATGGCTACATGTAAGCATTAAATGATTTATAGACAACCAAATAGACAGCAGTTGTCTGTGAGTTGTACGAGCTGTCTGTATAGCCGTCTGTGTTATAAATTTCAAGAACTTACAGACAACAGTTGTCCTATGTTGTACATGCCCTAAAAAAGAATAACATTATCAAATCAGAAAAATACAAGCATCTTGCCAAATTGAGGATTTTTAATCCACATGGGAAGGTCTACCACAAGAATTTAATCAACTAAGTTACACCCGTTGAACGGACTAAGCGATGGCGAGTGGAGGCAAGATGTAGCCGATCCACAGAGGGAGGAGATTATTTTATTCAGACTCAACTTAAAACCATAGCAACCGATGAGGCACACGAGGTTGATGATTGTGAGGCTGTCTCCAACAGGAGACTCGTTGCGGAACCCAAATCCAAAATAGGTCTACGACACAATACCTATAGCCTCCAACAGAGTATCTATATGGAAGACCTACTTTAGGTGCCAGGAGAGGCATAACCCAAATCTGAGTATCCTCTCTCCTGGAGACCCATTTGCAGAAAGGGTTGTCTTTTGGGTCTTGTTGTTGGAGAAGACAAAAAATAGGTATTGAACCATTTGCCTGTAATGCTACCCAAATGACGAATGTGTCTTGTATTTTAGGTCGCGGTTGTTAGAGACAATGTGACGACGATGATGACAAAAGAGCAGGGAGCAGCCACTCGGCCAAATTTTAAATAAAACACTAAATTTAATATACTTAAATTATGGAAATGGGAGGCTGGTTCTCTCCACTCTCATCTCTGGCAAGGACGCCAAAGGAGGAGAGCGAAGGGGGCGAATGTAGGGTCACTTGGAGGAGGGTGTGTTTCTAAACAGAACCCCTCTAGATAGTCTCATGTGTGCGGTGAAATAGTCGAGCTCTTGCTGGCGTGCTGCCGTTTGCATTTGTTCGTTGTCAATCATGCAATTTTAAGTGTTGTTTGGTTGTACAAAGGTATTGTGAATGTAAAGGGAATATCCCCGCCGCTAAAATGGGAAGTGAATCGACGATTATTATATGTTTTGTTTTGGTTTATTTGTAGTAACAGGGCGGACGGGACATCTGTTGCCGCTGAAATTGGACAACAATCAATCTACTGAAGTACAAGGTCCGTTACCTTACTATCGGATCCCGTTGATAAATGCTCGCAAACAGCACCTCAGTGTTTTTGGTTGTGGCTATTGTTTTCGGTAATAAAAATACTATTTAGAAGTATACAGAAATAGAAATAATTAAGGTCCTGTTCGCTGGTCTGAATCTTAACTTTGACTAAAAAACACTATTCTAGTTAAATTATTGTGAGAGAAAAATACTGTTCTAGTTGGAAAAAAAAGTTGAATATGAGGTAAGGCGAAAAGAGTCTAAGAGGTTCTTCCGAAGATTTCCGTGAATATTTATTGCCAGAGTCCCTCGGTAACCGTTGGGTTTTGACTTCTCTCACTTTTTTTCCAGCTCGAGATGAGTAGAAAGACGGGGGTAAAATTGTGAGAGAAGCAGAAATACAGGGGTAAAGTTGTCATACCACCTACCAGATTCCAAATTCGAGTTCCTTCTCATCATCTCTTGCTTTGTTTTGTTCTCCTTCCGACCTTCCCTCGCCGCATCTGCTCCTCCAGCCACAGCGCAGCCGCCTTCCTCATCCTGATTCCGTGGCCGGCGGCCGCCTAACCTCACCAGTCACCACACCTCCCCCTCCTCCCCACCGCCGCCGCCGCCGGAACCCTTGAAGTAGCGGACCCGGGCTCTCGCGCCCATCCGCGTCCGGAGTTCGATGTCCGTTTGCGCCTGATGGATCCGCACCGGCTGACCGGCCCCGCCGCGTCCGACGCCGACGATGCCGATGACTGGGGTAACGCTAATAAACCCGTCCCACCCCCACCCCCATCCCTCGCAACATATTGTGCTGAAGCTTTACTTCCTGCCCCATGGCTTCGTTTCCTTGTTTATTTAGGAACCGACTTAGGGTTTGCAGAGCGCAGATGATGAACGAACGTTTCTCGTGGGGCGAACAGACTTAGTGAGTGCGATGTAACTTTAGCTGCGTTTGTGACCTGTGGGCTTAAGGGAAATCACGGGAGTGCAGCAAGAGATATTTCGATTTGGTTTGTGATGTTAGCCTCTAGGCTGAGCAGTGAAATACTCATAGTTTGTATTGGCTTGCTGCTAGAAGGAAATGGTTGTATCAAAATGCATGGGGTTAAGGGCTCCGATGCTGGACTCTTCAAGGTCAACATGGTTGGGGAAAAAACCCTGAATCAGAATTAGATTATCACATCACACATTTTGCTGGCAGTAGTGGATATTAAATTATGGAGACAATTGGTTTTGGAGCTAGTTATTCTTAGCGAAGAATAGTTAAGGGGGGCTTGCATTGCATTATCATGGATAGCTCAGGTCTTTGCCCTTACTGTATTTCTGAAGGATCAATAGGTATTACGAACCAACTGCGTTCTTCACTTCTTCTAGGTTCCTTGAGATAACAATGTTAATGAATATTCAGTTTCGCTGATTGCTCTTTACATCCCAATTTTTTTCCCATCCATATGACCCAAACCTTTTCTCTGTGATTTTGTAAAATATCATAGTTGTCTTTGAAAACTTGGGAAACTCAATCTCTTGCAGTCACTAATCAACAACCTTGACGTCAGTGTTTTTTATGCATGCAGCATGACCTAAGACTGAAAGTTGTAAAGATGAAGAGTTATGGAATGACAAGATGCGAGTGCGGCATTACTGTCTATTGAACTACTCAACCCAAGATATTAACTCTCCCCTGAATCGCCTTTGGTGGTGTATGTTTACAAAGTATCGCTGTGTCAAACAGAAAGAAGCAATCCAATGGTATTCCTGTAGCACCAGTTCTGTGTTTTGTTTGAGCTTATCTATTGAAGCAAGCTAGTAATTGTCACAAAAAATAGATCAGTTTGTATTAAATCAAGCAACATCTAACAGTGTGCACATTCTAATGATAATGTGTAAAACATTGAAATTTTGAGGTGCCTCAGGTGGTGTTCCATTTTTAAGCTCTTACTTGAACATATAAGTTAAACCTAATGTCTTGCAGTTGGGGATTACACGACATGCATCATTTTTTTTATATTTATTGCTAGTGCAGTCTTTCTTTACCATGGCTTTACTGCTTACATGTGTAGTACACTTGTACTGTTTGATTTTGTGTAATATCTGCTCTGTATGACAGTGACCAGTTGTATGCTTTGGGTTGGAACAGGTGAAGATGATTAGAGTACATTAGCAGTTGCGTGCTGTGTGTTTTTTGAGTCATCACCTAAGTGCCACCTAGGCATTGAGGCGACCCACTGGCAGGATTTGGCCACCAAAGCTGTTCTACACCTTACTTTCATCATTGCAGCATGTAAATTGTCTAGGTGGGTAGTATTTGGGGAGTTCCCTGAAGAATGTGTAGAGGGGAGGGGAAAATTTGGGTAAATGATTTTTTGTGTATCATGCCTGTTCTGTGTCCTGTAGGAAGAGTTTGGCCAAAGAATAAATGATATTGCGAAAAACAGAGCTGTGTTTGAAGCATGATAAGGATGCTTTTGGTTACTGTCTTCGATGTTGCCATCTCATGTGACCCAGCTGTAGAACTATTTACCGTAGGGACAGGTTCTCGTGTGTGCAGAGGGCACAAGGCATCTCTCATGTAGTTGGCATGACATCCTGGTAGGCTGGAAGTAGTTTGCCTTTTTCTGGTGGATCAGTGACGTTAGGTTCTTGACTCCTTGTATTGTTACAACAACAACAACAACAACAACAACAACAACAAAACTTTTAAGTCCCAAACAAGTTGGGGTAGGCTAGAGTTGAAACCTAACAGAAGCAATCAAGGTTCAGGCACGTGAATAGCTGTTTTCCAAGCACTCCTATCTAAGGCTAAGTCTTTGGGTATATTCCATCCTTTCAAGTCTTCTCCATAGAGAACAGAGCGGAACGTGTGCTGCTCGGCGGTTGTCGAAATAACTTAGAGATATACGTAGTATAAGTGGCGTCCGAGCAATTAGTTCTTTCCTACGCTCTCGGCCTTGGCTAGCCCATAGTCCATAACGTCGAGCGCGGAGCCCGTGGACGTGTAGGAGGAACAAGCGTGACCAAGGAACCGCAGCCGACCACCCATAACGCAGAGCGCAGAGCCCGTGGCATGTGTAGGGAGGGATCGAAGACTGAGTCTTTTCCATAGAGAACAGAATAGAACGTATGCTGCTCGCTGATCGGCGAAATATCTTGGAGATTTGGAGAAAAATCTTCGGCGATTTGGAGAAAACGTGTTCGGTGATTTGGAGAAAAACGTGTTCGGCGATTTGGAGAAAAACGTGTTCGGCGATTTGGAGAAAACGTGTTCGGCGAGTTATGACGATTTCGTTTTGGAGTTCGTCATGGAGCGGCGTAGAGCCCGATGACAGTAAGTGGAGATTTAAACCGTAATGGAGAAAAAATGAAGACAAATTATGGAGATTAAAACTTTATTCATCATAAAGTGAAGAGTACATATCTGGGGAGTTTTAAGGATAGAAACGTATGAGGTGCTCAATGTGCCAAGAGTTGAGAACATTGATCCCGTCTAAGTCACATAGGCGATAAGACCCTGGTCGGGTAACGTCTTTGACGACGTAAGGCCCTTCCCAGGGGGAGGAGAGCTTGTGCATCCCTTCGGTTTTTTGTTTCCTACAGAGAACGAGGTCGCCGACGGCAAATGAACGACCTTTGATGTTGCGGTTGTAGTATCTCCGCAAGCCTTCTAGATACTTGGCTGTGTGGACGCAAGTGATTAGACGTTCTTCCTCGGCCCTATCGACGTCTTCTGTTCGAACAGCTGCGGCTTGCTCTTCATCATAATTTTTTACCCTAGGTGCTTGGAAGGCAATATCCGCTGGTAGTATGACTTCTGAGCCGTAGACCAAGAAGTATGGAGACACACCGGTGCTGCGACTTGTTTGAGTGCGCAGTCCCCAGACTACAGCTGGTAGCTCCTTAAGCCATCTGTTCGGGTATTTTTCTTCTTTCTGATATAGTCTCTTTTAGAGGGCATCAAGGATCATGCCATTCGCCCGTTCGACCTGGTCGTTGGCTGTAGGATGGGCAACGAAGACGTATTTTACGGAGATGCAATGGTCTTCGCAGAAGTCCCAAAAGTGATGGCCAGTAAATGTAGTTCTGAGGTCGGTGATGATGCTGTTCGGGAGACCAAATCTGTGGATGATGTCTTCGAAGAGCTCGACTGCTTTCTTTGCAGTAGGTAAGACGAGCGGCTTATACTCAATCCACTTGGAGAACTTATCAATGGCGACGTATACGTACCTGAAGCCACCTGGCGCTGGCTTAAAAGGGCCAATCATGTCCAGTCCCCAGCATGCAAAGGGCTAGGAAGCTGAAATGGTTTGCAGCTCTTGTGCCGACACGTGTATTTGCTTGGCGAAAAATTGGCATCCTTCACAATGTCGGACGAGGTCTTCTGCATCGAAGATGGCCGTGGGTCAGTAAAAACCAGCTCGAAAAGCTTTGCCGACCAGTGTTCTCGATACCGCGTGGTTGCCGCAGGAACCAGAGTGAATTTCAAGAAGTAACTTCACTCCGTCTTCTTGGGTGATGCATTTTTGCAGAATCCCTTCCTTGGCACTTTTCCTCATCAAGTTGCCGTCCACCAGCACGTAATGTTTGCTTCGACGGATTAGGTGTTCGGCTTCAGTCTTATCGTCGGCGGGTACTTCGGCGCTGGAGAGGTACTTGATGAATTGTTCCCTCCAATCGGCGGGCGGCAAAGGTACCGTAAGTACCAGCTGCTCGGCGGGGGGAACTTCCTGAATTTCCTTTTCCTCCTTAATGGATGGCGCCAGAAGATCTTGGACGAAGACCCCCCGGTGGAATCGCGGCGCGAGAGGAGCCCAACTTGGACAAGTAATCGATGAGCTGATTTTGATCGCGTACCACGTGGTGGTACTCGATACCGTAGAACTTCCCTTCAAGTTTCCTGATTTCGACGCAATATGCATCCATCTTCTCGCTGGAGGAAGACCAGTCTTTGTTAAGCTGGTTGATGACCAGCGCGGAGTCCCCGTATACCATGATGTGTTTGACGCCGAGATCAACGGCTATACGGAGTCCGTGGAGACATGCTTCATATTCGGTGGCGTTGTTGGAGGGCGGAAAGTGTATCCGGAGAACGTATCGGAGCTTGTCCTTGGTCGGCGTAATGAACAGAATGCTTGCACCAGCACCATTGATGTTAAGGGCGCCGTTGAAGTGCATCACCTAGTGCTCGGGGCAGGTGGCGGCGATGGGCTCTTGGATCTCGGTTCACTTAGCGACGAAATCAGCAAGCGCCTGAGATTTGATCGTAGGCCTGCTTCTGAATTCAATGGAGTAAGTGCCGAGCTCGACAACCCACTTGATGATACGGCCGTTGGCCTCTTTGTTGCGGAGGATGTCCCCCAGAGGGAACTCGGTGACCACGGCGATCTTGTAATACTCGAAGTAGTGGCGGAGTTTGCGCGACGTAATCAAAATGGCGTATCGTAGCTTCTGGATCTGAGGATATCGAGTCTTGGGCTCGTTAAGAACCTCGCTGATGAAATATACCGGACGTTGCACCTTATAGGCGTGCCTAGCCTCCTCACGTTCGACCACAATTGCTGTGCTAACGACGCGAGAAGTAGCGGCGATATAGATCAGGAGAGTTTCGTCTGGCCGTGGCGCCGTCATGATCGAAGGCTTTGTTAGGAACAACTTAAGCTGCTCGAAAGCTGTGTCTGCCTCTTTCGATCAGAAAAAGCGCTCGGAGGCCTTGAGGAGTTTGAAGAAAGGTAGCCCTTTTTCGCCGAAGCGCGATATGAAGCGGCTTAAGGCAGCTATTGAGCCTGTATGCTTCTGTATATCCTTGACGCATGTTGGCCGTTTCATGTTGGTGATGGCGGAGACCTTGTCAGGACTGGGCTCGATGCCTCGTGCGCTGACAATGTAACCCAGGAGTATACTGGATGGAACTTTAAAGATGTACTTTGAAGGGTTTAACTTCCATCGGTACCTTTTTAGGTTGGCGAACGTTTCTTCGAGATCGGTGATAAGATCATCGGCGGTCTTGGACTTGACGACCACATCGTCGATGTAAGCTTCGACGTTGCGACCAATCTGTTGATCGAGGCACATCTGGATAGCCCTTTGATAAGTCGTCCCGGTGTTCTTGAGTCCGAAGCAATGATTACAGATCGGACGACTAATCACGATTAATCGTGATTAGTCGTCCTTATCGTAAAAAGGTGCTCGATAAGGGTCCTCGATTAGTTTGGACCGATTAGAAACCTTATCGTCCGATAAGTTGCGACTAATCACGATTAGTCGTCCGATCAGACACACATGACGACTAGTTGGGCCAGTATATTCAGCTAAAGAATTCGGCCCAGCTAAAGAATTCGGCCCACCTAATAGCTGGCCCATTAGGGTAAGATAAGAGTGAGTGTCTGAGTGACGACTGACGAGTGAAGGAGCTGGCTGCAAGCGCCGCACACGGCACATTTCTCTCTCGCTCTGGCTCTGCTCTCTCTCGCAGCTCCGTCCGCAGCGGCGCAGCTCCGTCCGCGGCCTGCAGCTCCCTCGCCGGTGCAG
Source organism: Miscanthus floridulus (assembly GCF_019320115.1). Lineage (NCBI taxonomy): Eukaryota > Viridiplantae > Streptophyta > Magnoliopsida > Poales > Poaceae > Miscanthus > Miscanthus floridulus. The sequence goes on along the minus strand of NC_089581.1, from coordinate 128,225,076 downwards.
CTCCGTCCGCGGCCTGCAGCTCCCTCGCCGGCGCTGCTCCGTCCGCGGCCTGCAGCTCCGTCCGCCGGCGCAGCTCGTCCCTGGCCTGCAGCTCTGTCCGCAGCGGCGCAGCTCCGTCCGCCGGCGTAGCTCGTCCGCCGGCGCAGCTCCGTCTGCAGCGGCGCAGCTCCGTCGGTCAAGCGCCAGGGTGCGGACGATCTACGAGAGCAAGCTCCTGGAGCACGACCCCGAGCGCCACCTCGCCTGTCTCCTCCCCTATCTCGCGCGGACGGCGTTCACGAACAAGGACTGCGGCAAGGGCGAGCGCGAGGCACAGTGGGCGGTAGAGCAGAGGGCACTCCACGGCCTGAACCAGCTCGCCACCTCCTCCTCCTCCGACCTTCTAGTCTGCAGCTCCGTCCGCGCCTCTCGCCGGCGTCCGCAGCATCAAGATGAGACACCACTCTGCCTCCTCTGCCATGTTTACATATATTTACATCATAATATATATAGTATATACATGGTCGATCAGGCCATCTGGGCACAAGGACGACTAAATGTCCGACTAGCCGATTAGACCGATTAGGACCGACTAATCGTCCCTTATCGACGACTAATCGTCCCTTATCGACTTATCGGTGGTCATACGACTAGCCTCGATAATACGATCTGAAAACATTGGTCCGAAGGACATGGTGGTGTAGCAATACGCATCGAAGAATGTGATGAACGACGTCTTGATCTGATCTTCTTCCTTGAGGGAGATCTGGTGATAGCCGGAGTAACAGTCAAGGAAGGTGAGCAGTTCGCAGCTGGCGGTGGAGTCTACAACCTTGTCTATCCGAGGCAAACCGAAGGGGCCTTTAGGGCAGTGTTTGTTAAGATCAGTGTAATCAACGCACATTCTTCATTCTTTATTATTTTTTTAACGAGAACAGGGTTTGCTAACCACTCAGGACGATACACTTCTTTTATAAATCCGGCAGCTAAGAGCCGTTTTATTTCTACCCTAATAGCCTCCTTGTCTGGCGCGAATCGGCGGAGTTTCTGCTTGATCGGTTTGGCGGTCGGCGAGACATTCAAGGAGTGCTCGATCTTCTCCCATTGTACCGCCGGCATGTCTGCAGGTAGCAAACACGTCAGCGTTGGCACGTAGGAAGGAGACGAGCGCGCTTTCCTATTTGGGGTCAAGGTGAGCCCCAATCTTCACGGTCTTGGAGGGGTCGTCGAGGTCGAGGCCGACCTCCTTTATTTCCTTGGACTTGGCGGAGGCACGTGGAGGCTCTAGCTCTGGGATCTCCATGTCGTCGGCGGATAACGTCTTGGCTTCGGTGACCACGCTGGCCATCTGGATGGAGAGGTCGGTGGCTTCGACGAGGGCGAGACTCTCTGTCTCGCAGGCGTCGGTGATGGAGAGGTTGGCCCGCAGGGCCAGAACTCCTGTAGGCGAAGGCATCTTCAGCACCAGATACGTGTAGTGCGGTACAACCATGAACTTGGCAAGAGCTGGCCGACCAAGTATGGCGTGGTAGACGGTGTTGAAATCGGCGACGTAAAAGTTGATGTGCTCGACGCGGTAGTTGCTTGCCGTGCCGAACTGTACTGATAGAGTGATCTCTCCAAGCGGTTTGGAGGCCCTGCCAGGTACCACACCCCAAAAGGAGCCGGAGGGTGTGAGATCCGCTAATCCGAGGCCCAGCTCCTTTAGGGCTCCGGCGAAGAGGAGATTCAGAGCGCTCCCACCGTCGACGAGCACTTTTCTGTAGTGCACCTTCTGGACGGTTGCGTCGAGGACGAGGGGGAAACGCCCTGTGTAGGGAATATCCGCCCACTGGTCGGCCCTGCTGAAGGCGATGGGGACCTCGGACCATGGACGATAGCTGGGGTTAGCGACAGCGTCCTCCGTAGTGACGTTGAGCACCCGCCGTGCGGCGAGCTTCTGTTCTCTTCTGCTCTCGGTGGAGGTGAGGCCCCCGAAGATGGTGGCGACCACCTTGTCGTGGTCCTGGAAGGCATTGTCATTGCCCCCAGGTGGTCGGCAACCTCCGGCTCCGTCGTTGGCGTCGTCGTCCAGCTTTTTGTCCTGGAACTCTTTAGCCAAACCGAGGCAGTTCTTCATCTTATGTTTGGCGTTCTTATGGAGAGGGCACGGGCCGTCGAGGATCTTCTTGTACTGTTCGTCGTAGTTGTGCTTGGCGCGAGGCTCATTGACGACAGCGATGATGTGGTCTGGCCGGCGGCGACGATTTTGACCAGACTTGGGTCCTTCTGGCCGATCACGGCCGCTGTCACGATGATTACTGCAGTCGTCGTGGCGGCGGTCGTTGTGGCGGTCGTCGTAGCGGCGTGTTGGGCGATGAGTGCCCGCATCCTCATTGAAGCGCACCTTGGCTTCCTCAGCGTCGGCGTACTGGTTGGCGGTTGTGATCATCTCGCCGATCCCCGTGGGTGGCTTACGGTTGAACTTAGAGCGAAGCTCGTGGTGATGGAGTCCTCGGATGAAGGCGGTGATGACCTCGGCTTCCGTGATGTTTGGAATAGAATTCCTTATCTTGGAAAAGCGTCGGATGTAGCTGCGGAGGAGCTCGGATGGCTTCTGGTTGATGCGGTTGAGATCATGCTTGGTTTTCCGGTCGCGTACATGTAGCCATATAATTGTCGGTGAAGATTTTTTTCAGCTCTTCCCAGGATTCGATGGAGTCCGGGGCAAGGCTAGTAAACCAGTTCATGACGGTTGGCGCGAGCATGACGGGAAGATAGTTCGCCATGACACTGGTGTCTCCTCCGGCGGCGCGAACAACAGTGGCGTAAGCCTGTAACCACTGTGTTGGATTCATCCTCCCCTCGTAGGGCTCGACCCCAGTGATTTTGAAACCACGGGGTCACTGAAGTGTTCGGAGCGCCCTTGTGAATGCCGGGGGCCCTCGGGGTTGTCGGTGCCGTCAGATTGGCTCGAGGGCTGAGTCCGGGTTGTTGTACTCTTGCTCGTACTCCTGGCGGTGACGTACTTCGTCCTCATGGCGACCGAAGCGGCGTTCGTCGATACGTCGTCGTGCATTTCGGAGATTGTTGAGGTGCACCCGGACGTCCTGGTCGACCTCCTAGTCGTGTTGGCGATGATGTTCGGCGTGGTTGCCCCTAGCTCCGCCCTGGAGGGGTTGCCTGTCGTCGCGGTGCTGGTTGGTGAAGCGACTTTGGTGGCGATCGGTTCTTGTGGCGACTGATCGGCGAATCGAAGTGGTGGAGTATGAAGGTCTCTGATCGTGGCGAATCTCATTGACCTGGCAGTGCGCCGCTTTAAGCATGGCGGCGACCTTGGCAAGCTCGGGCGTCTGTGGGAGGCGGGCGAGCTCGTTGGCGGCCACTGTCAGATTGGCGCTTGGAGTCTTGAAGACGTCGTGGCCGTCAACGCGGAGAAACTCTTCGTCGAGGTTGCACTGGAGTGGCCTTCCTTGCGTGTCGAGCTGCTGCTCGACCATCACGAGGGCATTCTCGTTTGCTCGGCGTTGTGAGCGGTTGTCGTTCCGGTTCTCACAAGCGGCGCGTTCCTCCTCGGTCTCGCCGTTTCGAGGGGGGCTGTCGACGCTGACGTTGAAGATCGCACCACCCTGGAAAGGAGGGAGAGGAAGTTGCTCAGTGAAGGTTTCGGCGAGGGTCTTCGTAGAGCCTTGGGACTCAGAGTCTGGATTCTCCCCCGGGATGGTCTGGAGGGACGCTCCATAGCGTCGGCTGACGTGGAGCATGTTGATGGCCGGCGGAGGCTGGTCGGTGATCTGGTCGGCGAGAGGATGGATGTCTCCCACCTGGTCGGTGAATTTGCCCCTCAGGGCGTCTTGGTAGGTGGCGGCGACGTTGGTGAGCTCGAAGGGTAGAGCCACAACTCCTGGAGTTTTTTGAGCAGCCTCCGATAGATTTGGAACGGAGGGTGGTCGGTACTGAACCAAAGTGTCCAGAGCCGATTCGACGATGGAGAGGCAATCGGCGAGCTTCAGACCGACTCGATTGATGGACTCGATCATATCGTCGTTGTTGATTTGTCTCCTCTGGTAGCGAGGAAGCGGGCGGTGAGTTGCTGATGAAGGCGACCTCGGAGGTGGTTCCGAGATCGGATCTGCAGTCGCAGGTGCGGGGATGATCGGCACAGAATCGATCTGCGCCGGCTCGAGGAGCTTTCCGACTCCGTCAGCGTTGATGATCCAGGAGATCGATCCGACCGTGAAGATCTGGCCGGGCTGCGGGAGGGACGAAGAGCCTGCGGAAAAAGTCATCTTGTTCGACAAGGAAACAACACGCAACCCCCTAACTGGCGCGCCAACTGTCGACAGAATATCGTCGGCAGTCCTCCGAGGGGTATCCCACGAAGCTAGATTGATCGGCAGAGGAGCGTGAGATCAAGAACAAGAAGGCAACAGAGACATACGAGTTAGACAGGTTCAGGCCGTCAGTATGACGTAATACCCTACTCCTGTGGTCTGTTGGTTTGTATTAGCTGTCGTATGATATTGCGTGAGTTTGGAGGAGGTCCCTGCCCGCCTTATATAGTCCGGAGAGCAGGGTTACAAGTCGGTTAGATCTGAGAGATAACCGGAAAGTAATAACTGATTACATGAATCTTGGGATCATACATAGCCTAACAGATCTCGTAGTATCTTCAGGATATCCTCCAGATATCTTGCGGAAGGCGCCGTGCAGAGTCGTGCCCCGCAAGGCTTCGTCTTGTGGGCTGGACCGCCCCTGAGAGCACAGCCCATGTGGTCTGCCGTGGGTATCCGGGGTTATACCCCCCACAAGTGTATACCTAGTTTCTTAATTCCCCCCCCCCCCCCCCCCCCCCCCCCCCCCCCCCCCCTCTCTCTCCATAACTCTAGTGCGATGTTATCATACTTGCTTATGTGGCACCTTATCTAGTAGTAAGTTTTTTTTAATGTCTGTTTGCACTTTAACCATCCTGTTTGACCACATTTCAGACAAACAGGAAAATTTAAGTTGATTAGTTTTTAAGACTGAATGTTGGTTTGTTTATGAGGGAATGTATTCTGGCATCTTTGGTTTTATGTCACAGATAATGATGACTTTGTGATCCCAAGTTTTAGTGTTGAAGAATCTGATCTCGGTGACTGGGAAGCTTCACGGACTACTGATCCTCAACCACCTCCAAAGGTCCTTTTCTAATCATCATGTCATTGTTCTGGATCCCTTTATGAACGCAAAACAGCAGCATATCTTCATTTCTTTGTGCCATGAATGAGGGCCAACTAACTGCAAAAATTCTATGTCACACTGAGTGTTCTGAAGAAACATGCTTGTCCTGAAATATGAGAGGAGCTTTGCATTTCACAGAATAGCTAACTTGCACTGGTGGTTTCATATGGTTCATGATTGTTGTCCATGCATGTAACGCCCCTAACTTCATATTGACGCTTTGTTGCTACAGCCCACCAAAGATACAGAGAACATCTATCTCGGACCACACGGAGCACCACCATCTCGAGCGAAGAAGGCAGAGGATACTTCGGCTACAGCTGGGTACCGTGACAAGAACAATAAAACGAGGGAAGCTGATCAGAAGGCTTTTGGAACTGGGCGGAACACCAAAGGAGGCAGCGCGGGAGACTTCCACCGCCACAATGGTGCCAACCATGGCAAGGACCCCAACAAGAGATCTGTTTGACCTTGTGTCTGTTGAGGTTCGTCCACAGTGATACACTGATACCCTGTATCCTGTCTACACCTTAACTAAGCGAAAGTCTGGTGATTTTATCATTTTATTATTGGAAATTACTTTACCTGTGATCAGCCCTATCATCTTGAGCTGCAGGTATTCCTGGTCAGCTGGTATGTACTACTATCAGTATACTGCTGCAGAACATTGTATCTTTGCTTTGAATGGAAGACCTGTGTTTGTCGATCAGCGGTTGCTGCGTTTCCTGTTGGTTTTTACTGATTCATTGTATTGTGTATGGTTTGATTGAGGTTATCTAGGTGAAAACTGATAGCCCTGGGATGAGACAGGTGGTTGAGGCGTTGCTTTGTTTGTATACAGTCTGGCTGGTTCGTTTATGTAAGAGAGAAGTACTGCTGGCTGATTTATGTGAATAGTATCCATACGAGGGGGCTGGCCAGCCAGCCAGCCCCAGCCGATCGGGCTAATAGTTGTGCCGGGTGCATCCTCTGTCGATGCCATGATTGTTGCGCCTCTTCGGTGTCTGGTCCAAACAGGGACAATTGGGGGCGAGCGTCATGCCTGTTATCATCGCATCTCACCTGTTATTGTGCAGCTGTCCTGCTGGGCGTTGGTTGATGATAAAGTTCCGCGGGATATTTGTTATTTTGCATCCACCGCCGCGCAGGCAGCGGGTGATTTTTATTTGTGCGCACAGTCTGGACTCTGGCACTGTGGAATTGATGCGCCGACCGGGAATACTAATCTGAATCCGCAGGGTTATCAGGTAAGCTAATTTTGGTCCCAGATTCACAGCCTTTTTGGTACGAGTGTACTCTTGGTATTTCGGAAGGCAGCCTGGTCGAAAACGATGCAAGCAGTCCACCGTCGGAGAAAGGGAAATATGGCGAGAGAGAAGTCGAGTGTTGCTTGTAACTTGTAAGCAAGCCCCGGAGGCGGATGTTACATGTTGCTGTTTGGAAGGAGATTGTTAGCCCTGTTCATTTCGGCTCATTTGTTCGTATCTAGCTTATAATCCACAGTTTGAATAATGTTTTTTTCTCACACTAAACCAGATAGCGATACTTTTAGCCATGGCTTATAAGCCAATTCAGCCGAAACAAACAGGCCAGCGCTTTCCGGTCCGAGAGGCGTCGGTGACGTAGGCCCAGCAAATTCCTTTTCCGACGTGCAGTTGAGTTGAGAGCGAAGGCACACCCGCACATTAAACCCAAGGAAGGACATATCACGTCGGCACCTGCTTTGCTAATCGGTCGGCAATCATGCTTCATGCACGAACGACAGAGGTACAATACAACGTACGGCTCCGTTCACTGGTCTAAAACTTGGCTGAAACTGGTTGAAAATACTATTCCGGCTGAATTATTGTAAGAAAAAAATACTGTTCCAGCTAAAAAAAAGTTAAATAAATCGAATATAAAGTAAGCCGAACATGACTTATAGTACAATAAGGTGGTGGCAATCCTATTGCTAATGCTACTATCAGTATCAGTGCCCACCAAGTAACGGATATATAGACGGATAGGCTGAGGCCAACAACCCCACCACGCACGCACGGACGCGCCGATCCGCTCCTCACGAAAGCTACGTGACTCGCTTCTCGGTCACTTTAGAATCACAGTAACTTTATTATTATATAAGTACATATTTATCTTTTGCATTGCAACGATTCTTACATACACTTTGCCACTTTGCTAGGTATCCAGTGCCGGACGTCAGCACCCACTACGCTAGCAAGCAGGAGCCCAGGAGACCAGGGGAGGATTAGTTTACCAGCCAAAGCTAGCTCCATTGCATTGCAATGCCTAATTCCCGGGGTACAAGCGGCAGTGGCGCCGGCCATTCAACCCATTCACACATCGTGGGGCACCTTGTTACCAAAAAAAAGAGAAGGTGATATATTACTTTCATATAATATCAGTGCGCTACTATCAGCAGCAGCAGGTGAATTGAACAGCTTGTCGATGGCTGTGCCTGTTGGAAAGGGAGGGTGATTTGAGGCCAGCCGGGAGGGTCTTCCTGTTCAGCAGGTCGTAAATGATCGTATACCATCGTAGATTATAAGCTAGAACAGTATTTTTCTTTCACACCAAATCAGTCAAACCAGTCAGCAGTAAATAATCAACGATCTAGCCCGGCCAGCGGAACAGCCTGCCCTGCCAGGCCATGCCAGTCATCTGGTGCTGGTGCCTCAACAAAAGCGGGCGGAGTTGAGAGCCGAGGCACGTTGCACACAACCCACACACTTCCCAGTGCCCACCACCACCCTCCCTCCCCTCTTCTGCTCTCTTTCCCTTATCTCTTCTTCCTCTTCCTCGTGCACCAGGCCAGCAACAAAGGTGGCAGGCAGGCAGAGAGCTATCTTTGTTCAAGCGTCCATAGCAGCCAGCGCAAGGTAAGCAACCTCCCATCTCCATCTCTCTCTCTCTGTCTCATGCTATTCAGTTTTCTCATTTGATCGGATCCCAAGGTTAATCCTCTTGTTTCCTCTCGTTCTACAACGCCATTTAAATTACACACCTCACACAGCGGATTTTCACCTTTGTTGAACCCCAAATCTAAGTTATCAGGGGAAAATGTAATAGCACTCTCCCAGTCCATCCACATAAATAGCTAGCTAGGTTCATCTTGTAGCAAGCAACTCATCTCTGCATATTCATGCATGTTGCAGAAATATATTGATCACAGGGGAATTTGTGACACCTTTCTTCTCATCATCTCTTCAGCTTGTTAGTTGTGCTTCCAAATTCCAACTCTCCAAACCTCTGGCTAAGCTACGAATTTGTTCCAAGATACTAGTCCTAAAGGTATTAAAGCCGGCTGAAGCTATTTCATTGTGAGAGAAAAATACTATAAATTATAGCTGATAAGTCAGCTGATAAGTTTAAGCCAACAGGCCCTAACTTGGTGCTGTCGTTAAACGCATGATGGCTTTTGCGCTGCCCTACACCACACACTCGAGTACCACGCGTGAAGTAGACAACAAGCAACGCGGTTGATTCCTTTTCCTTTTTGCAAAATGGACCGACCACCGCACTGTGCATCATTCAGGTTCAGGGATCTAACACCACTATCTAGTTAGCTTGCAAAACACCAGGGCCGTGCTGAAAAATACTGTTCTGACTGAATTGTTGTGAAAGAAAAACACTGTTCTGACTGAAAAAACAAACTAAACCAATCGAATATGGAGTAAGCCGAACGGTGCCAGAGGCAGTTAGCTAGGATGTTACTATAGTCACTACTGCTACCTCCTCTGCTACTCAGCTTCCTTGGGAAAAAAAACATTCTTCACTTGCCTTTCTTTAATCGAGCTTCTTGTAAGTACATTTGTGTATGAAACTGAAGAACCAAAGTTTGCGTTCAGATGTCGACGGTTGTCATGAGAGTGGATATTGAGTGTGAGAAGTGCTACAAGAAGATCAGGAAGGTCCTCTGCAAGGTCCAAGGTTTGTTTCTCCGTCCCTGTTTCTCCCAGATTCTCAGTCACAAGTCACTACTCTGACTCTCCTCCAAGAAAAAAAAAACGATTTTGCAAATTAAATTGCAAGAAAAGAAAGAGGTGATGAATCTAGGCTGGGATGAGCATGGACATGAGCTGATCCATCATCTGCGCCCATGATTGATCGACAGACAAAGTGAGCATCAGGACCATCTCCTACGACGAGAAGAACAGCACGGTGACGGTGTCCGGGCCCTTCGACGGCGAGGAGGTCGCCGACAGGCTCACCTCCGACGCCGGCAAGGTCATCACCGACATACACGTCGTCGGGGGCTTCGGCTTGGGTGGAGGCGGAGGGAAACAGAAGCACGGCGCCGCCGCCGCCCCAGGCAAGGCGCCCAAGCCAGGGAAGGCCAACGGCAACGGGCACGGCCAGGGCCAGGGACATGGCCATGGCGGGCACGGCGGCGGCGGAGGCCATGGCGGGCTCGGTGGTGGCGGCGGCGGCAAGACGGAGAAGAAGCACGTCAAGTTCGACGACATGGACATGGACATGGACATGGACGACGACGACTTCGACCTGGACGACATGGACGAGCCGGCCGGGCGCCACGCGCACAGCGGGCACGGGCACGGGCACGACCACGGGAACGGTGGCGGCAAGCCGAAGATCATCAGGACCAACACCCCCATCGCGGCGCGGCTGGAGGCGCCCCGCACCGGCCCGGCGATGTCGATGGCCGCGGCGGCGCCCGTGAGGATGCCGATGCCGGCGATGGGGCCAATGCCACAGCAGCAGGTTCAGCACGCGCAGGGCATGGGCGTGCCGTCCATCTGGCCAGCCGCCCCCGAGTGGGGGTACAGCACGCAGCCGTACGGCAGCTACAGCGGCCCGCCTGCCGGAGGGTACTACGGCGGCGGCGGGCCCGCCGCGGCATACGGCCCCGCCGGGCACTGGCCGTACGGCGGCTACGGCCGGAACCCGTACGCGCAGCCGCAGCCGCAGCAGCAGTACTACGAGGAAGAGCCCAGCGCTGGGTGCAGCGTCATGTGATGTCATCGACTCGTCTCCGCTCCGCGACCTCGTCATCGATCATGTGCTGCTCGTGTCCACTGTAAAATTATTCCTATAGTGCTGTATGTATATTAGGCTGTACTGTATTTTCGCCCGCCCTATTTTCACTGCTTTTGGACATTGCTTTGCTTCATGTGCTGGCGAGTATTTTGTTTGTGTGTTTTTGGAGAGGATAAAGTTCGTCACAGAGTGAGTAGGTGTAAGTGTAGTAGGGCGAAGCTCCCTCTCCAGACTCGTGTAAATCTGAGAATACCTATTATGCTACTCTTATGTTCTTGTTATCTTGTATATATATTATATATGATTGGAGTACTGATGCTAAAAGTTGAGGAAAAATAGCGACGGAAACAAGAACGAAAACTCTATCGCGCTTCCAGTCCCGCTCGGCGCATGACGCGGGCTAGCCCACCCTACCGTCCTCCACCGCACCCTACTGCCCTACACGCCCCACCCTACCACCGGCATCGGAGGCGAGGACGTCGCCGGCATTAGGGATCTATTCATCGGTGGCTATAGAAGGAGGTTTTGGCGGGGTGGCAGCCGGTGGAGGCAGGAGACAACGGTTGGGTGGGGTTGGCGGCGGGGCGTTGAAAGGTCCTTGTTTGGTTTTGGTAATTGAGTGACAACCTAGGTGGACTAATTGTGTTTATGTGAGATACACAGGTGATTAGTCCACAGGTACATGTGTGTGAGCAACATATGCCATGAAGGTGAAAATAGCTTGGAGATGTTGCAAAGCTCACACATGTAATGATGAAGGAGCTTAAATGCACGTGAGACATGACATTGAGTCATGTGATCAAGGTGGAGAAGATCAAGACAAGACTTGGCTTGATGGACCGGTTGCAAGCGTGAAGGGCAAGTCGAAGGCTTTGGAGTGATAGACCGCGTGGCGGTGAAGCTTGAGCAAGACTTGGCGTCGATGGACGATGGCAACGGTGAAGAGCAAGTAAAGTCAAGATCAATGAACCAATATGATCACGTGATGATATGAAGTAGATCATATCATTGTTGATCATGTTGGTGCATGTGTTGCATCAACATTGGAGGAGATGGAATGGAATGCGCAAGGCAAAGGTATAACCTAGGGTATTTCATTTCACCGATCATAGGTGTGTAGAGAAGTTTATGACCAGGTTTAGGATAGATGGCCATACTATCAAGAAGGGCAAACTTGTTTGCATATCGGTCATCTAGTGCCACTCGAGTGATCTAACTTTGCATCGTCGTTAGGATCGAGTGGCGTGGCAAGTTGAGTGGCTAACATCCTTTGGGAAATGATTGTGAAAATGCTAACACACATACACATAGTGGTGTACACTTAGTGGTGTTGGCACATTTACAAAGGAGGTGGTGTTTGCAGGGTTGAGATGGGTTTGGGTACACTTGATTCGGCGCTTTCGGGAAAATGAAATGCCTATTTTCTATTGTGCCGGATGTAAATTCTTGTGGTTGGCTCTTTGGAGCAAGGGTGAAGAAGTTAGAAGTGAAAATGAGTTGATCGCGAAGACGCTGGCGTCGGTCAACTGACCGGACGCTGGGTCTGAAAGCACCGGACGCTGGCAGGGTGCGTCCAGTCAAACTGACGGGTCTGCACTGTACCGAGGGTATTGCACCGGACGCTGGTCTGTGTCCGGTCAGGGTGGACCGGACGCGTCCGGTCGAAGAAATACGCCTCGGGGAGCTTACTGGAAACGACCGGACGCTGAGGTTTCTGCGTCCGGTCAGTTGAAGCTGCTGCGTCCGGTCCGGTCAAGTGACCATTGGAATCGGGACACGTGGTCGTCTGCGGGCGACCGGACGTTGAGGTCTAGCGTCCGGTCAACTCGACCGGAGCGTCCGGTCCGCCCGATTTTTGCCCAGTGAAGGGGTAACGGCTAGTTTAGGCCTTGGGGCTATAAATAGAAGTGGCCTTCGGCCATGACTGGTGCTGAGCACCTAAGGGGACTTAGTGTCCATGTTTGTGAGTGCTTGGGAGCCCTCCATCACACATATACTTGATAGTGATCATTCGATTGTGTCAGTGAGCGATTCTAGTGCGATTGCATCATGAGGCTGCATCGAGTGGCACTAGATGATCGAGTTGCAAGCCGGTGGTGCTTGTTACTCTTGGAGGTTGCCACCTCCTAGATGGCTTGGTGGTGATCTCTATCGAAGCGCGCAAGAAGCTTGTGCGGCGCTCCGGAGAAGTGCTTGTGAGGGGCACTTGTGCTCGCCCTACGGGAGTCGCGAAGAGCAACTTTAGTAAAGCGTGTCATTGGGCTACCCTCACTCAAGGGGTAGGTTCTTGCGGCGCCCGACGTGTGGGCTTAGCGGGTGATGCTAATTAGCCGTCGAACCACCAAGTGAGCGGTCGACACAACGGGGACTAGCGTGTTGGCAAACACGTGAACCTCGGGAGAAAAATCATCGTGTCAACCTTATTCTTCCCGTTGGTTTGCATCCCTATTACACAAGCTTGCAATTACTTTTATACATATTAAGCTTGTGTAGTTGCTCTTGTAATTAGATAGCTTGTGTAGCTTGCTAATTACCTTCTTGCTTGTATAGCATAGAAGTAGCTCCCTTGCGTGACTAATTTGATTTTAGTAACCTTGTTAGTCACATTGCTTAGTTTGTGTAGCTAAGTTTTTGCGCTCTCTAATTAGGCATTGGTTGCCTTGTTATTGAGCATTGCTAGTAAGCTTAGTTAGCTTTGTGCTTTTACTTACTAGCATATGTAGGAGCTCCCTTGTTGCTTAAAGTACTAGTGGCATAGGTTTGTGTAACCTTGCTCCTAGAATTGGTTAGGTGAGCTCTAGCTAGCCCGGCACCTTTGTTGCTTGATTAGTATCTTTGGAAGGTGCTAGAGAACATAGATAGAGGGGTGTAGTCCTGGCTAGACCGATAGTTATAATTCCGCACTTGTTTCGGTTAGCCGACACGATTAATTTTAGAAAAGACTATTCACCCCCCTCTAGTCCGCCATCTTGACCCTTCAGGCGTCGCAGCGGAGCTCACCGATGCCCTGTGTTTAGGGGAGGGAGGGGTTGGGAGGTGGGTGGCACGGTGAGGCGGTGGGAGCGGGGCGATGAGGACGAGGATGACGTCGCTGGCGCATTGTCCTGTGTTTAGGGTAGGGCGAGGTCGATGGGCGGTGGGGGGGGGGGGTGTGGAGTGGATGGAGCAGTGAGGTGGCAGGAGCAGCCGGCCGCGGGTGGTGGATGCGCGAAGGACAGGGTGGTGGAGGAGGGATCCTGGCGGAGAAGAGGCATGAAGCAAAGCGCCGTCGTGAGGAGAAAGACAGGTCGCGATATCTGTGTCCAAACAGGAACGCGTACCGTGGATGTGAGCAGGACGAAGTCGTCATCTGTAACACCCTCGGTGTTACGTCCTAAACAAACTACTAAATCATGTCATGATCATCGTGTTTATGAAATAATGCATGTGATAGAAGGTGTTGATAAATTTCTTGTAGCCTAAAATAACCAATAAAAATGTTAAATAGAAATTTATTCAATAACTCATGTTATGTCAAGTAGGGTGGAAAACCATTTTTTTAAGAAAAGCATTATAGAACATGTGTGTGACACCTAAATAAAGTTTGGAGTACAAACTTTGTATATGACAATGCAACTTTTGCTGTAGAAAAATAACATGACTAGCTAGTATTTCTAATGACTTGGACATGGAACTTGAAGTCAAGTTCAGCTCAAGACTTGAAAGAAATTTTAAGTTTAAAAACAGTGCGACGATGCCATATTGGTGAATTAATTCTGAAAAATCTAGCTAAAGGTCAATGCTGTGTTTTTGCTCCTTATGGTAGACTAATGTACCCTAGTTAGCATGGTCGAGCTAGTTTAGCTTTAACTGTGCTAGGTTAGTTTTTAGACGCGCTTTAAAATTCATGCACATCATATGTCTGACCCGTGCGCCCGGTCGCCTCGCTCGGCCGCTCGGCGTCGCGCGGTCGGCCTGTATGGCCATGGGTTGGCCGTGGCTAGCTCAGTGGGCCACTGTCATCTCCCTGCAGCTGCTGGCCGGCGCGCTGCTGCCCCACCTCGCTGTCGCGCTACTGCCCCGCTGCCCCCCTTCCCGCCTCGCGCTGTGGTGCTGTTGTTGTCCTTCTCGCCATCACACGCGTGGGCTTGTCCCTGCTGCCGGCGCTGTTGCGTCCACGCTCTCTGCAATCCTACGCTGCTGCCTAGCCCTGCCCACTGGCACTGTCTCTGCCGCATGCGCACTGCCGGCCAGGTTGTGCGTGGGGCCAAGCCGATGCCGCGGCAGTCACCGTCTGGCCATCGTGGCGCTCGTCTCGCCACTCATTCTACCTACACGCCGAGTCACCGCTGTCTTGGCTGCCTCGTAGCGCTACCATCTCACCACCATTGCCTTATCACCCATGCGCCATTGTCGCCTTGGCGCGCTGTGCCTGGCACTCTTGCTTGTCCTGTTTTTGTCCTTATCCCCTCACTATCTGACATGTCTCTATTACGCTCGCACAATCCTGTCCCCACATGGCTGTGCCCTCGTCATGTCTTTGGCGGTCCGCGTTAAGTCGAGGCCGTGGGCCACGATGTAGCAGCGATAGCGCATCATCTCCTTCTAAATCCCTAGCTCGGGCTCCTAGTTCAATCCCTCATGCCGTAAAGTAGTACAAGAAGTTAATTAGACATCCCCTCCTCAAGCCCGCCCAAGCACTACCGACCAGAAATTGGGCATTTTGCTCGCCACCGGTCATGTGCGCTGTCGAGCCGATAGGTTTGGGGGTAAGACCCGTAGGGTTAATAGCAGTTCAATTGCTCATAACCTTGAACTCGTCTTGACTCCCTCCATTCGGTGCTCGCACTATTTTGTCCAGGGAACTCGTTGGTGACGTGGTGACATATGGGTGTCCCTCCCGAAGCACCACCGCCCCGGTGGCTCGCATGTGGCCAGACCATCGTAGCGCTCCCCTGTTTCAACCATCAGTAGGGCGTACACCACGGTGAGCCACTGATGCTTATTCGCCACTTCTACTCTGCCCAAGCATACGTAGGTTCGTCGGAACAGGCACACCACCACCGCGGATAGCCGCTTGCTGCTACAGCTTACGATAGTGCGCCTTCGAGTCACTAACTGTCATCCATCCTTGCGCGTTCAGCTGTATATGGTGGTCGAAGCGAGCCTAGGTTGCCCGGCGTAGTTGCCTTATGCCGTCGACCGCCGCGCCGACACGCGCGGGGATTCCAGGGATCTCCCCGTGGTAAAGGTGAAAAGATCCAAGGATTTGGTTGCAAGATTACTGACGGTAGGAATAGTGCGTATAGTAGTCATGTTATTATCTGAAAGTTTGGGGGCTTTTCTGCAAAGCCGCCTGTCGGGTACCTTAGAACGGGGTACCCCAAGCAAACATCAAATGGGTCGCTAAAGTCTCATCTAAAAAGTAAAGCTAGAAGGTAAGCCATGGGCCCCTCACCTACCACGACCGGGCCCACTGGCTCCACCTCCTCGATCCTCGAGCAGGAGGTCTCGGCATCCTGACATGAATCCCGCCTCGCGCGAGGCTCCCTAGGGAAGGCCTCGGCAGGGAGCGCCATCTCCGCCTCGCCCGAGGCTCTCCACGGAAGGTCTCGGCAAGGAGCCCATTCTCTGTCTCGCGTGAGGCCTCATTCTCCGTATCGCTCGAGGCCGGGTTGTCAGCAGCCCATCACCCCCCGCCTCGACCAACCCTCCAGACAGCGCGTCATGTCTCATTAATGCTTCAACCACTCCTGCAATCTCAACCGGACGATGGCTCAACACCACGGAATGGTCGACGAGACCCGAGGTCGCATCAGTGCCATACCGGCCGGGACAGGGCACGGCGGGGATTACCGGCCACTGTGTCCTAACGCTATACCCACGATCAGCGCCATACCGGCTGGGACAGGGTACGGCGGGGATTACCGGCCATTGTGTCCTAACGCTGTGCCCACGATCAGCCGCCCACTAGAGGCCTCGGCACTGCACACCAAGGTCTTGGCTATCTTGGGGTTCGTGCCCACCGAGACCCTCCACTGCGGTGCGGCCTTGGCGCCAACCAAGCCTCGGCCTCGCGCACAGTCCGTCCACAGTGGTTTGCACGTCCATCGCCACACCCACTCCGAGGCTGTCCCGGGGCTCCCACGACGCACAGGATCGGATGGGACGGCCACGCCACCCCAGTGCCCCAAGGACGGACCACTTCGATGACCACGCCGCCACAGGAACAGACCACAGGGCTCGGACACGCCGCCCCTATTGGTACGACGCCGCATAGTAATACATGTACTGTCCTTATCCTCCCTTCAACTATAAAAGGAGAGGACTTGGGCCATTTAGAGAGGAGGAGAACACCTCGTAACACACACATACACGCGCACATCCTTGCCGCCTGAGAGCAATGCCTCAAGCGGCCCGCATGACACCCTGCCGAGACCTAGGACCAGCTCCCTCTCTCCCTTAGCTTGTAACCCCCTACTACGAGCACTTCGGTGCAAGGAATATAAGATCGACCTCTCAGACTGGACGTAGGGCCTCGATTGCCTGAACTAGTATAAACCTTGTGTCTCTTTGCATCACCATCCAGAATCGGGAGCACGCAGAACAAATTCACTGGTTGGTTGAGGACCCCCCGGTCCGAAACACCGACAGTTGGCGTGCTAGGTAGGGGGCTCTACGTGTCCATTTCGTCATCCCAGCAGGTTCCGGATGGCAGACCCCGTACGACCATTGCGTCTCGGCACCGTGGTTTGGTTCGGGAGCCTAGAGTTCATGTCTCTAGGGCATGAGTACGACATGGTACTCCACACTCCTCGAGCCCCACCGCCCGATGATGAAGTTACGCACCAGTAGCCCAGGCGTAGGCGGCGCCCGGGCGGCCGCTCTCGCCGCGCTCGCCAGGCACGACGCGAGCAAGGCCACCCCGACGCTACGCGAATCCGGGGCGGCACGCCACCCCCCACCGATATCCTACGACCAGCTATTGGCACAGGGTCCCTGGCTGGGGATCTGTCTAGCCTGAGCTTGGACAAAGGAAAGTCGCCTGTGACACGTGGCGATGCCCAGTCGTCAAGCTCCGCTCCACCACTCCCTGAAGAACCAACCCTGGCGGGGTAGAATCTGGCGACGGCACCATCCCCATACTCCTTTGGGTTGAGAAATGCCACCGCCTCTTACGCCTACGCTTACACTGCCGCTCACGAGCATCCCTCAGAATGCCGCCAGCGCTTCGCTCTCGACCTGAGCATCCACGCCGACTCCTCGGATGAGAACGAGGCATGGCCCGGAGTGGATTTCTCCGGACTCAACGACCCTGGGGCTTTACGCCAGTTCTTGGCCGCAAGCGACTACTGCTTCGGCTACTCCGACTCTGATGACGAAGGCACCTATGACCCCACTCGCGAGTGTTTTCACTTTAGGCTCGAGATGCCGAGGGTGGGCGAAGAGGACGAGGGGGCAGGTGGCCGTTCCCCGCTTCACCCAGGTGTGGGCACCGTCACACCTCCACGCGCCGTCCTGCCGGCCGCACGAAGTGAGAACGTCGCTCTTGCGCGACCTCAGTGCCCAGACCTAGAACAGCTCCGTGAGCTCTAGACCAAGGTCGAACAAGACCAACTCCTTCTACAGCAGCTTTGAGACTCTCTCGAACATGAACAGCGAGGTCGCGGCGAAGGCGGGGGAGCCCGACGGAGGGCCCGCGATGTGCATCACCGCATATATGACGACGAAGGGAGTGAGCAACCCCTAGTCTTCAATCGCGCTAGCTAGAACATCGTGGCTGCGGCAATGCTGGTCCGCGCAATGCCCGAGCCTTCTACCACGGAGGGGCGGTGGGTCCGCGGCGAGCTCCGGGATCTCCTAGAGACCGCCGCGGTTCAGCAGGCTGAGAGTTCCACCTCCCGATGACACTGGGGCGCCTCGAACCTGCCCATGGCACCGCCTCGGCAGGACAGGGAAGCCCCAGCTCATCCCGAGCCCGACCGAGCGCCGATAGCCCATAGGGCCCCCGTGCTTCTGGACCGCCTTGGCAATCAATGCGAGGTACAGGGAGACCATGAGGTGGTCAGCAGGTGACGACGCCACGACAACGAGGGGCCCGCTCGGGGCTACCACCCACACCGAGGCGGTCGCTACGACAGCGGGGAGGACCGCAGTCCTTCCCCTGAACCGCCAGGCCCTCGGGTCTTCAGCAGGGCCATCCGCGCTGCTCTTTTCCCCGCCCGGTTTCGGCAACCAGCCAATCTCGCGAAGTATAGTGGCGAGACCAACCCTGAACTCTGGCTTGTCGATTACCGCTTGGCCTTCCAGCTAGGTGGCACAGATGATGACCTGCTCATCATCCGCAACCTCCCCTTGCTCTTGTCAGACTCAGCGCGAGCCTGGCTCGAGCACCTTCCTCCCTCGCAAATCCACGACTAGCGCGACTTGGTTAGAGTCTTCGTCGGGAACTTCTAGGGCACATACGTGCGCCCTGGGAACTCCTGGGATCTTAAGAGCTATCGCCAGAAGCTGGACGAGTCTCTCCGAGACTTCATCCGGCGCTTCTCCAAACAGTGCACCGAGTTGCCCAGTGTCGGCGACTCGGAGATCGTCTAGGCTTTCCTCTCCGGCACCACTTGTCGGGACTTGGTTCGAGAGTTAGGTCGGAACATGCCATGCTCTGCTACCACGCTCCTTGACATCGCCACCAGCTTCACCTCGGGTGAAGAGGCTATTGGAGCCATCTTCCCCGACACTAGGGGTAAGCGGAGGGACGAGGCCCCCGAGGCCTCAGCCTCCCACCTCCCCAAGAGAAAGAAAAAGGGGCGCCTGGGGAAGCAGGAGGTCCTGGAGGCTGATCTGGTCGTGGCCACAGAACGCAAGAACCCCCGAGGCTTCAAAGGCCCTAGGCCCTTCGACGACATGTTCAAGAAGCCCTGCCCTTACCACCAGGGTCCTGTCAAGCACGCTCTCGAGGATTGCACCATGCTGCGGCGTTACTACGCTAGGTTTGGGCTCCCTGACGATGACACCAAATAGAAGGGCGCCGGTGACCGAGACGAGCACAAGGACGACGGGTTCCCCGAGGTATGCAACGCTTTCATGATCTTCGGTGGGCCCTCGGCATGCCTTACGGCGCAGCAGCGCAAGAGGGAACGCTGAGAGGTCTTCTTGGTCAAGGTGGCCACCCCCTAGTACCTCGACTGGTCCTGAGAGGCGATCACCTTCGATCAAGATGACCACCCTGACCATGTTTCGAATCCCAAGTAGTACCCACTGGTTGTCGACCCGATCATTGGCAACACCCGACTCTCCAAGGTGTTGATGGACGGAGGCAGCGGCCTCAACATCCTCTACGCCAACACCCTGGAGCTCTTGGAGATCGACCGGTCGAGGCTCCGAGGCGATGTCATGCCCTTCCACGGCATCGTGCCAGGGAAGCGCACGCGACCCCTCGGGCGCATCGACCTTCCTGTCTGCTTCGGCACCCCCTCCAACTACCGCAAGGAAGTCCTCACCTTCGAGGTAGTCAGGTTCGGGGGAGCCTACCACGCCATTCTAGGGCGGCCGTGCTACGCCAAGTTCATGGCAGTGCCTAACTATACCTACCTCAAGCTCAAGATGCTAGGCCCTAGCGGTGTCATCACGATTGAGTCCACGTACGAACATGCATACGACTACGATGTTGAATGCATCGAGTACGCCGAGGCCCTTGCAGAGGCCGAGACCCTCATCGCCCACCTCGACCAACTCAGTGGCGAGGTGCTTGACTCCAAGTGTCGCACGGGGGCGTTCGAGCCCGCGGAAACCATCAAACTCATCCCGGTCGACCCTGCCTGCCCTGACGACCGAGCGCTGAGGATCAGCACCACCCTCGACATCAAATAGGAAGCCGTGCTTGTTGACTTTCTCCATGCGAATGCCGACATATTCGCGTGGAGTCCCTCGGACATGCCGGGCATACCAAGGGAGGTCACCGAGCACGCCCTGGACATCTGGGCCGAATCTAGACCCACGAGGCAACGCCTGCGCCGCTTTGACGAGGAAAAGCGTAGGGCCATCGGTGAGGAGATACAGAAACTCTTGGCGGCCGGGTTCATCAAGGAAGTGTCCCACCCAGAGTGGTTGGCTAACCCCATGTTAGTCAAGAAGAAAAATGGGAAATGGAGGATGTGTGTAGACTACACCGGTTTGAACAAAGCCTGTCCAAAGGTCCCCTTCCCATTACCTCAAATCGATCAAATTGTTGATTCCACTGCAGGGTGCGAGACCCTGTCTTTCCTTGATGCGTACTTTGGTTACCATCAAATCAAGATGAAAGAGTCCGACCAACTCGCGACTTCTTTCATCACGCCATTCGGCATGTACTGCTACGTGACGATGCCCTTCGGCCTCAGAAACGTAGGTGCCACATACCAGCGGTGCATGACCCAGGTCTTTGGCGACAACATCGGGCAGACCATCGAGGCCTACGTAGACGACATCGTGGTCAAAACCATAAAGGCTGAGGATCTCATTGATGACTTGAGGATAACCTTCAAATGCCTTAGAGAGAAGGGCACCAAGCTCAATCCCGAGAAGTGTGTGTTCGGGGTCCCCTGAGGCATGCTCTTGGGATTCATAGTCTCAGAACATGGCATTGAAGCCAACCCAGAGAAGGTCTCGGCCATAACCGGCATGGGATCAATCAGGGACCTCAAGGGAGTACAGAGGGTCATGGGATGCCTTGCGGCCCTGAGCCGCTTCATCTCGCGCCTCGGTGAAAAAGGTTTGCCTCTGTATCGACTCTTGAGAAAATCCAAGCGTTTTTCTTGGACTCCCGAGGCCGAAGAAGCCCTCGACAGACTCAAAGCACTGCTCATGAATCCTCCTGTCCTGACACCCCCGACCATGGACGAGACCCTCTTACTCTATGTTGCTACAATGACCCAAGTGGTCAGCGCTGCCATAGTGGTAGAGAGGCAGGAAGAGGGGCATACTCTGCCCACCCAACGACCTGTTTATTTCATCAGTGAGGTGCTCTTCGAGACCAAAGCACGCTACCCCCACATCTAGAAGCTGGTCTACGCCGTGGTCCTGGCCCGGCGCAAACTGCGTCACTACTTCGAGTCGCACCTAGTGACTGTGGTATCATCTTTCCCCCTCGGTGAAATAGTTCATAACCGGGAGGCCTCGGGTAGGATAGCCAAATGGGCTGTCGAGCTTATGGGGGAAACCTTGACCTTTGCGCCTCGAAAAGCAATCAAGTCTCAGGTCTTGGCTGATTTCGTGGCTGAATGGACAGATACCCAACTGCCACCCACTCAAATTTAGACAGAGTGCTGGACCCTGTACTTCGATGGATCCCTGATGAAGACTGGGGCAGGCGTGGGTCTGCTCTTTATTTCGCCCCTTAGAGTACACATGCGCTACATGGTACGGCTCCACTTCACCACCTCCAACAACGTGGCCGAATATGAGGCCCTCATCAACGGCTTACAAGTTGCCATCGAACTTGGGGCGCGGCGCCTCGACGTCCGAGGCGACTCGTGGCTCGTCATAGATCAAGTGATGAAGGAGTCAAACTACCTCGACCCCAAAATGGAGGCTTACTGCAAGTTGGTACGACGCCTAGAAGACAAGTTCGATGGTCTCGAGGTAAATCACATCGCGTGGAAGTACAACGAGGCTACCGACGAGCTAGCAAAGATGGCCTCGGCACGTGCCCCGGTCCCCCCGAATGTCTTCGCCAGAGACCTCCACAAACCCTCCATTGGATACACCTCGGCAACAGAGGAGGGCCCACCTGTGGAACCCGCGGCGAAGCTCGATGCCCCCTCTGCTGCCGAGACCCCCTCGACCAAGCCCGAGGTCATGGAAGTCAACGCCGAGCCTCCGCAGACTGATCAGGACGCGGGTTGGCGAGTCCCGTTCCTCGATTGGCTTGATCGGGGGGAGCTTCCTGACGACAGAACTGAAGCGCGATGGCTTGCGCGATGAGCCAAGACCTACGCCCTCTACAACGACGAATTGTACAGGCGAAGTCCCTCAGGTGTCCTCCAACGGTGTATCAGTTCCGAAATGGGCCAAGCCCTGCTTTGGGACTTACACGCAGGCGCCTGCGGGCACCATGCGGCGCCTCGGACGCTCGTAGGGAACGCTTTCCGCCAGGGGTTCTACTGGTCGATGGTAGTCGCCGACGCTACCAAGCTGGTACGCTCCTACGAAGGATGCCAGTACTATGCTCGGCAGACACATCTCCCGGCCCAGGCCCTGCAAACCATCCCCATCACGTGGCCATTCACCGTGTGGGGGCTCAACATGGTTGGGCCTCTACAAAAGGCCCCCGGGGGCTTCACCCATCTATTGGTATCAATCTACAAGTTCTCCAAATGGATCGAGGCTCGTCCGATCAATCGAATCAAATCCGAGCAGGCGATGCTGTTCTTCACTGACATCATCCATAGGTTTGGGGTCCCCAATACCATCATCACCAACAACGGGACGCAGTTCACCGGCAAAAGGTTCCTGATGTTTTGCGACGACCACCACATCAGTGTGGCCTGGTCGGCCGTAGGACACCCAAGGACCAACGGCCAAGTAGAGCGTGCCAACGGCATGATCCTACAAGGCCTCAAGCTAAGGATTCACAACCGGTTGAAAAAGTTTGGCAAGAAATGGCTCGCTGAGCTCCCGTCGGTCATCTGGAGCCTAAGGAACACTCCAAGCCGAGCCATAGGATTCACGCCTTTCTTCCTAGTCTATGGGGTCGAGGCCGTCCTCCTCACTGACTTGGAATATGGTTCCCCGAGGCTGCAAGCCTATAACGAACAAAGTAACCGCACCACCCGAGAGGACGCCCTTGATCAACTGGAGGAAGCCTGAGACGTCGCGCTACTACACTCGGCCAAATACCAGCAAAGCCTGCATCGCTATCAGGCCCGACGCGTCTGAGGCCGAGACTTGAAGGTAGGCGACCTGGTGTTGAGGCTAGCACAGAGCAACAAGGGTCACCACAAGCTGACCCCGCTATGGGAAGGACCGTACATCATTGCCCGAGTGCTGAAGCCCGAGACCTACAAACTAGCCAACAAGAAGGGCGAAGTCTTCACCAACGCTTGGAACATAGAATAGCTACATCGCTTTTATCCCTAAATTTCCAAACATTGTATATATCGTTTCTCGAAATACAATTAAAAAGCATTCTTTAGTTGGTCTAACTTTTCGAGAAACCCCCCGAGCCCATTGTAGGCCTTGGCAATACAGTAACACGACAAGAGAAACTCGGTTCTACCTCGGCAGAACCAAGCCTCCCTCGGGGGCGAGATAGGGGACCCCCCTAGGCGTCCCCTAGGTCCCATGCACCATTCTTCAGTTGTTTTTCGCAAAAATTCCTACGCCAAGTCCCTAGCAGGCTCTGACGAATCAGTTGTAAAAACCCCTCGGACCAAGGTCTATTTCCTAAGCAAGAGGCCGGTAGAGTCGCGAGACGGCCTACGCCTCCGAGCTACGGCACTCCCTCACTACCTCTCGCTCAAGGGACGGCTTAGGCCCCAAGGGGGTGTTTTGCAAACAAAATCCGATCAGAGCGACAGAGGGCAGAGGCTCGGAAACATAAGAAAAACAACTAAGAAACACAAGTACTTCAAAAGTAAAGGCCTCGACGGCCACAAGCGTTACGATACAAAAAATAACCCCTATTCTATTTTTTACATGGCCCCCGGGGCCCAGATCAAGGCTCAGGGCCTTCAGCACCAGTAGATTGCAGGGGAGGAACCACCTCCTCTTCGAAGAGCATCGCCAGCGCCATGCCAGGGCCTTTCGCCGCCTCCATCAGCTTCGCGACCACCGCGTCGGCCTCCTCGTCATCATCAGGTAGAACATAGCCATCACTGATGGTCGGGAGGTCGACGCCAAGGTAGTGAGAGGAGATGACGACCAGCGCCTGCTTAACACCCATGTGCAGTGCCCCTCGGAGCCGCTCGCGCATCTGGCTGCTCAGCGCAATCAAGCGGCTCCCAAGGGAGCTGCCTGACTGAACCCCCTCGACCTCCAAGGCCTCATAGGCGGAAAGGGCAGCACGCTTTAGTGCCTCGTGCTCCCCGATCTCAGTCTCGAGCATCGTCTGCATCGCGCTGGAAGCCTCGGTGGCCCGAATGATCTCCGCCTCTGACTCTGCACAGCAGAAAATTGAATGAGGTCGAGCGAGAGAAAGGACAACCTAAGTTAGGGACGGAAGCCCACGGAACTCACCCTTGGCCTTCTGCTCCCAGCGACGGGTCTTGGCTTGACAGGCCTCGGCCTTCTCCTTCAACCGCTGGGCCTCGAACCTAGAGGCCTTGGCCGCCCTGGAAGCTTCACTTCCTAGCTCTACATCATACAAGGAAGTCAGGGAGCAAACATAAGGAAAAGGAAACAAAACAAGGGGACTAGAACTCACCCTCGACCGCCCCCTTCAAAACCACAGCCTTGATTTGCGAGGCCTCAACCGCAATAAGGGCCTCGCTCAGAGCGCCTTTTGTCAGCCGGTGCGCACTCTCCTCTGCCCCCAGCTGCCCGGTGAGGGCCTTGCCCGAGGCCGTCGCTTCTTTGGCCCAGGACCTGAAGGCATCCCGATCGCTGATCGCGCGGGTAAGCTCCTCCTCCAGCTCCTTGACCCACGCTGCCAAAGGGGCGAGCTGCGTTTGGGCCATGGCCGCCTCAACCTTCGCGTCGGCACAGCGAAGGTGGAGGTCCTCGACCTCCACGCTTCACGTCGACAGAAGCTCGTTAGCGTCAGCAAGAAGGCCCTTCTGTCGCTGAAGCTGGTCCCAGATGCCTCTCTCCTGCCGGAGAAAGACCGACTTCCCGAGGGACCGAGTCTCGAGCTCCCGAGGAAACAGAACAGAGGTCGTCGATTGCGACAAAACCGAAAAAAGAACGATGTCACGCGAGAAAGAAAAACGCGAACCTGGGCGATTTCGGGCAGTTCGTCGGCCACCACGGACAAGGCTGTCCGCAGCGACCGCTCCACCAGCTGGCGGTATTGCTCGAAGGTGCCCCACCGCCTACCCTCGGCTGCGTCCTCGAGGGCGAACAGAGGCTCCCCCTCAGGGTTGTCCCGGCTCCGCCACAGTACCCGTGGGTGGTCCCACCCGCAAGGCTCGGGTCGCGCCCGCACGAGGGCCAAACTTCCCTCGTTCAAGATTGGCGCTAGCTGTTCCACGGCACCAGCGTCCTCGGCGTCCACCACCTCCTGCGCCCGGGAGGTATCGTCGGAAGAGATCGGATAGACCTCCGCCTCCCGGGCGCTCTCTCATAACAACGGCGGCCCCTAAGCCAAGGGCGCCACCGAGGCCTCCACCGCCTTCATCTCCGCCTCCTGGACGGATGGCCCCGCCACCATTACGACGGCCGTGGTGATCTCGGGGGCTCCGGCCTCTGCCATCGTGGCCTCAGAGGACGCAGAAACACCAGCCACGGCCACCGTGGTCTCGGCGGCCTTGGGCGCCCTGTCCTCCGTCGCCTCAGCCTCAGAGATCCCGGGGGCCTCGGCAACCAAGGGCACGCTGGCCCCATCCGACTCGTGAGCCTCGCCCCCGCGGGATGGGAGCGATCCCTCTCTCGTCGGTGTAGGGGCCGCCTCGGCAGCCCCTCCTTGGGTGGCCGGTTCTTTTAGGTCGACCCTCGCCGACGCCGCGTTGCGGTGGATGGCGGCTTGCGCCTCCGCCACCCAGTGGGCGGAGGAGCCGGGGCTTGCCTTAAGCGCCTTAAGGGGCTCCAAGGGAAGGTCGCCCGCAGGCCGCTTCCGACTAAGGAAAATTAACCTACAGGGTCAGCGCGAGACCAAAAAAGCAAATGGAAGACACCATGACCTTGCCAAGAATACACTTGCCTTGAATGGGGCGGCCCCCGCTTCGCCACGGCAAACCTCATCCGCAGCGGCGGAGGTGGCGGTAGAGGCGTCGCCTCTGTATCCATCGGCGCCGGTCGGTCTTCAGCGGACCTCGGCGCCCCTTCGGTCCTCTGCAGGGGCGGTGGCGTCGCCTCCACCGCCACCTGCTCCACCACGGCCGCCGAGCCTACCAGGCTGATGGCACGTTTGCCTAACGCCCGCGCCTCGGGCGTGTCGGCCTTGGCCCCAGAGCAGGCAACCGTCGGCCCCGGGTCCATTTCTCCTCCCCTTCCCAGGGGTGCCGGGCTGCTTGCCGACACCCCGGGCGCCACCTCCATGACATCAGGAAGGTGGTCCAAGGGACCTCACCCTCCCTCGCCCTTGTCATTCCCATCCGAGGCCTCCGTCGACAACGACGTCAACAGGGACTCCTCCAATGGGAGACCATCCTTCCGTTGTTGACGACGGCGCTTATCCAGCTCCTCGCGCACAAGGATGTGCTTCGTGCACCTCGCTGCCTTGGCGTCCTTTCACCTCTTATGCGCATTGGCGTGAGCGTGGTTGATCGCCCGCCGCCCCACGTCCTCGGTAACGGGCGGTGGAGAGGAGCGCACGTCCCTCATCCCCTGAAGGAACGACAAACGCACATGAGGGAACAAGGGGTAAGGGGAGACTAAGGAGGTCCAGAGGCTACAGTGGCGCATGACTTACCAGCGAAAGGAACCCCCGCGATGGTCGCATCGCGATAGGGGTCAAGTTGCCACCCCTCAGCTTCGCCTCTACCGTCTCCCCCACCCGACAAAGAATCTCCTCCTCGAAAAGGGTGGAGGAGGACATCCAGGTGCCCTCAATGGGCTCACCCGGCTTCATCTCGAACAGCCGCCGCCGCCGAGCCATCAATGGCAGCACCCTCCGGCGGTGGAACGCGGCCACAACCACAGCCATGGTGAGGCCATGGCCCCGCAGCCTCGCCAGCCCCTCCAGGAGCGGCTCCAGCTTGGGCTGGTCGACCTTTGGGACACCCCACTTCCACTTCTCCGGGCAACTCCCCACAATCCGCCTGATGTAGGGGGGAAGCCCTCCGTTGTCGTTGCAGAGGCAAAACCAACTCATGTACCACCGACGGTTGGAGGACGCGAGTTGGGCCGGGATGTAGAGGTCCAGGCGGTCCTAACGCACTTGGAGAGTGTAGCCTCCAGCCCTCGCTGCCTTCCTCTTACCCGACGTGCCCGTCGGCTTTGTAGTATGCCCCGCCCGGAACAGATGGAGCCACAACTCCCAATGGGGAGCGATCCCTAAATACCCCTCGTAGACGGCAACAAAGATAGCCGCCTGAGCGATGGAGTTGGGATTAAAATTGTGGAGCTCCACGCCGTAGTAGTGCGGGAGCGCCCACATGAACCGGTCCGCCGGGACGCCGAGGCCACGCTCGTGGAAGGAGACGAAGCTTACAACGTAGCCGTCATGAGGCCTCGGCTCTGGCTCGCCGAACGGAGCAATCCACTCCGGCCTAGTGGAGTCTATCACCGGGCGGAGGAGCCCACCATCGACAAGCAACTGGAGCATCTCCTCAGTGACGTCCGACGGATCCCAGGGGTCCGCCTCGACAACGACAATGTCGCCGGCCATGGGTGCGATGGAGGAATCAGGTGCGGCGGTGAGTTTTTTCTCTCCCTCCCACGCTCTCACTTTTTTCTTGCTTTCTCCCTAGGCTCTCTCTTCCTCCTCTTCTTCTCGGCACCCGCTGCTCTAGCGACGGCTCGACAAGGGCGGTGCTAATACAGGCAAGGTAAGACGAGGAGGGGCGAGAGTCTTCGGGTATTTATGCAGGGAGGAGGCGAAACGAACGAGCGACGAAATTGGGAGGTTTTCCCCCCCCGATCCGGCGCGGTTAACCACGAGCCGGTTTCGCCGGCCCACGCGCCCACGTCTCCCGCATTAAATGTGAGGACAGTTACGTCCCATCCACCATGCCACGCTCGGCCACTACAGCAGCAGGTGTTGTTTCGACTCCCCATGAAACTACCTCAAAAGGCACGCCGCCTATACCGAGCCAATAGGGAAGATATTCCCTACGGCCTATTCCTTTCGTATGAAGGAACCGGGCTCTGAACCTATTACGATCCAGGGGTTCGAAGGCTGGGCCCCAAAGGGTTTCGATAGCCGCCCTAGGGTAACAGAGTCAGGGACGACCATGGGCGAGCCCATACGGGGCCGAGGCCCAAGTAAGCGAAACGCTTGGGACGCCCAAAGTTGTGTCCGAGACCGGAGGAAAGTCTCCGAATGGGATCCCACCGTAGGGAGGCACCGAGCCACCGAGGCCCAGCGAACGGCCTCGGCACCCACTAGAGACATCCTCTGGTACTCTTGGAGTGTGTCTTTGGACCGCTAGCCGTCCCCTAGCGAATGGGGTACGGGCCTCCACTCGGACTACCCGATAACAGCTCACCAGAAGTGCCCCCGCTCGTGCCCATCGAGGGTAGCGAGGCACATTCCACCCCTCCTTCCGAGCGAAAAGGAAGCACAAGGGTCGCACAAAAGTCAGGGGAACCCTCGATGGCCTTCTCATTTTATGCAGAGGCTAGGGGGCTCTTCCTGCAACCTTGCCGAGACCCAGCGACCCCAGCTCGCACTCAAAGGGGTTCGGCAAAACAAACCCTCCTTCCGAGCGAAAAGGAAGCATGAGGGTCGTACAAAAGACAGGGGAGTTCTTGATGGCCCTCTCACCCTGTGCAGAGGCTAGGGGGCTCTTCCTGCAAATACACCGAGACCCCACAACTCAGGCCCGCACCTAAAAGGGGCCTCGGCAAACAAACCCTCACGCGCGAGGGGCGTATAAAAAATAGGGGAACTCCCGACGGCCCTCTCGCTCTGCGCAGAGGCTAGGGGCTCTTGCTGCAACCTTGCCGAGGCCAGAATGGGCTCGGCAAACAAACCCTCCGTCCGAACGAAAAGGATATGTGAGGGGCGGATGAAAAAGTCAGGGGACCCCCGACCGCCCTCTTGCTCCAGGAGGAGGCTCAGGGGCTCCTCTTGCACCCAAAGACCAAGACAAACGGTTCAAGGCCACGCTAGAGGTTTCATTACAAAATACGATAAAGGGCACCGAGCCCGTTACGGTCTAGGGGTTCGAAGGCTGGGCCTCCAAGAGGTTTCGACAGCCGCCCTAGGGCAATAGAGTCAGGGACAACTTCGGGGTGAGCCTACAAATGGCCCAGGCCCGAGCGAATAGTCGCTCGGGGCGTCCTAAGTCATGTCTAAGACCGGCAGGGAAGTATCCGAATGGGATCCCACCGTAGGGAGGCATTGAGCCACCGAGGCCTAGCGAACAGCCTCGGCACCCACTAGAGAAACCCTCTGGTACTATTGGAGTATGTCTCTGGACCGCTAGCCGTCCCCTAGCGAACGGGGCTCGGGCCTCCACTCGGACTACCCGATAACAGCTCACCGGAAGTGTCCATGCTCGCGCCCATCGAGGGTAGCCTGGCACATCCCACCCCTCCTTCTGAGCGAAAGGAAGTGTGAGGGTCATACCCAAAGTCAGGGGGGCCCCTGGCGAACCTCTCGCTCCGTGCGGAGGCTAGAAGGCTTTTTCCTGCAGCCTCGCCGAGACCCCCGCAACCCAAACTTGCGCTTATGGGCTCGGCAAATGCAATAAGAACTACTCGCTCAAACGCGAAAATGGAGAAAGCCCCTGGAGGAGTAACTTCACTCCTCCAGGGGCTCGGGGGCTACACCTGGCGGGTGCGCTCGTGCGCACCCACCGGAACCTCAAAAAACAAACCTCAATTCTTACGGAGCAGGTATAAACCTAGCCACGGCAAACCCTCAGGGAGAGTGCACGCACTCCCCCCGAGGCTCGAGGGCTACTGTCGGGTACCTTAGAACGGGGTACCCTAAGCAAACATCAAATGGGTCGCTAAAGTCCCATCTAAAAAGTAAAGCTAGAAGGTAAGCCGTGGGCCCCTCACCTACCACGACCGGGCCCACTGGCTCCTCCTCCTCGTCGCTTTGAGCCTCGAGCAGGAGGTCTCGGCATCCTGACATGAACCCCGCCTCGTGCGAGGCTCCCTAGGGAAGGCCTCGGTAGGGAGCGCCATCTCCGCCTCGCCCGAGGCTCTCCACGGAAGGTCTCAGCAAGGAGCCCATTGTCCATCTCGTGCGAGGCCTCATTCTCCGTATCGCTCGAGGCCGGGTCGTCAACAGCCCATCACCTCCCGCCTCGACCGACCCTCTAGACAGCGCGTCATGTCTCATTAATGCTTCAACCACTCCCGCAATCTCAGCCGGACGATGGCTCAACGCCATGGAATGGCCGACGGGACCCGAGGTCGCATCAGCGCCATACCGGCCGGGACAGGGCACGGCGGGGATTACCGGCCACTATGTCCTAACGCTGTACCCACGATCAGCGCCATACCAACTGGGACAGGGTACAACGGGGATTACCGGCCACTGTGTCCTAACGCTGTGCCCACGATCAGCCGCCCACTAGAGGCCTCGGCACTGCACACCAAGGTCTCGGCTATCTTGGGGTTCGTGCCCGCCGAGACCCTCCACTGCGGTGCGGCCTCAGCGCCGACCAAGCCTCGGCCTCGCGCACAGTCCGTCCACAGTGGTCTGCACGTCCGTCGCCACACCCACTCCGAGGCTGTCCCAGGGCTCCCACGATGCATAGGATCAGATGGGACGGCCACGCCGCCCCAGTGCCCCAAGGATGGACCACGCCGCCACAGGAACAGACCACAGGGCTCGGACACGCCGCCCCTGTTGGTACGACGCCTCATAGTAATACATGTACTGTCCTTGTCCTCCCTTCAACTATAAAAGGAGAGGACTTGGGCCATTTAGAGAGGAGGAGAACACCTCGTAACACACACATACACGCGCATATCCCTGCCGCATGAGAGCAACGCCTCAAGCGGCCCGCACGACACCCTACCGAGACCTAGGACCAGCTCCCTCTCTCCCTTAGCTTGTAACCCCCTACTACGAGCACTTCGGTGCAAGGAATACAAGACCGACCTCTTAGACTAGACGTAGGGCCTCGATTGCCTGAACCAGTATAAACCTTGTGTCTCTTTGCATCACCATCCGAAATCGGGAGCACGCAGAACAAATTCACTGGTTGGTTGAGGACCCCCCGGTCCGAAACACCGACACCGCCGTCGCGCGCGGGCGCCCCCGGCCTTGGGCCGTGCTGGGCCACCATGACGTGCGCGCAACCTGGCCCACGCTAGGCCACTGGGTTGCCGGGCCTAATTGATTACCGCCGGCCCTCTTTACTTTTCTAAGCATTTTCTAAATTAGTTTCTAAGGCAAAATTGTAA
Organism: Miscanthus floridulus; assembly: GCF_019320115.1. NCBI lineage: Eukaryota > Viridiplantae > Streptophyta > Magnoliopsida > Poales > Poaceae > Miscanthus > Miscanthus floridulus. The sequence goes on along the minus strand of NC_089581.1, from coordinate 128,193,756 downwards.
ATTCAAAATAAATTTGTGTAGTTGACCAAAAATTATAAAACTAATTTTGTTAGGTTTCTAAAATCATGATCTATCTGTTAGTATATTTTGTTCACATAGTTTAATAATATTCTTAGGAGTTATATAATTAATTTAGGATGCTTAATATTATTAAGATATAAACTTATAGGAATTGTTATAATAAATTGGTGATAGTGTTGGCTCTAAAACTTTCACAGTAAATTTCTAACATTATTAGGTGTTCAGTGTAATTTTTGTAGCTGCATAATAATTAGTTTACTAAGGTAGCTAAATGAGCCCTAGTTCAAAAATATATATTTAACGAATAAAATGCCGAAACAACTTGAGAGTTTAGAACTAAAACACACTTGTTGGGAAACAACGCCTTATTCGACAACATGGATATGTAGCCTAGCACGTTAGTTATTAGAGCTATCTCGTTAGCTTGTGAGGCGTAATCGTATTTCTAAGAGTTTCGGTTGTCGTTGATTATTTACGTCTCTGTGTTGCATCCACGTATATCATAATAGAAACAACGATGGATCATGGTGATGATCGGAGTAGCGAAAAGGATGGTGCCTTGATGATCGTGTCACCATGATGGAATGCTAACTTTTAGTTATATCTTACCCAGACAAGCCCTGATGCATAAAGTTTTAAGGAGTTCAATGAAACCACTTGCATATATATATCCTGATCCTATGAGTCCTACTAACATGTTAGGGTCGTGTAGATTGTTCTGCTATAGGACCCGATAGAAGTCGAGTGATTACCTATCACTCGCGTGAGATATGAAAGATATTATTATTGTTATTATATTACTATCACATGAAATATATATGAATGATAATTGGAGGCCAGGCGGAATGGTACTTGGATCTGGACTTGGTTAGGCATTCGAGAGAGACTCGGTTTGCATTTGTTCCGCCTGTATCGATTGAGGACCGTCTGTTGTTATGGATGGTAGTCAAGCCACATACTTATTATCCTGAACACATATTTGCTTATGGGAGCGGAAAGGCTCGTTACACTCTTGTCATGGGTTCTAACTCTTTCCGGACCGACTGATTAGAGACAGGGAAAGGTGAAGGTCTAAGCACCATATTGAGACTGGGTCTCAAGTGTGGGGGTTTGGAGTCCAAGTTTGGATGGGGAGTTGGACCCCGTGACAGGAGTGGGATGGGTTAGTCTTGCTTGTGCCTGGGGCGCAAGCGGGGCGTGTGTTTTGGGGTATCCAGCTGGGATACATTGATTCGCGAATCGCCGTTTCTATGAGACGGTACGACTTGGCTATGGTCTAGCACCATAGTAAGAACTGGAACTTGAAAGATAATAAAATGGTTCTGATTGCTTACGACGTGCTTGAAAGTAGCATAGGTGCTTACATAGAATGGTTAGTCTATGAACTAATGATGACTGTTAATAAAATTGAATATAAGGACATACGTTTAGTAATGCTTCCGCAGATGCAATAACCCACAAGTCAAATAAGCCTTGCATATCTTTGGAGTCTTTTATTTTTCTCCTATCGGGTAAGTCTTGCTGAGTATAATCGAGTACTCAGGGTTTTATCCCCCCTATTGCCGGTGATCGAAGGATACTTAGAGCTGACTCTTGTGCGTGGAAACCTCCTGGTGAGCTCAGAGAGGATTTCTTTCACGCTACGACCGTAGTGTTTATCTATAACCCTCCTTAAAGGTTTTTATAAGAAAAGATGTAAAATCTGCTAGCATCTCTTGTATATAAATATCCACTATGTTAATGCTCCACCATGTCATTAAATGAATCTTTGCTTCCTCTGTAACTCTGATCACATTGTTATATTCCGCTGTTATAATCAATTGAGGAATATTCTGTTACTGTAATAAAGTGACGTAAGAAATGACTTAAGAATGTTGTAAGTTGTATTCTCTCATTTATGATCCTGATGGAAAAATGTGGATTTTCCAGTTCTCTCTTGGAGTGTGCTCGACGGAACTACGTAGTTTAGTGTCCTCTCTTAAGTACTTAGTGTCTAATGAAAGATAAATACTCTTATGAGGCATTAGATTAGGCGCTTCTGCCATGTCATCCTAATTTGGGCGTGGGAAATTTAAAGTGACCTTTGAATTTGCACTACTTTTGTCTCAGGATGGGCTATAGATGGCCGGCCCATCACTATCCCCAGGCCATAGCTCGTAGTGTGTATGTACAAGATTAGTATGAAAAAAGGTGGATGTGATGGACCTTACAATGGATGCCATGCATAAACGCGGCCGTACCACCAATGCATTATGCATGGCAACTGGCCGGGGCAGCCCTGGGTAGGCTAAACGGCAACCACGTGACATGCGAGATTCAATTCACCACACCTCATAAGCTCAAACGTAGCCATGTCCTAGTTTTTTCTTAAAAAAAGTGAGTGTGAGACTAACTTAACAAGAACTAGGTGGTATAAAGAAAATAAGCACCTAGATTCGAGTTGGGAAGGACTCAGACATGATGGTTCACGGTTGGGTGCATGACCACACATTCTATCCAACCAATTGAGGTTCGCTTATTTCCTCCTATGTCCTAACTTCACAACCAACAAACCTCTCTTCCGTCCAATAAAATTACACATATCGATACACTATGTGTTAACTTTTGGAGGAAATCCTCAAAGAACATTGAATAAAACCACAACGCAAAATACATAAGAACAGATCGAACCACAACGCGAAAAAAAACTGAAACATCAAGACCTAGGTCAGAAATTCAGATCTAGTGAGTAGTTTTTTTTTATTTATCATTGAACTGATATAAGTAAAACTCTCTTTGAGTTTATAGTCGCTCAAAGTCAAGCAATGTCAGAATTTCCAGACGGACGTCAGACAAATGACCTCTGACTTAGAGAGTAAGAATGTCAGAATTTGAGTCTCTGTTGTTGTAGATTGATCAAGGTCAGAAATTTCGACCCGCAAGAAATTTAGCCCAGAAGATTTAGGAAAATATAAAATCTAATCAAACGACCTCCAAATTCAATGGAATTTATTTATGTAATAGCCAGTACACGATGAATCTTTGCCCAAAAGATCTCCTTAGAAAGATCAATACTTCATCTCATATTTCATGGATTTGGGAAAACTATCTAATTGAAAATCCTTGTGAGGTCGATTTCATGAGGGATCATCTAAGGGGCCGTTTGGATTCATTCATTTGGAGGAATTGAATTCTACTTAATAAATTAGGCTAATTGGTTTGTAATTTGACATTCTACCTCTTTTCAAAGTTCACATATAAGCCTAGTTCAAATTCATAGGGTAGGAGATGGAAAATATTTCTATAGATCACCATTCTATGTTTTCACTTTGCAAATTATAACACGCTCTTCAACTCGCTTCCCTACGATAGAAATGCAACACATAGATATCTCTCGTATAGCCAACAATAATATACAAATATAATCCGTATACAACCATATTAGTTTAATTAATATATGTCTAGATTATAATTATTAAAATAAATTCAATTCCAAGCGTCCCTCGCATCGGTCACACACAGCGAAGAAATTTCAGTGCAATACCGTGGCGGCTTCGTCACACACAGAAAATCGAGGCCGTCACATGCATGCAGGCCGAAACCCATGTGTAGCTTCAGTTAAAACTGCTCATTGATGACTGACTATCAATCGTTGGTCGTGGCCGAGGCCGACTCACTGAAATACCTATGGAACGGCACGTACGTCTAGTACGCGGCTTGGAACTTTTTGGCGACGTCCTTGATGTGCATGGATGGTACATATCAGTAACAAACTAACAGCACAGCACTAGAGCAATGAGCAAGTAGGAGTGGGAACGCACGCATTACACAGATTAATCAAAGTAAAAATCAACTTTTCTTTCGGGGGACAAAACAAAAAAGGGATCATCAAACACGACTTGAATCGCTCAACGTCAACGGCTCAACAATCTCAAGCTGACGCCGAGCAGCACAGACAGATCGGGCCATGGGCACACGACGAGGAACCCCGAAAGTCACGGTTGGCAAATTATGCCCGTCTCGTATGTATTACCACTGGCTCGTCGTGTTTTGGCGGACGTTTTAATCAACCTTGAGTTGATTGACTCCCGAGTCAACAGAGACGGCGACTGGCTCACTGCTGAGAAAGGGCTCTGATTCTGATCCCGATCGCCCTCTGCTTCTAGTGCCGCTGCATCGTTTGCATACATGCATGATCACATACATCTGCCAACCATAGTCTTATATAAGCTAAACGATCACCAACTGTTTAGCGATGTCATGACGATGATCTAAAATAACCAGGCAAAAAGTATGAGAAACGAGTTTTTTTTGCCCCTTATGAAGTACGTAGCAGTATATGAACAACAATGTATTTCGGAGGGGGCAGAGCGGAGCAGAGGGAACACATGCATGGAAGGCAGCTACCTGTCTAGGACTCGGAGACGCGCGGATCGTTGGACGAGCTTGTCAGGTTTCTTTCTGTTCTACGTGTACACCGATCGTTATTATGGTTAATGGTAGCAACTAATCACATGCTGCTATCGCCTGGTAGTGGAGGCTCTCCTGCCGCATCTTCCTTCTCTGGCTCTTGATGAACTCCTCGAACATCCTGTCGTCGGCTAGTTCCATTTCCATTCCCGCCATCTGCTGCTCCCGCGCCGTGTACACGAGCTTCTCGTCGTTGGCAACGGCGATGACGCTTCGGTCGTCACAGTCCCTCTCGCCGTCCACGGCGATCGCTGTGGGATGCTCAACTTGTTCAACGATAGCCGTGCGATCATGGCGATCGAGCAGGTCCTCGTCATTCCTGGGCGATTCCACCGCCGGCTGGCACTCGACGAGACGACGGGCAGCCGCAGCACCATTGTGCATGGGCGCGGCGGCCCTGTTCCGCGGCCGCCGGCGCCACACGACGGCGCTCCTGGTGGCGTGGGGCCGAGCAGGAACTGGAACGGCGGAGCACGCGGTCTGTGCGACGACGGCGCTCCTTGTGGCGTGGGGCCGAGCCGGAGCGGCGGAGCAGGCGATGATTTCTGTGCCACCGGCGGCGACGGCGGCGATTGCCTCGCCCGGCGGGCAACCGCTGCGGCTGCGACGGCGGTCGGGCGCGCCGAGGACCCCGGCATCCCTGAGGATGAGGAGGAGGATGGCGTGGCAGAGCAGGATCATGTTCCTGCGCGTGGCCAGCACCTCCAGCAGGCCGCGCCCGTCGAGGAGGCGGTCGAGCGCGGAGACCAGGAGCAGGAGGTCGGCGGCGACGAGGCCCGGTGCCGCCGGTGCCTGGAGGAGGAGCAAGACGAAGAGGATGGCGGAGAAGGAGAAGAGCAGCGCCGCCGCCGTGGCCCTGGTGCCACTGCCAGCGCTCGCCATGGCCGGCGACGTAGTCAGTCAGTTGTGAAGCTGAGGCTGCTGAGCACAGAGCAGAGCTAGGTGGGTGACTGGGTGAGGCGGTGGAGGCCGGCCGGGCACAATGCACGCGCTCCACACTTGGCTTTATATACGCACACTGTAAGTGAGAGGTGAGAGGTGAGAGCGAGCGAAGAACGGTCAGAGCTAGCTAGACTCAAGGAGGCATGGCCGGCCCGGAACCGGAACGACTCGGACTGTGGGAGTAAACGGTGGGGCCACGGGCCCTGCCTACTGTGCCGATGACTGACCTGGACGTTGACGCCATTATTATCGTGGTTGATTCGTGACGATGCCGAGTTGTGCAGCGGCAGCGCAGGTGACTGCGTCCACACACAACCAACCATTCCGCGTACGTTCAGTGGAGATCTGAGAGACTTGACACCAGCAGCAGGCGGAAGGCATTCTGATTCCTGAGTGAGGGCTTTCATGTCGCATTCTAATATACTTATGTCAATGCCATACAAAAAAAAGGGGTTTGAATTGACGAATAAAACAAGCCCTCCAGTGTATTATAGTTTCAGTGCACGGCTTAATAAGCTAACCATAGCAAAGCATTGAATTTGTACAATGCAAGAGATTATTACACTTGGTCGGATGAAATGGAACTCTTTAACTCAGCTTACACCTAATTTTATATAAAGGGCATACCCAATACGGGGTTTGGGGAAGGGGTCAGTGACGAATATTATTCTCGTTTGTACAATGCGAGAAGACCACGACTCAAATCCAGGACCTTCCAATCACATACGCATGATAGAATTAATACATCATCTCTCTCTTCATAATGAAATCCAAGAAGATCTCGGATGGAGTCCACTGTCCACGGCCCGGCGCAGGGTTCACGTCGCCGTACGTACTACCAGCTAGCTTACAAAGCAGGTGGCACCAGCGGCAGCCCTAGTCCTCGAGGGCAGTGTAGTGCTGTGTACTAGTAGTAGCTGTGCTGTGTACCAACCCGGGCCAGGGCGGACGACCCAAGCGTGCAAGACGGGGGCGTATGCCACACTACCCATGTTACCATGCAGCCAGGCCCGGCCGGCCTTTTGCTTCTGTCCGGCACTTCCATGGTACTTTTTGTTTTTCCTGTAAAAGACTCGCACTTTTTTTAATCTTATAATCTTATAAAGTAAAGTCACACTAGCTATTTCTCTCAATATGCAAGCTATTCAACTAGATAATAAACTATCATATACAATTAAAATTCACTAGCATATGCAACTACAATGTATGTCAGCAAGACACGTAAGTATTTTATTGTCCATGTCTTCATACCACGCAATCCATTAATCCGTAATTCCCGCGGCAACGCGCGGGATAGTCCACTGGTTATAAGAGAATAGAAGCTTTAGTACAATAGGGAGGCCTCTTATGATACTCAATAAGGCTTTGGCCAACCCTGAACTCTTGCTAGTTAATTACTCGCTGAATTATGGTATTTGTTTGTTAATGACCTACGACCTAGTCCAGTACACGTGGGTCCCCAGCAACGCGTGATTTGCTAATAACCGGCTGGAAGTGGGAATGCATGCACTATTACAACACTTATGTAATAGTACAATAGGGAGGTCTCTGGATGGCGTAGATTCTTTTGTGAATAGAAGCTTTAGTACAATAGGGAGGTCTCTGGATGGCGTAGATTCTTTTGTGAATGCCAGTATGCCACCAAGGTGTACAAGTACAACACTTATGTGAGATGATGATTTTTTATACATCCCCATGACCCCATGTGTCGTCTGCAACAATCAGAAGTAGTTTCGCAACATTGAGCTTATGTAATGTCATCTGTTTCTTCAGCAACTTTCAAAAGGGGAAAAAAATGAATTAATACATGGAGAAGATGGTGACAACTTACTTGATGAAACCACCCAACCAAATTGCAATGCTCTCTCAGATACGCCTAGTATAGCGACAGTCTTAGAATAGGTGGACGTCGGATTCTTGACTGCACCTGCATAGGGGGCACACTCCATTGTTCGGCCATCTCCGCGCTTCCAGCCTATCCGCCGTCTAGATTCTGTTTTGGATGGTCAACCATGCAAAGAATTTGCATTTTGGCGGTGCCCAGACTTTTCAGATGAGTTGTTTGAAATTTGTCATCGTTGCTCCAATGAATTACGCGTGGTAGGCTGATCCTGCTGTGAATTTTTCATCCGGGTTAAATTTCTATATGATACTGTCCTCCCTGTCTGAATGGAGCCTGATGTGACTAAGAGCATTCTAAAGCTGGACATACCCCATGAAGTGCTGGGATGTGAAGATTGCATGCCATAGGGCTATGTCTCTAATCCACACTCTATTTTGCGTACCCTCATTGAGTTACTTGTTTTTGTTTTTTAAAATTCGGAAGATATTTGGCGCTAAGTCTTGGGGCCTTTGACCTCGGAGTCAGGCGCTGCTCCAGAAGGATGCTCTCATGCTATCTCCAATTGTGATTGAACTTGCTACAGCGAATAGTAGCCTATCAATGTGTCGATGTTTCGAACAAGCACCGGCAAGTAAATTTATATTTATGTGCGTTAGGCCCGGATGGTGCGCTAAAGGACACAAGATTTATACTTGTTCGGGCTGAATGTCCCTACGTCCAGTCTGTTGCTGCTCGTGTTATTAGCACCGAAAATGGTTCGTAGCAGGGGGTACAAACGGTCGAGAGAGGGACAGGTCCCAAGTCTCTGATGGGAGGGTCGAAAGGATGCCAAGAGCCTGGTAGCAGCTTGACTGTGTGTGATGTGTGTTGTGTTGTCCATCAAAAGTCGATCCCTTTGTTGGAGGAAGCACATCCCCTTTATAGATGAAGGGGACGGCTTTACAAGTGAGAGGGAAAGGGTGCGTATGCTACCGAGCCTTGTTGTTCACGTCTACCAAGCCTTGTTGTCCAATCCGATGGATACCAAATAATGGTAAGCGCCTACAATACTGTCGATGCCACTGTAGAATGTCAGGATGGCTATAGAGTACTGCTCCGCGCAGGGTATGGACTCTAGTATAGTGGTTTTGACTTATGAGCCTTGCCCAACCTTGCTCCGCATGCCTTCTGGTTCCTATGAGTCCCCGTCGGAGGGACGCGGGGTCAGAGTCTGAAGTAGCGCTGTGGGCAAGGCCTTCTGATCGGAGAGGGCGTCCGGAGGCCGAAGCGAGTGCTCTGATTTGGTGGACCCGAGGGGCCGTGGAGCGGGCACCGCTCCCTTGGGACCACAGCGTGGTGACAGCACATCCGTCATTGTGGAGGGCGCGAGTCCTTTCCTAGACCGTAGTGGTTGTCGTATGTCTACGTCGGGTTCCGTGTCTGAGGGCTGAAGGCGGCGCCTACAATACTGTTTGGACTCTACAATGCCGGAGTGGGCTAAAGCACCTATCCCGTCGTTCCCTGGTAGTACTTTTCCCGCCGAGGCACAGGGTATGGTCCTCGATGCCGTGGTTGACCCGAACGTCTTGTCTTACCCTGTACCTATCATCATAAGGGAGCGGGAAAAGGTCGCCAGGCGAGACAGAACCAGTCTTTGGACATCGGGCGAGGCGAGGTCCGTCCTCGGACGTCGGGTGAGGTGGAGCCTAGCTTTTATCCATCGAGCGAGACCGAGCCCAGCCCTCGGGGGTCGGGTGAGGTGGAGTCTAGCCCTTAGCCCTCGGATGAGGCAGAGCTGGCCCACGGGTGTCGGGCGAGGCGGAGTCTAGCCCTTAGCCCTCGGGCGAGGCGGAGCTGGCCCATGGGCGTCGGGCGAGGCGGAACCAAACTCCCATCATTCGGGCAAGAAACACAGTGGCGCCCTTGTCCGTCCGGGAGTTTTTAACGTTCGATGGTTATTAGTTCCACCTCCTGGGGTACCCCGGTATTAGGTCCCCGACAGTAGCCCCTGAGCCCCCAGGTGATTCGGATAGAATCGCCTGGGGGTGTTTTCGATTTTGTTAGAGTTAATTCACCAGAGGGTGCGCGCGAGCGCACCCGATGGGTGTAGCCCCCGAGCCCCTGGGTGATTCAAGTAGAGTCACCCGGGGGGTAGTATCGGACCCTTCGCGGGTAAGGCTGAAAGACTTGGTTTTTCGTCAACTGGATATTTTTTAAGAGAATCGTGGTATTCCGTTCACGGGGATTTTATTCAAGGCTAGCCTGGCTGGGACCTGACTGCGGATCGAGGCCCTGGTGATGCTTGCGTCCTTGAGTCCTAGTAGTTTGTGGGCCTATCCCTCGTTGGGACGGCCCTTTGGCTCCAGGGCCCTAGGTGGGCCGGAGGGAAAAGCTCCGTGACCCGTGTCCCCTCGATGGGGAGAGAGTCCTGGTCCGCCTAGGGAAGGCAAACCGTCCGGCGTGATTTTTTCGAGAAGGGATAGGGATCATGTGCGCGTGTCCCATGACGTGACACGGCGGTATGTTGTGGCGGGCTCAGAGATCGAGGTGGACCATTGCCCTTCTCGCATCCATCGCCCCTATAAAACCACAGGGTTCACCCTTAGGGTTCCATACCTTGCGTCCTTGTCCTCGCATCCTCAGCCTCCGCCGCCAATCGCCTGAGCCTCTTGCACCCGTACTGCTTCCGCCATCAAACTCGCTGCTGCCTTCTTCCCCATGCTGCTCCTACCGTCGCAATGAACCCGGGGTACAAATCCAACATCTCCCCTCAGCGCTTAGAGGGCCTCGTCCATCGAGGCCTCCTTCGCCCGTTGACCGCCGCCGAGGAGTGGCGGCTGCCCGGTGAAGAGGACGAGCCGCAGCCGCCCGAAGGGTACGTCGTGTCTTTCGCCCACTTCCATGAGCGGGGATTCGCCATGTCCACCCATCAGTTTTTCCAGGGACTGCTGGACTACTATCAGGTAGAGCTGCAGCACCTTACCCCCAACGGGATCTAGCACATTGTGGCGTTCGTCGTCCTATGCGAGGTGTTCTTGGGGATCAGTCCCCACTTTGACCTGTGGCGGTATCTCTTCGCCGTCAATCTTGTGAAGAGGCGGGTCAGGAAGCAAGATCTGCACACGCCGGTGGGGTGCGCCAGTATCCACCTCTGCAACAACCAAGCGGGGGCGTACCCGCTAATGCGTATGTCCACCTCCAACAAGGGGTGGCATTCGCAATGGTTCTATGTCAAGAATGATGCCGCCGCCCCCTTGCCAGCCTTCACTAGGCGCTACATCTTGGATGCCCCGGGGTCATGGGGGTGGGGTTTCCCAGGCAAGGAGAAGAAGCAACTCAACGACCTTCTCGCGGCCATCCGAACTCTGAAGGAGAGGGGCGTGAAGGGGTCAGGAATCATCAGCGCCTACCACGCGAGGATGGTTGCGCCGCTGATGGCGCACGCGCTTCCCCTATATCAGATGGTACCCGAAGCGTCGTTCAAAGGGACGGCGCTTGTCGACGAGGCGCTCCCTCCCTCCGAAGTGGCGCGGCGCATCAAGGAGGCGATGGAGCCTACGAAGGACTCTGTTGGTGCCATCCTTGACTTTGTGTACCCGGTGTCGGGACATCCCCCAATGTGACCAGAACCGGGTTTTGTTGAATTCGTAAGTTTTCTTTCCCCTTGCTCCTCTTTTTGCTTGAATTTTCGACCCCTTGATGCTAACCTTGGGATTGTAGGATCAACCGGGGGGACTGTTCTTCAAGGACAGCCTGCTCCGCTACCGAAGGACCCAACCCGGGCAGTAGCAAACCGTGCCGCAGCCGGTTGGGACAAGAAGATGAGGGAGCTCACGAAGAAGAAGGCGATACAGAAGCAGCAAGCTCGCGATCGAGGAGAGAAGACTAGCAGTGAAGACGATGATGATGACGATGAGTCTGACGAAGAAGAAGGCAATATGGAAGCAGCCGACGTGAGTTGGGGTGACCTGGAGGATGAGGACTCATTGCCCACATAGGGACCCTTCCCGTTCCATGCGGGGGGAAGCGAGTCCACGAGGATGGTGGAGCCAGGCCTGCCTCTAGGTCCGGTGGGAGCCGGAGGATCCACCGTCACCCTTGGGGTGTCGGCGGAGGATCGGTGGATGGGAGGGGAAGGATTTGAGGCCGTCCCTGAGGTACTAGCGGAGGGGGGAGGCTCCAATGCCGCGCCCCGTGAGCTGATGGAGGGGGGTGGCTCTGGCGCCGCACCCCATGAGCCGATGGAGGGGAGCGGCTCTGGCGCCGTGCCCTCGGAGACAAGGGAGACGAGCCCCCTGCCTCAGAGCAGGGGGCAGGCTCAAAACAGTCCCGCCCACATGAGTTGGAGCAGGGGTCCGGGGGTTCATCCCCGAAACGTACCCGTCGCCCGAAAGCGTCAGAGTATGTCACCGATTCCCCTCGTTTTTTTCTTTATTTTTCCCTTCCGACCTTGTGCCCTTTTTCCCTTCGTGTAGATTCTTGCGGACGGGCCGCTCTCTGGGGTTGGTGCCTAGGAAGAGCCTCGCCCTCTAGGCAGGGTGGATCACGCTGCCCAGCATCGCCCCTGTTTCTGGCAGGAGTGACGCTGCCGCTGCGGCCTCGTTGGCCGATCCGACGACGTCCGCACCCTTGGTGGTTGCCGGGTAGGCGGCATATTCCATGGTGGACGCGATCTCGCCAACTAGGAGTCCGGTATTGCTAGCGGATGTGGTCGTGACCGCACCTAGCCAGGAACCGTCGGACGTAGCCATTGTGGCGTCCGAGGGGCCGGTGCAGTCCGTGCCTCTAGTGGAGCGAACGACGGTGTTCGACGTGGGCAGGACGGAGAGGGACGTGGATAGGCGGTCCCCAACCCCAACAAGCTAGGCGCATCCGGTTGCAGTCGTGATGGCATCCATGGTAGCAGCGCAGTCCATGCCACCAGAGACCCAGGCAGTGGTGCCCACATCCGCAGTAAGCCCGGTAGGGCCGGATGTTGCCCTGGTGGCGCCCGAGGGAGCGGCGCATTCCGCGCCACCGATGGCCCAGGCCGCGGTGCCCGAGGTGGGCCTGATAAAGGAGGACATGGCCGGAGGGTTTTCGGGCATCGTGACAGTGGTGGGGAGGACCAGAAGGGAGCCACCTTTGGCCCTGTTGTCGGGAGGCAGCCGCTCCCCCGCACAGGGTGAGCCATCGGTCCAGTGGATGGCCGCTCAGGACCTAGCGTCAGTTCTTTTTTCACTTGACGATGCTGCCGATAGCTTGGAGTGGGAGAATCTTAATGTCGGGCTCTCGGAGGTGATGGGTGCCCTGAGGGAGGCCAGTGGTGCCTTGCGCGAAATCCTCGTTCCTTCTAGCCGGGTATCTGCTTGATCTTCTTGCTTGTTTTCTTCTTTCTTCACATATTTCTGTGTTTTCATGTCTTCTGATTCCGGTCCTCTTTTCAGAATATTGTTGCTCGTAGCCGGGATAAGTCCCGGTTCCTTCGTGAGCAAAAGGCGGAATGGGACCACCTTATTGAGGAGGCCAGACTGTGAGGAGATGTGGGCGCGCAACTCGCTACCGCCCAGCAGCAGGAGGCCGAGGCACATCGAGACGCGGAGGAGGCTCATGTGATGTTTGAGGACCTATCAGCGAGGGTGAAGCTGGACGAGGAGGATGCCGCCAGTCTTCGAAAGGAGTGGGACGAGCTGCTACAGAAGGACGCTACGCCCAGTGAGCAGGCCGGTGAGCTCCTAGCGGAGCTGGTGATAGAGCGAGACCTCAAGCTAAAGGCTAAGGAGAGGTCTACGGCGTTGCAGCAGAGGGTAGATCGAGACACCGAGACGATCACCCGGTTGTGTGAGGAGCAGGATGAGCTATGCCGGACCGAGGAAAGACTTCGCTCGGAGCGCAGTGCAGCCCATGAGGATCATGACCAGGCCATCTGGGAGCGCAACGAGGCACGTGGGGTGGCCGACTCCCTCTGGGCGGATCTTGGAGTCGCGGTGAACCGAAGGTTGGACGTTGAGAGCATTGCTGCTAGGCTAGAGAAAGAGCTTACCAAAGTGCGAGGGATCCTCTAGACCGAGAGCAATAAGCATGACCTTCTGCAAGCCGTTGTCGGGGTGGTGATCGATGCCTTGAGGGTGGCGCAACCATTGGAAACTAGCTCGCTTGCGGCTCATGCCGCGGGTATCACGGCGCGGGTGGGCCAACTTGAGGAGGACGCCTTTCACGTCAGGATCACCCAAGCCTTTGTTGTCGCCCGTTCCCATTATGATTAGGAGATTAACCTAGAGGTAATGAGCCATGGCTTCATGCCTGTCTATGATGACGATGAGCTGGATGAGATGGAAAAGGCAGTGGCTCCCCTCGCGCGGAACCTGGCGAACAGGCTGAAAGAAGAGGTTCTCCCTTCGCGGAAGTAGTTAGTTTGATAAACACTTATCTGTAATATGTGAACAAGTGTTAGTACTTTTGTGTCCTGGAAACGGTTTTGTAATTTTTGTTTCGTTTGTTTGATCTTACCTTCTTCTCTTTTTGCGATGAAAAAAGATTTAGACAATCGACCCTTCCGTTTGTTAAGACCGTTGGGCCCGAGGTTTTTTAGGGGAAATTTTTATTGTGCTGGTGAGCAAAATTACCGTAGCTGTCTAGGCATGGGTTTTTTGCGGTCTTACTAGTCTGTTCCCCTGAACCTTGCCGCCAGTCTTGATGCGAGGAGGAGGTCTAATGTAATGTTTTTTTTGAAAAAAGAATGGAGATACCCATACCTTTATCAGCCCCCGAGTGAGATCCGACCCCTTGCGGTTGCTGGCATTGGATGTTACTGGAGACCGGAGCGAGGGAGGCAAACTTACATTTGTATTTACTCGTACCCCTTACCTAGGACTTTGATGATCGCTGCATGACCGTGCGTTTGGTCTTATCGCTGGTCCTGCCTTCCCCGAGCCCCCGTGCATCATGGGGATTTAGTTAAGAGCCGGTTCATTCATGATCGTCGTCCCATCAACGGTTTTTTGCAACCGAAGGGGTTAAGGTGACGTCTCTTGCCTCGATGGCTCGAGTGACGTGCTTTATGAGCTCTCTAACAGGGATGTTCGGATGGAATCCAATCCTGTTTGCTTCGCGGCAGGGTCGGCAAAGCCCTTGGGTGGCGTTCTATTACTCCTTGGCCCACCTTCCAATAGATTCCCCCTCAATGGGGTTTCTATGGGCTTGGCTAGAGGCTAGATTGAACAAGAAGGTTGAGATGACCCTATTCGCCTTAATGCGGGTCGGGCAAAGGCCATTGATGCTCATCTGTGTTTTCTCCCCTGGCTCTTGTTTGACGCGAGGCGGTCTTGGACCCTTCACTGATCAGCCTTCGAACCTCAGTCTCTTGATCTTGGATCGAGCGGCTTGAGCCCCCGAGCCCTTTAGGGTTTGTTAGGGGTCGGCCGTGTTTTCGTGTGCTACCCCATCCTCAGTTTGCGCGACTGGAGGGGCTGAGTTGACGACACTTGCCTCGATGGCTCGAGTGTCGCGCTCAATGAGCTCGCTAACGGGTATGTTCATGTGGAATCCGGATCCATCATTCGCTGACAGGGTCGGTAGAGCCCTCATGTGGCATTCCACTTCTTCTTAACCCGCCTTCCGGTAGATGCCCGAGCCGTTTGCTGGGCTCAGGTGGCCCGTTGGCCTCTCCTCGATGGAGATTCTATCACACAAGAATGGGATTAGCTAACCACTCTGGGTGGTGTACTTCCCTGATGAACCCAGCAGCCAATGGTTTTGCTATCTCTTCATTGATGGCCCTGCGCTTTTCCTCGTCGAAGCGGCATAGGCGTTGCTTCACCGGCTTGGAGCCTAGGTGGATTTTTAAGGTATGCTCGGTGACCTCCCTCGGGATGCCTGGCATATTCGAGGGTTTCCACGCAAAGATGTCTTTGTTATCACAGAGGAAGTCAACGAGCGCGCTTTCTTATTCGGAGGAGAGCGCGGTACCAATGCGTACATTTTTTAGCCTCGGAGCTGTTGGGATCCACGAGGACCTCCTTGGAGCCCTCTACCGATTCGAAGGACCCGGTCGATTTCTTCGCGTCGGGCGCTTCTTTGGTGACCTCCCCCTGAGGGTGGCGAGCTCTTCGGAGGTGATGACTGCTATGGCGTGGCCGCAGCATTCGACTTCACACTCGTAAGCGTGGCGGAAGGAGGTGCCGACGGTGATGACCCCGCGTAGACCTAGCATCTTTAGCTTGAGGTATGTATAGTTGGGGATGACCATCAACTTTGCGTAGCATGGACATCCTAGGATGGCGTGGAAGGCTCCGAGGAACCCTACCACATTGAAAGTGATGGGCAGATCGATCTGTCCTAGTGGTACGACCTTTCTGCCAGGCACAACTCCGTGGAAAGGCACTCGGATGGGGCGGAGGTTTGTTCGGTTGACGCCCATCTCGTCGAGTGTCTTGGCGTACATGATGTTGAGGCCGCTGCCTCCGTCCATCAGTACTTTCATGAGTCGCTTTGGACCAACGATCGGGTCAACGATAAGTGGGTACCTTCCTAGGTGTGGGATGGCATCCGGATGGTCGGTCCTATTGAAGGTTATGGCGGATTCTGACCTCCGGAGGAAAGCAGGCGTGGCCAGTCCGGTTATATAGACCTCATGGCGTGTGATCTTCTGGCATCGTTTGGAGTCATAAGCCATTGATCCTCCAAAGATCATGAGGGCACCGTTCGAAGTCATGAAGGCGTCGTCCTTCTCCTCGGCATCATTCGTAGCAGGAGGAGGATCCTTCCCCTGTTCCCCTTTGTTGGAGCTTCCGGACAAGAATTTGCGCATGAGGCCACAATCCTTGTACAGATGCTTGCCGGGAAAGCATGGTTTGGGCATGGCCCCTCGAGCATTTTCTCAAAGTGGTTCAGAGTGCCCTCTGTGGGCTTCCGGCCACCCTTGCGGTCGGCAGTGGCCACGAGCAAGTTGTCGCGCCATTGCTTCTTATTCTTTCTTTTGGTGGGACAGTTGGAGGCGCCTTCGTCGGCGCCCTTGTCCCGCCTCGCCTTGCCGTCGAAACGGTCAAAGATGGCTCCGACCGCCTCCTCTCCTGAGGCATGGCTGGTGGCGATGTCTAGGAGTTCCTTGGTGGTCCATGGGCCCCTGCGCCCCAGCTTGTGTACCAAAGACTTGCAGGTTGTCCCAAATGGGAAGGCTCATATCATGTCGGCGTCGGCGATGTTAGGGAGCTCGTTGCACTGCCGGGAGATGCACCGGATGTACCCACGGAGGGTTTCATTGGTGTTCTAGCGACAGTTCTTGAGGTCCCATGGGTTTCTAGGGCATTTGTACATGCCCTGGAAGTTCCCCACAAAGATCTCCATCAGATCCGCCCAACTTTGAATGGCGTTGGACGGTAGGTGCTCCAACCACGCTCATGCCGAATCGGCCAAGAATAGAGGGAGATTGCGAATAATAAAATTGTCATCACTCGCACCACTGGCTTGACAGGCAAGCCGATAGTCTTTGAGCCAAAGCCTGGGGTTTGTTTCCCTAGAATATTTGGGGATATTGGTAGGCGGTCGGTACCTTGGTGGGAAAGCAGCGTTGAGGATGTGTCGGCCGAAGGCCTGAGGGCCTAGCAGGCTAGGGCTTGGGCTCTAGTCCTCGCCGCTGTCGTAGCGTCCGCCGCGTCGAGGATGATAGCCACGGTGGGCTCCTTCCCTTGCGTCGCCGTGGGTGCGTCTACGGGCATTGATGGTGCTGCGCACGTCGTGGTTGTGGCCAAGACGTTGATGTACCGGGATAGCGGTGTGCTGCCTGCCGCCTAGCGGTGTCTGGTGAACGGACGCATCCTTGGCGAGGCACACCGAGGGTGTGTGCTAGCTGGCATCGGGCTCGCGTCGCCGAGACAACGAGCTTTCCGCTTGCTACGCCGCCGCACGCTCGAGCAACGTGTGATTTCTCGGTGGACCTAGTGATCCTCGGACGTCATGGCCTCTGGAAGGCCATGCAGCAAGGCCATCGCAACGGCGATGTTTTGGCTTGCCTGAGAGAAGTGAGGGAGAGTCCCATCATCGGTGAGGATTAAAGATGGCAACGGTGCCCCGATCCCCGATTCCCCGCGGGGAATTCCTCTATTAGGGGATGGGGATGGGATCAATTAACCCCCACGGGGATTTAAATGGTAGAAAATCTTCCTCCGTTGGGTCTAACGGGGCCGGGTCTGGTAGATGGTCCCCCGTCCCCGTTTCCCCGCGTTCTCGTTTCTCAAAGCTTATACAGCCTGTTTACTCGGCCTGGCCCAACAAAGCCCAAGTCAAACGCAGCAGAAAACTGCCCCCTAGTCCTCATCCTCTCCTCTCCCTGTCTCGCCTGCCGCCACCACATTGCTTAGCCGCTTGCCGCCCTCACCACACCCTGCATGCTACTGCAATCCATAAGGTGACCCCATGGGAGCACCCACGCGACCCTCCAACAGCGGCGGCGCATCCGCGTCTGGCTCCCCATCGGCAGCAGAGGAGCATCACGTGTGGCTCCCTAATGGCAACAGCATGCGGCAACCTACAGGTAGCAATGCATGCAGCGCAGGTCCCCTAGGCCAGCGGTGGTTTCTTGAAGTAGGTAGGCACTAGAGCTTCAGATCTAGACTTGCTTGTCACCAGCGCCATGGATTTTTCCTTCACGTCACTTCTCAAGATCTTCTATGACTACACAATAGATTGAGCCATTCATGCTCATTAATGTGTTGCTTCTTGCTATTTAGTAATTTCGAGATTGTGATCCGTGCTGTACTCTAATGTTGTATTGATGACCTTATGTAAATGGTGATGAATTGACCGATGGTGAATGGCAAGCTTATGCGGGGATGGGGATCCCGATGGGGAATTTTCCACACGCGGGGACGGTGATGGGGGAGAAAGTGTTCCCATGAGTTTTGATGAGGACGGGGACGGGGATTTTTTCTCCCCGTGGGGACATGGATGGAGAGGCATTCCCTGACGGGGAATTCCCCATTGCCATCTTTAGTGAGGATCCTCTAGTGTACAGTGTAGGCTGTGGCACGCGCGCCCACCATTTTCACGGTGTTTGATCTCGCGATTGATGTCCACGTACTCCCGTACGAGCCCTTGTCCGGCCTCATCGATCTCCAGCTTTCGGGCTCTTAGCTGCTCCATCCTCAAATGAGATGGGACCACTGCCTCCCCCCTGGTCCTACCGTCAGGGTTGCTTGTCGGGGTAGCCTCCTCCCTAGAGATGCTTTCGACGTGCCCCTCGGGGGTTTGTGCCATGAACCATTCCCGAGAAGGGTAATGGCTCCCCTTGCTGGAGTCAGAGCTAGAGGACGATCCTAGCTCCTTCGTGAGGAGCTTGTGGAGAGTCTTTGTATTGTGTTCAATTGGCCCCACGAACTCGCTATTCGTGGGCGGCTAAACCATGCGTAGTGCCAGAAGGTGGCCAACGGTCACCGCGGCGTTGCGGAGACCGAACGGAAATGCTGTCGGGGAGCTCCACATGTGGCGTTCTAGAGAGAGGATGATGCAGTGCGGGGCCTCCCTGGATGACTGGGGTCCAAGGGAGACACCGGGCTAGCCCTCAAGCCTCCGGTGGCTAAAGTTGACGAAAGGGAGAGACTGGACGGCCGTGTGGGCTAGCGCCAGCTCTCCTCCTAGTGTGACGATGAAATCCAGGTCACCAAAATGCACGTGTGCGCCTGGGACCTAGCTGATTGCGTAGTTGGCCATCCGAGGCCTGATTTGGAACGCGCAAAGTCCCCTACCTGGCACGCCAACTGTCGGTGTTTCGAACAAGCACCGGCTAAAGGACACAAGATTTATACTGGTTCGGGCTAAATGTCCCTACATCTAGTCTATTGCTGCTCATGTTATTAGCATTGAAAATGGTTCGTAGTAGGGGGTACAAACGGTCGAGAGAGGGACTGGTCCCAAGTCTCTGATGGGAGGGTCGAAAGGATGCCAAGAGCCTGGTAGCAGCTTGACTGTGTGTGATGTGTGTTGTGTTGTCCGTCAAAAGTCGGTCCCTTTGTTGGAGGAAGCACATCCCCTTTTATAGATGAAGAGGACGACTTTACAAGTGAGAGGGAAAGGGTGCGTATGCTACCGAGCCTTGTTGTTCACGTCTACCAAGCCTTGTTGTCCATTCCGTCGGATACCAGATAATGGTAAGCGCCTACAATACTGTCGATGCCACTGTAGAATGTTAGGATGGCTACAGAGTACTGCTCCGCGTAGGGTATGGACTCTGGTATAGTGGTTTTGACTTATGAGCCTTGCCCAGCCTTGCTGTTGATGCAAAAGTGGATCTGCAAACATAAAGGGCTAATACCCGAATCGATATCCAAAGCGTGCCAGTCGATTTGACCTGTTAATCGACAAGGATGAAGATACGAGCACTTTGGTCCTAACAACAGCGATACGCCCGGAAGTCATGGCCAAGAGGTACTCACATGGAACTCGAGAATCGCCAAAGGTCGCACTGAAGCTATGCAACTCGCCGAATCAATGAGAAGTCGTAAAAAGGAAAAATATGCAAATTGACGAAGTCGCCGAAAAGTAAGTAGATGCAAATAGGAGTAAAAATTGGTTTTGATATTGATTGATATATCTTATTACATTGCCCCTCACTCCATATTTATACCCTGATCTAAAGAGACACAACCAAACACAACTAGGACACCAAGCCCATATCTAAGGAAACACGTGACTCTTACATGAATCATACTCTAACAAATATAGAAAAGGAAATCAACTACTATCTATTTCCCTGTCCGCCTCAATTACGATGGAAATCCCACTGTCCTCCTTTCCATCGGCATACTCCCTGTTTCATCGGCAGTAGTCTTCAAGCCTTCCTTCATCAGCATCGACAATAACATCTCCAACCTTATCGGCAACGCCCGAGTCTAAATCAACCTTTCCATCGATCGCCACCATTCATCGGCAACCATCTTTACAAACTGATTTTCATCGGCTGGCAGCGTACACAGTAACTTTCCTCTGCCGATTAGCCCACTCTGATCATTTTGACACGTGCAAAAAACGGTGTCAACACATGCCCCCCAATTTCGGAGTATAAAACCATTAATGCTCCGAAATTTACTCCAGATAACGTTTGCCTTCGCCCAATTACCGTAACTCATCCTTCAAACCAAAACTTGATCTGTTATCAAATCTAATCAAATCTAATCCTGATTCACGCACCTCAGTAAATATCGCACAATTGCCAACCACTCTTGCCTTGATTATGGTTAAGATACCGAAACAATAATCCATCGGCAAGATCCTAACATAATAATGCCGCCACTTTCAGAATTAAAATATCTTGTACCGATATCTCTTCCAAGTCATGATTACTTGCCATCAAATCATCTGTACAATCCCTTGATTATCGTGCGAACAGTTACCATATCCATCTGAACCACCTCGACCTACATGCGCGCGGTATAGAGATAGGTCCAAAATACCCTACTCTAAGCGGCTTATAAATAGATTTCTCCGGAACGTTCGTCTTCTACCCTTAGACCCTAATCTTTGACATTCTCTCTTTCCGGCGGCGACTCCGATGAACAACTACGCGACCTCAAACAACAAGAACTTTTCTCCAGCGTCAACCTCGAGTCTCCGGCTCGTGCCCCCATCTACCTCAAGATAATGGCAATCAACTTCGACGTCCCTGCGGTTCGTTCCACTTCCGTTACCTTTTACCTCGATTCCTCTGGTCTTTGCGAGTTCATACAGTCGGTAATTTTTTCTTTTCTTTTGTTCTTCGGATTCTCTAAACTTAGGAACTACGCAACAAATTAGTTATTCCAACCGATCAGCCACATGTCCAATGCCTAGGACCAATGGGTAACCCAGATCCAACCGATCTGATTAATGCAGAAGTCAATAGAATCCCCTTTAGAGCCCAAAATTTCTCTCTGAATTTATGGAAAGATACATTCCGATCTTGGCCCAAAACCACCAAAGGGTGGAAAGATTGGTACTTAAGGATCAATAGGTCGATGCAAGTATACTGGGCAGAACGGAAGCTAGACCAATGCATTAGGCTATCTACTGCCGATATGCAAAAGAATGAGTCAATGATGATTGCAGCTGCTTACTTCTGGTCAGACACAACAAACACTTTTATGTTTGGACATGGCCCAGCTACTCCCACACTTGCCGATGTCCACATGCTCACTGGCTTGGATATTTCAACTGCCGATGAAGGCTCCATCTATGGCAGAAAATCTGAATATAGGGTGAATACCCGCAACATCGGCGGTTGGACGGGATACATTCAAGAATGCCAGAAGACTGGGACAATTAACCAGAGGGAACATGCCACATTCTTGAATATGTGGTTAGAAAAATTTATCTTCTGTGGTCGATCAGTAGGACCAACCAACGCCTTCCTCCCCGTAGCTGAACTTTTGGCTAATGGTGTAAGGTTCCCTCTTGGCCGATACCTTCTGAGCTCCACTTATCATCTTCTTCATCAAGTGTCTTAGAAACTTTTGCTTGGCGAACCCATCGGCAACTTAGGAGGCCCGTGGTGGTTTATCAACATGTGGCTGAATGCCCATATGCACAAACGTTTGCAATGGGACTTCTTTGCCCAACAATTCCCACGAGAAATTGCTGAAGACCATGTGCTTGGGGACGAGGAATCGGCAACACGCTCACCCCTCAATTTTGGTGAAGCCATAATTGTCCTTCCTGGAACAGAGGCCAATGAAGACCAGATCGGCAGATTCTTCCAAAGCTTCTACAATGGTCTTTCTCATGATCATAGGGCCTGGGTACCTTATATTGACGAAGAAAACAGATTCCCCCTTCTTTTCAACTTTGCCGATGACACTCTGAATCAGGATAATGAACTCATGATGGCCATCATTACTCCCAGGGCAATTCCAGTAAACAAATTCGGTAGCGGGAAAAACACCACTATCACGTACGAATTTTACAACCCATCGGCAGTATCCCGTCAATTGGCTTTTGGGCAACTACCAATCAAACTTTGTTTTGCCGATGTGATCAAACCCAGAGAAACAATCACCTGCGGAACAGATTGGAGCAAGGTAGTGCGACTTTCCCCCGATGCCGATACTACAGATGTTGATATATCCATCTGGACGCCAGTATCTTTCATCACCGAGTCATATAAGCAATGGTGGCGAGAGTGGAAGGAACAACTGTTTGCAACATCTGCTCACACATATCAGCACATGATCGACCCTGAATACGCCATCCCTGACGATGCAGTAAGTTTCTTTTAACTCCCTTCTGCTTTTTCCTTTCATATATCGGTAACTAACTTTCTCATGACAGGTTAACAACCCAGCACCATCTATGAGTAAAAGTGGGAAACCTTTCAATCTTCAGCCTGTTTCCCCGATATCACCGATTGGCTACAACGCCCCCACCTTAGCTGCTTTGACTCACCAGAAGACCCGTGCCAAGACCATCACCTCAAAAGTCCAAATTGGCTACAGCTAGGGCCACTCCATTGGCTGCTGCTACAACCCTGATCAAGGCATTCAAGGTAACAACCCCGCTTAGTTCTACTCAAGCCGATCACAAACTATATTAACATTAATCATCAGGGTGTAAGAGCCGCTGCTGGATCGTCATCGGCAATAAAAGTAGGTCTTGGCCTATCGCCATCACCAATATCTACTTCTACTAAATCATCTGCCGACGTAAACCCTTGACCTAATTTTCCATCATCGGCAAACCTATCCATTAAAACTCTTCTTCAGAATCGACTGCTTGGATCGGTGGAATTTCATAATCAGCAACTCTAAGGAACTCTTTTTCCCAAATTTCTCCTGATATGCATTTAGTTCGCTCATAAGTATCTGATTCTGCCGATGCGATGATATAAGAAGAATCACCAGGGACAACCTCAATCTTATCCCCAATCCACTGTACGAGGCATTGATGCATTGTAGAAGGAACACAACAATTAGCATGAATCCAATCCCTCCCTAGAAGCAGATTATATGCAC
The DNA here is from genome assembly GCF_019320115.1 of Miscanthus floridulus. Classification (NCBI taxonomy): domain Eukaryota; kingdom Viridiplantae; phylum Streptophyta; class Magnoliopsida; order Poales; family Poaceae; genus Miscanthus; species Miscanthus floridulus. Next base: position 128,170,569 of record NC_089581.1, on the reverse strand, counting down.
CCTTGCCATTAATAACAAAGAACGTCGTCGGCAAGGTTTTGCTGCCGATGGTCAATTCAATGCATACTGCCCCTTTAGCCGGTGACACATTGCCTTCAAAATCCTTCAGCATCATATCGGTTTTGGTCAAGTCTTGATCTCCCTTACCAAGTTTCCGATACATCACATAAGGCATAATATTAATCGCAGCCCCTCCATCGATAAGTATCTTAGACACAGGCTGCCCATCAACTCTGCCTTTCACAAACAAAGCCTTAAGATGCTGTCTCTCGTTATCGGTAGGTTTCTCAAAAACAGCCATCATTGGATCTAGTGTCAACTGAGCTACTTGATCAGAGAGAACAACTTCTTCCTCATTATTAGATAGTGCCAAAAACTCCATCGGCAACATGAATACCATATTAACATCTGCCGATGGACTCTTATTTTTGTGTTTTACCTGCCACTGCTGATGACCAGACCTCTCATTGGAGGAATTTTCCTCTCGGTATAAATCCTCCTGATGTTCACGTTGCATTCTCCTTTTCTGTGTCTTTGTCAGACCCTCCGGGCACCATCGAGGAAACTTGGTTTTCCAAACCGGTTGATAACAGGTCCTAGTTGATTCTACTTGGCGTATATTAGGGTCCCTGTAGAATATTTCTTCATCAGGAACTCTTGCGTTTGCCATCTCCTCAAGCTCCTCTTGATTCCTTGGAAAATATCCAGCGCGTTTACCAAGCCTCTCATGTACACTAAGTCTGCCCCCAGCCGATCATGCACTGATGCTCTGCCTCTGATCGGCTCATTGATAAATAAACCCTGATTGCCAGGTTGAAACCTCCTTTCTGACTGATTGACCCCATAATAACCATTGCACTCAGGGCAATTTTCAACAGTTGGCAATTTAATACCTTCTTCCCAGCAATGGATGAAAAACGGGCACCTCCAATGATCTTTATGCCGATGCCATTCTTCCCGACGTCTCTCTTCTTGCTGTTGTCGATATCGGTCATTTCGCTGACGCCAACTCTCCCGCTGCCTTCGATGAGTAATCACAATACCAGGTCGAGGAGGATTTTTGGAACTACTGCTTTCTCCCAGCAAACCCTTACTTTTTGCATCATCGGTAGTTATCTGATGTTGGGGATCCACTGATGCGTTTTTCTCAGCAGCCTCTGACGTCAATACCTTGGTCTTCCCTTTGGCCTCCAACATATTTGCTGGAAAAGGGTGTTGATCAATTTTCATCGGCTTCTAGGCCTTGGAAGTACCAAACTTAATTCTCCCAGATTCAATAGCCGATTGTAACTGTTGCCTGAACACCTTGCACTCATTTGTACTGTGTGAAGTTGCATTGTGCCATTTGCAGTACAAGATTTTCTTCAACTCTTCTGCCGATGGGATCACATGATTAGGCGACAGCTTAATTTGGCCCTCTTGAAGCAGAAGATCAAATATCTTGTCGGCCTTGGTGATATCAAAGGTAAACTTTTCTGGCTCTTTCTGACCAAAGGGACAAGATATCGGCCTTTTATTCTTAACCCACTCAGCTAAGCCGATAACTGGTTCTTCATCAGAATCAGAATCTCCTACTTCTTCAACAAATGATACTTTTTTACTCCAATTCTTTTTAGGTTCAAAAACCCTAGTGTCTTGATCAGAAATCCTTTGCTCAAGATGACTGAGACTTTCAAACTCCTGAGAAGCATATCTGTCTTTAAGATGTGGCAATAACCCTTGGAAAGCCAGATCGGCAAGCTGCCGATCATCCAGCACCAGACTGTAGCACTTATTCTTTACATCTCTTAGCCTTTGCACAAAGCTTTCTACCGATTCATCATTACGCTGTCTCAATTTTACTAAATCGGTAAGCTTCTTTTCATGGATTCCAGCAAAGAAATACTTATGAAATTGTTTTTCTAGATCAGCCCAAGTAATAATAGAATTTGGTGGTAATGAAATGAACCATGTAAATGCCGATCCAGACAAAGATGATGAAAATAATTGAACTCTTAATTCATCTCTGCTAGCTGCCTCTCCACATTGAATAATGAAGCGATTGACGTGTTCCATTGTTGATGTATCATCTTGCCTAGAGAATTTAGTGAAATCTGGTACCTTGTACCAATTGGGGAGAGGAATTAAATCATATGCAGGAGGGTATGGAGTCCGATAAGAATAAGTATTGACCTTAGGCTTTATCCCAAACTGATCCTTTATAATTTCTGCTATCTTATCGGCCCAAAAAGCATCAACCTCCTACCGATGAACTGGCTGAATTTCTATAGGAGGTACCTGCTGATATCCCTCCACATATCGTTGTGGCCCACGATCTCCAGCAATCGGCATATTTGTCATTACTTGTGGTCCATTAATCTGCTGGAAAGGATTCATCGGCTGAGCTGCTGATGCTTGATTCTAGAAACCAGCTTGCATATGACCTTGTTGAATCCCTGCAACCTGCTAATTTTGCTGAACTGTATGTTGAATAGGTAACTGTCCTGACCAACCATTATTGGAACTCATCGGTACAAAACTTACCGATGGCTGGTAATTTGCTGACATTGTTGGATAATTATAACCAGCTTGAGGCATGAACTAAACCCCAGTTTGACTCAGAGCAGGGGCTTTCTGCTGCATCGGCAGTAAGCTTGCCGATGGACTTGAATTGGGTGTTTGAACCAAAGGCATCTGGAAACCTCCTGGAGTTGGTTGCACAGTAGTTGCTGTGGCATATTGAGGCACTTGAGCTATCGGCGAAACAGCCGATGTTATAGGAACTTTTCCTACTGCATCAAACACTTGAGGTAACCCAGGATTGAAAGTAGATGACTCTGGAGGCATACCATATCCCCACCAATTAGCAGGAATCTGGCTATTCTGAGACACAGGGCCTGACATAGCTGATGCCGATAGATCTGTATTAAGCTAAACTTGTCCTCCTGGTAGTACCTGCTCTGATCGTATCGATGCAGATTGAATATTAGGTAAGCCTGCCGATACTGGAGGGGAAGTAACTTCTGTACCCACAACGGCCGAGGGAGCCGATGGAGTATTGACAGACGCCGGCTCTGGTTGGTGATAGGCAGGCCCAACGTAATGCGGTGACGCTTGTCCTTCTTTGAGAGTTCGAACCACAGCATTATGAACAGTATTGGACAGCACATTGGAATGATTAATCAAAGCATGATTTACTGCAGAATTAACCATCTCTTGAAGTTTACCAGGATTGGAGTCAAAGGTAACCTGCCGAGGCAACGGCAAATCTTGCTTCTGGATAACTTGTCCACTCTTGTTCAAGCTAAACGATTTCAGACAAAGCTGCCTGTATTCTTCTACAGCCTTTTCCATAGCCTGCCTCTGCTCTTCCTTAAGATCTTCTTCTGATACCGCGATAATGTTCTCTGAATTGATCTCGGAATTGAACATATTAATCGGATTGATTGGTCCCACCGGGCGTGCCAAAAGATGTGTTGATGCAAAAGTGGATCTGCAAACACAAAGGGCTAATACCCGAATTGATATCCAAAGCATGACAGTCGATTTGACCTGTTAATCGACAAGGATGAAGATACGAGCACTTTGGTCCTGACAACAGTGATACACCCGGAAGTCACGGCCAAGAGGTACTCACACGGAACTCGAGAATCGCCGAAGGTCGCACTGAAGCTATGCAACTCGCCGAATCAATGAGAACTCGTAAAAAGGAAAAATATGCAAATTGACGAAGTCGCCGAAAAGTAAGTAGATGCAAATAGGAGTAAAAATTGGTTTTGATATTGATTGATATATCTTATTACATTGCCCCTCACTCCATATTTATACCCTGATCTAAAGAGACACAACCAAACACAACTAGGACACCAAGCCCATATCTAAGGAAACACGTGACTCTTACATGAATCATACTCTAACAAATATAGAAAAGGAAATCAACTCCTATCTATTTCCCTGTCCGCCTCAATTACGATGGAAATCCCACCATCCTCCTTTCCATCGGCATACTCCCTGTTTCATCGGCAGTAGTCTTCAAGCCTTCCTTCATCGGCATCGACAATAACATCTCCAACCTTATCGACAACGCCCGAGTCTAAATCAACCTTTCCATCGATCACCACCATTCATCGGCAACCATCTTTACAAACTGATTTTCATCGGCTATCAGCGTATACAGTAACTTTCCTCTGCCGATTAGCCCACTCTGATCATTTTGACACGTGCAAAAAATGGTGTCAACACTTGCTTCGCACGCCTTCTGGTTCCTATGAGTCCCCGTTGGAGGGACGTGGGGTCGGAGTCTGAAGTAGCGTTGTGGGCAAGGCCTATCGATCAGAGAGGGCATCTGGAGGCCAAAGCGATTGCTCCGATTTGGTGGACCCGAGGGGCCATGGAGCGGGCGCCGCTCCCTTGGGACCACAGCGTGGTGACAGCAGATCCGTCATTATGGAGGGCGCGAGTCCTTTCCTAGACTGTAGTGGTTGTCGTATGTCTACGTCGGATTCCATGTCTTAGGGCTGAAGGCGGCACCTACAATACTGTTCGGACTCTGCAATGCTGGAGTGGGCTAAAGCACCTATCCTGTCGTTCCCTGGCAGTACTTTTCCTGCCAGGGCGTAGGGTATGGTCCTCGATGCCGCGATTAACCCGAACATCTTGTCTTACCCTGTACCTATCATCATGAGGGAGCGGGGAGAGGTCGTCAGGCGAGATGGAACCAGTCTTTGGACATCGGGCGAGGTGAGGTCCATCCTCAGACGTCGGGCGAGGTGGAGCCTAGCTTTTATCCTTCGGGCAAGATCGAGCCTAGCCCTCGGGGGTTGGGCAAGGCGGAGTCTTGCCCTTAGCCCTTGGGCGAGGCGGAGTCTAGCCCTTAGCCCTCGGGCGAGGCGGAGCTAGCCCACGGGCGTTGGGCGAGGCGGAGTCTAGCCCTTAGCCCTTGGGCGAGGCGGAGCTGGCCCACGAGCATCGGGCGAGGCGGAACCAACTCCTGTCATTCGGGCAAGAAACGCAGTGGCGCCCTTGTCCGTCCAGGAGTTTTTAACGTTCGATGGTTATTAGTTCCACCTCCTAGGGTACCCCGGTATTAGGTCCCCAACACAATGGTTGTAGGGTCGAGATGGCGGACTAGAGGGGGGGGGGGTGAATAATCCTTTCTAAAATTAATCACGTCGGCTAACCGAAACAAGTGCGGAATTAAAACTATCGGTCTAGCCAAGACTACACCCCTTTATTTATGATCTCTAGCACCTTCCAAAGATATTAATTAAGTAACAAAGGTGTTGGGCTAGCTAGAGCTCACCTAACCAATTCTAGAAGCAAGGTCACACAAACCTATGCCACTAGTACTTCAAGCAACAAGGAAGCTCCTACACAAGCTAGTAAGCAAAAGCACAAAGCCACATAAGCTCACTAGCAATGCTCAATAACAAGGCAACCAATGCCAAATTAGAGAGCGCAATTACTTAGCTACACAAACTAAGTAATGTGACTAACAAGATTACACAAACCAAATTAGCCACGCAAGAGAGCTACTTCTATGCTACACAAGCAAAAAGGTAACTAGTAAGCTACACAAGCTAACTAATTACAAGAGCAACTACACAAGCACAATGTATATGAAATATAAATACAAGCTTGTGAAAGGGGATTGCAAACCAACGGGAAGAACAAGGTTGACACAATGATTTTTCTTCTGAGGTTCACGTGCTTGCCAACACGCTAGTCCCCATTGTGTCGACCGCTCACTTGGTGGTTCGGCGGCTAATTGGCATCACCCGCCAAGCCTGCACGTCGAGCACCGCAAGAACCTACCCCGAAAGTGAGGGTAGCTCAATGACACGCTCAACTAGAGTTGCTCTTCGTGGCTCCCATAGGACCCCATTGTCCGGTCACTATGTGACCAGTGTCCGGTGCACTCTGTGAGACCCTGTCTTTTCTATATAGGGTGCCGGTGGCACCGTCGGACTATCAGACACTCCACTGGTGGAGTTTCGAACCCTTCTCACCTCCGTTCCATCGCCGAGTTGATCCACATCAACTCCAACTTCATCTCCTTTATAAATATGCCAACACCACCAAGTGTACACCACTATGTGTATGTGTGTTAGCATTGTCACAATCATTTCCCAAAGGATTAGCCACTCAACTTGCCACGCCACTCAATCCTAGCGACGATGCAAAGTTAGATCACTCGAGTGCCACTAGATGACCGATATGCAAACAAGTTTGCCCCTCTTGATAGTACGACCATCTATCCTAAACCCAGTCATCAACTTCTCTACACACCTATGACCGGTGAAATGAAATGCCCTAGGTTATACCTTTGCCTTGCACATTCCATTCCATCTCCTCCAATATCGATGCAACACATGCACCAACATGATCAACAATGATACGATCCACTTCATATCATCATGTGATTATATTGGTTCATCGATCTTGACTTCACTTGCTTTTCACTGTTGCCTTTGTCCATCGGCGCCAAGTCTTGCTCAAGCTTCACCGCCATGCGGTCCATCGCTCCAAATCCTCCGACTTGCCCTTCACGCTTGCAACCGGTCCATCAAGCCAAGTCTTGTCTTGATCTTCTCCACCTTGATCACATGACTCAATGTCATGTCTCATGTGCAATGAGCTCCTTCATCATCACATGTGTGAGCTTTGCAACATCTCCAAGCCATTTTCACCTTCATGGCATATGTTGCTCACACATATATACCTGTGGACTAAGCACCTGTGTATCTCACATAAACACAATTAGTCCACCTAGGTTGTTACTCAATTACCAAAACCACACAATGACCTTTCAATGGTGTCACACGGCGTGTTCGGGTTGTTCAACGTCCTTCCTTCTTCCTCCCATTCTTTCCACGGCCATCTGAGACGTAGTGCTTTTGCAAATTTTCGAAGATGAAGAATGCCTAGACCCCCAAATTCAGTTGGTCTTTCTAGAACATGGCCAATTCACTTTGCAGTTCCCCCTAGTTAGCTTCTTGGATCTAGCCTGGAGGAACTGCTTTCTGAGGTTGCCAATTTCCTTCAATGTGGCTTTAGGAGCTCTTAGTGATGTGAGGCAATACACAACTTGCGAGGTGAGTATGGCTTTGACCAAAGTGGACCTTCCTGCATGATTAATATTCTTGCCATTCCAAATAGTGATCTTGTTCATAGCTTTATCGATAAGAGGCTAAAAATCAATCCTCCACAATTTGGTGCTTGATAGAGGTAGACCCAAGTATTTAGTTGGGAAGTGTGCTCGTCTTGCATGGAAATCACATAGGACCTCATCTAGATTGACACCTTGGCATCTTATGGGGATGACGGATGACTTCTAAAAATTTGTTTTGAGTCCTGACACTTTGCCGAACTTGGCGAGAATATTAGCGAGCGCAGTGACATCTTTCTTATGTGGCTTGACCAAGATTGCCGTGTCATCCGCATATATGGATGTCCACATGACATATTGTTTTCCCTTGAATTATGTCAAATGTCATTCTTTTCTCGCAAGGTCTAGGATTTTTTTGCAGCAGATCGATGGCAATGACAAATAGCAATGGTGAAAGAGGATCACCCTAGCGCAATCCCTTGTCGTGTTTGATTGGTGCATTGTGCACACCATTTAGCAGGATTTGAGAAGATGACGTTGACAACAGGGCAGCCACCCACTCTCTCCATTTTGGGGGGAAGCCGAGCTTGCTCATCAGGGTGAGCAGGTACTCCCAACGGACCGAGTCAAAAGCCTTTGAGATGCCGAGCTTGAAAAATAGGGTAGGTGTCTTGGATCTATGGAATCGATGCACAGTGCATCGAACAAACATGAAGTCTGCCACCCATCAAATGTTGTCCTCGGCATCGAACAACCATCGAACAACCATCAGAATAAGCTAGATCAAATGTTCAGCAAACATTTCAAATGTTGCGGCCTGAGTGAAGAACGCCTCTGCTAGAGCGATGAGCTCGCTCAGTCTGCCAGTGTCATCCTCAGTCTCCTCCGCATGTAAGCCCACCTCTAATAGAGCGATGAGCTTGCTTAGTCTGGCAGTGTCGTCCTCATCCTCGTCCCCCTCATCAGACAACACAATCGGTGATTGAACGGTGTGACCAGCTCGCGTTCTATGCTCATCTAACTTCTTTTCCTCATACCTTGCACGAACCACCTCTCCATCATGGTCCTCACTACATCCAATCCCTTCATGTATAAAATGCAATCAGTTAGCAACATGATTATATTACATTTAAAATTAGGCAATGAAAAATATGGCCTTCAAGCACTCACTGGCACATAATGCAACAACATGCTCCTTCAAGACATGCATCTGTACTCTTGTATCCTCCCTTGCCTCCTTGCTTGCTCTCTCCTCTTCTAACACCCTCCATCTCTCCAATCCCCATTTGTCAAGCCCAACATCGATCGGGTTACGAATACCGCGTTGTCTAGCAAACTCACGCATCTTGTCATTGTGATGTTTAATGAATAGGTTGACGTAGTTAGGTCCATATCCCCTCTTCTGTGTAATTACTTGCCTCCCCGTCAGTTCATCCAAGAACTTAGATTGACCATCATAACATTCACACTTGTATTTCCTAGTGCTCTGTTCAAACGAAAAATTATATCATATATGTCTTAGCAAAAGAAACAAAATATAATTTCATGTTTACCACAAAAATAACCAACCTCATCATAGTCAACCATATGGCCGCAATAATGGCATATTCCAAGCTCTGAAGGGACTAGGCCATAGTTGGATTTAACACCACATTTGCACATGACAAGAGGTGCTTTGTAAATTATCATTTCTTTCTTCTTTTCCTTAACCTGTCGGGGACCTAATACCGGGGTACCCCAGAAGGTGGAACCAATAACCACCGAACGTGAAAAACTTTTGGACGCATAAGGGCACCGTGTCATCCCTTATACGAGTGACAGGAGTTCGGTTCTGCCTCGCCCGACACCTTTGGGACGGGCTCGGTCTCGCCCGAGGGCCGAGGGATAAACTCCGTCTCGCCCGATGCCTTTGGGACGGGCTCGGTCTCGCTCGAGGGCCGAGGGACGGGCTCGGTCTCGCCCAACGCCTTTGGGACGGGCTCGGTCTCGCCCGACGCCTTTGGGACGGGCTCGGTCTCGCCCGAGGGCTGAGGGATAAACTCCGTCCCGCCCGACGCCTTTAGGGCGGGCTCGGTCTCACCCGAGGGCTGAGGGATGGATTCCGCCTCGCCCGATCCCGGAGGGGCGGGGTTAGTCTCGCCCAAGAGATAGGGATTGGTCTCCATTTCACCCGACGGCCAAGAACGAGCCTCGCCCTGATCGATATCTATCCCTCATGATGATGGGTACAGGACGAGACAAGACGTTCGGGTCAACCATGGCTCCAAGGACCATACCCTGCGTCCTGGCAGGAAAAGTACTGCCAGGGAACGACAAGACAGGTGCTTTAGACCCTTCTGGGCGCCGCAGAACCCAAAAGGCATTACAGGTGCGTGCACCTCGCCCTGTAGAGTTGTAGGCGTCGCCTTCAGCTCTGGGACACGGAACTCGACGAAGATATACGACAACCGCTACGCTCCAGGAAGGGATTTGCTATCTCCACGAACGATGGATATTTCGTCACCACGCTGTGGACCCGAGGGAGCGGCGCCCGCTTCCTGACCCCTCAGGTCCACCTAGTCAGAAGGCCTTAGCCACAGCGCTACACCGGACTCCGACCCCGCGTTCCTCCAACGAGGACTCATGAGAACCAGAAGGCGTGCGGAGCAAGGCTGGGGGAGGCTCAAAAGTCAAAACCACTATATTACAGCACATACCCTGCGTAGGGCAGCATTCTGTAACTAACCTGACATCCTACAGAGACATCGACAACACTGTAAGCACTTATCTTCCTTCGCACTCATCAGAATGAAGGACCTGACCGGGTAGACGTGAGCCACAAGACTAAGTAGGGTACGTGTCCTAGAGCCCTCACCCTTGTAAAGCCCGCCCCTTCATCTATAAAAGGGGATGCGCTTCCTCCATCAAGGGGGGACCAAAAAATAAGACCGAACAAGAAAGCGCACTCATACACACAGTCAAGCGGCTACGAAGCTCTTGACCATCTTTCAGCCCTTCCATCAGAGACTTGGGACCAGTCCCTCTCTCGATCGTTTGTATCCCTTACTACAGACCATTCACGGTGCTAATAACACAAGCAGCAGCAAACTGGACGTAGGGACATTCCACCCGAACCAGTATAAATCTTGTGTCCTTTAGCGCACCATCCGAGCCTAACGCGCATTACTATAAATTTACTTGCCGGTGCTTGTACGAAACACCGATAGTTGGCGCGCCAGGTAGGGGTTTGCGCGTTCCAAATCAGGCCTCGGATGGCCACCCACGCAATCACCTGGGCCCCAGGCGCACACGTGCGTTTCGGCGACCTGGATTTCATCATCATACTAGGAGGAGAGCTGGCGCTGACTCACTCAGCCGCCCCATCTCCCCCTTCCATTAACCTCAGCCGTCTCAGGCTTGAGGGCCCACCGGGCAACTCCCGGGGAGTCCCGTCACCCAAGGAGGCCTCTCACAATGCCACCCTGTGTCCGAAAGGGTCCGTACGGAGCGCCCCAACAGTGTTTCTGTTCGGTCTCCACAACGCTGCGACGACCGCTGGCCGCCTTCTGGCGCTACGTGTGGTTCAATCACCCATGGACATCGAGTTCGTGGGGGCGATTGAGTGGGATACGGAGACCCTCTATGAGCTCCTCAACGAGGAGCCTGTATCGCTCTCTAGCTCAGATTCTAGTAGGGGGAGCCACCACCCTTCCCGGGAATGCTTCATGACGCAGACCCCCGAGGGTCACGTCGAAAGCGCCTCCAGGGAAGAGGCCACCCCTACAAACAATCCTGACAGTAGATCCAGGGAAGAGAGGACAGCCCCATCTCACCTGAGGATGGAGCAGCTAAGGGCTTGTCAGCAAGAGATCGATGAGGCCAGGCAAGGGCTCGCCCAGGAATACGCGGACATCAATCGCGAGATTGAACGCCGCAAAGACGGGGGGCGCGCGCGCGCCATGGCCCGCACCGTACACCAAAGGATCCTCACCAACGATGGGGCCTTTCCTCACTTTGCCCGAGCCAGCCAGAACATCGCCGCAGCAATTGCCTTGCTGCATGGCATTCCGGAGGCCGCGATGTCCGAGGATCGCCGCGCTCGCCGAGAGATTCGCACGTTGCTCGAGCGTGCAGCGGCGCAGCAGGCGAAAAGTTCGTTGTCTCGACGACGCGAACCTGACACCAGCCAGCGCGCGCCCTCAGTGTGTCCCACCAAGGACGCATCCGTACACCAAACACCGCCAGCCGGTGGGCAGCCCTCCGTCGTCCCTGTACATCAACGCCTCGGCCATGGCCACGACGTACGTAGCATCATCGATGCTCGGAGATGTGCCCATAGCGACGATGGAGAAGCAGCATGCCGCGGCTATCATCCCCGATGTGGCGGATGCTACGACAGTAACGAGGATCGGAGCCCGAGCCCTAGCCTGCCGGGTCCTTGGGCCTTCGGCCGACACATCCTCAACGCTGCGTTCCCTCCAAGGTACCGGCCGCCAACCAATATCCTAAAGTATTCTAGAGAATCGAACCCCGGGCTTTGGCTCGAAGACTATCGGCTTGCCTACCAAGCTGGTGGTGCGAGTGATGACAATTTCATTATTCGCAATCTCCCGCTATTCTTGGCCGATTCGGCACGAGCATGGTTGGAGCACCTACCGTCCAACGCCATTCAAAGTTGGGCGGATCTCAGGGAGATCTTTGTGGGTAACTTCCAGGGCACTTACAAATGCCCTGGAAACCCATGGGACCTCAAGAACTATCGTCAGAAGGCCGATGAAACCCTCCGCGGGTACATCCGGTGCTTCTCCTAGCAGTGCAACGAGCTCCCTAATGTCGCCGACGCCGATGTAATAGGAGCCTTCCTATCCGGGACAACTTGCGAATCCCTGGTCCACAAGCTGGGACGCAGGGGCCCGCAGACTACCAAGGAACTCCTGGACATCGCCACCAGTCACGCCTCTAGAGAGGAAGCGGTCGGAGCCGTCTTTGACCGCACCGATGGTAGGGCAAGGCGGGACGAGGCTGCCGACGAAGGCACCTCCGACCGTTCCGCCAAGAGAAAAAATAAGAAGCAACGGCGTGACAACTCGCTCACGGCCGCTGCCGACCGCAAAGGTGGCCGGAAGCCCGCGGAGGGCACTCCGGACCACTTCGAGAAAATGCTCGAGGGGCCATGCCCGAACCACGCCTTCCCGGCCAAGCATCTATACAAGGAATGCGGCCTTATGCGCAAATACTTAGCCGGGGGCTTTAACAAGGGGGAGCAGGGGAAGGAGCCTGTTCCCACCACTGACAACACGGAGGAGAAGGATGACACCTTCCCAACTCCGACCGGTGCCCTCATGATCTTCGGAGGATCAACGGCCTATGACTCTAGGCGCCGCCAGAAGGTCGCACGTTGTGAGGTTTATACCGCTGGACCGGCCACGCCAGCCTTTCTCCAGTGGTTGGAATTCGCCATAACCTTCGACCGGACTGACCATCCGGATGCCATCCCACACCCGGGAAGGTATCTGCTTGTCGTCGACCCAATCGTCGGTCCAAAGCGGCTCACCAAGGTACTGATGGATGGGGGCAGTGGCCTCAACATCATGTACGCCAAGACGCTCGACGAGATGGGCGTCGACCAAACGCACCTCCATCCCGTCCGAGCACCTTTCCATGGTGTCGTGCCTAGAAGGCAAGCCATGCCACTGGGGCAGATTGACCTGCCCGTCACTTTTGGGGATCGATCCAATTACCGGACTGAGACCCTCACCTTCGATGTAGTGGGGTTCCCGGGGACTTTCCACGCCATTCTGGGGCGACCATGTTACGCGAAGTTCATGGCTGTACCCAATTACACGTACCTGAAGCTGAAGATGCCGGGCCCCTGTGGGGTCATCACCATCGGCACCTCCTTCCAGCGCGCTTACGAGTGCGAGGTCGAATGCTGCAGACACGCATCCGCAGTCATCGCATCCGAAGAGCTCGCCACCCTTAGGGAGGAGGTCATTGAAGGGACACCCGACACAAAGAAGTCGTCCGGATCGTTCGAATCGGCAGAAGGCTCTAGGGACGTCCTCTTGGATCCCAGTAGCTCCAAGGGCAAAAAAGTCCGTATCGGGACCGCGCTCTCCTCCGCATAGGAAAGCGCGCTCATCGACTTCCTCCGCGCCAACAAGGACATCTTTGTGTGGAAACCCTCAGATATGCCGAGCATCCCGAGGGAGGTCACCGAGCATACTCTCCAAATCCTCCCGGGCTCCAAGCCGGTGAAACAATGCCTGCGCCGCTTCGACAAGGAGAAACGCAGGGCCATCGGCGAGGAGATAGCCAAACTGCTGGCTGCGGGATTCATTAAGGAAGTATACCACCCAGAGTGGTTAGCAAATCCTGTTCTTGTCTGTAAAAAGAGCGGGAAATGGAGAATGTGTGTCGATTATACCGGCCTCAACAAAGCGTGTCCAAAGGATCTGTTTCCTTTGGCACGAATAGACCAAATAGTCGATTCCACCTCAGGGTGCGAAACCCTCTGCTTCCTTGACGCATACTCCGGCTACCATCAAATCGTGATGAAAGAATCCGACCAGCTCACCACATCTTTTATCACGCCCTTCGGATCGTTTTGCTACATTTCAATGCCATTCGGTCTGAAGAATGCAGGGCAACGTACCAGCGTTGTATGCTTAATTACTTCGAAGACCTCATCGGGCGAACCGTTGAGGCCTATGTCGATGACATCATAGTCAAATCCAAGCGAGCTGACCACCTTGTCGCCGACCTTCAACAAACCTTTGTGAAACTCCGGGCAAACAGCATCAAACTCAATCCCGAAAAATGTGTTTTCGGGGTCCCGAGGGGCATGCTGCTTGGCTTTATCGTATCCGAGCGTGGCATCGAAGCCAACCCAGAGAAAATATCAGCCATCACAAGGATGGGCCCGATCCAAAACATAAAAGGGGTTCAGCGGATCATAGGGTGCCTGGCCGCCCTCAGTCGATTCATTTCACGCCTCGACGAATGAGGACTCCCCCTTTATCGACTCCTGAAGAAAACTAATCGCTTCGAGTGGACAGCCGAGGCTTAGGAGGCGCTTGACATGGTTAAATGATTTTTAACTAAGCCGCCGGTCCTAGTTCCTCCATGCGACAGAGAATCCCTCTTACTATATATATCGGCCACCACCCAAGTGGTTAGCTCCGCCTTAATAGTAGAGCGAGAGGAAGAGGGGCACGCCTTCAAGGTGCAGCGCCCGGTATATTTCATCAGCGAGGTGTTATCCGACTCCAAAACCCGCTACTCCCAGATCCAGAAACTCCTCTACACCATCCTCATCACCAAAAGGAAGCTACGCCACTACTTCGAGTCACACCCCGTGACAGTGGTGACGTCGTTCCCCCTTGGCGAGGTCGTTCGTAGCCATGACGCTACGGGAAGAACCGCAAAGTGGGCACTCAAGCTGATGGATCAGGGCATTTCTTATGTCCCCTGAACAGCAATCAAATCTCAGGCACTAGCTGACTTCATCGTGGAGTGGACCGAGGTCTAGATGCCACCAGTAGCCGTCGATCAAGAGTACTAGATAATGTACTTCGACGGATCGCTGATGAAGAAGGGCGCCGGAGTAGGACTAGTCTTTGTATCCCCCCTTAGGGTCCACATGAGGTACATGGTTCGGCTTCATTTCCCCACATCAAACAATACTGCAGAATACGAAGCGCTCATCAATGGCCTACGAATCGCCATCGAGCTGGGCATCCGACGCCTCGACGTCAGGGGCGACTCTCAGCTGGTCGTCAACTAGGTCATGAAAGAGTCATGCTGCCACGACACCAAGATGGAGGCGTACTATCAAGAGGTCCGATGTCTGGAGGACAAATTTGACGGCCTCGAACTCAATCACATCCCCAGGCGCCTCAACGAAGCGGCCGATACGCTCGCAAAAGCAGCATCCAGCCGAGAGCCAGTCCCAACAGGCATCTTTGCCAGTGATCAACACAAACCCTCAGTACGCTACGCGAGGTCAGAACAGGCCGATGAGGGCCCTTCTAGTCCGACCCCCGAGGCCGATCCACCAACTGCTCCGCCCGACCCTGAGGTCATGGATCTTGAAGAGGACCCGGCAGTAGAGTCCGATCCTCCCGATGACTGGAGAACGCTTTACCTCGACTATCTCCTCCACGATGTACTACCGACCGACAAGACGGAAGCCCGACGGCTCGCACGACACGCCAAATCCTTCGTTCTTGTAGAGGGCGAAGTCTACAAACGAAGTCACATCGGAATTCTGCAACTCTGTATCCCTGGCGAATAGGGAAAACTCCTGCTGAGCGACATCCATGGTGGAGCATGCGGTCATCATACCGCACCAAGAACCTTGGTTGGGAATGCATTCCGACAAGGTTTCTACTGGCCCACTGTAGTAGCCGATGCCGAGCAAATTGTACGCACCTGCGAAGGGTGCCAATACTACGCTCGGTAAACACACCTCCCGGCCTAGGCTCTCTAGATGATCCCCATCACGTGGCCCTTCGCGGTCTGGGGGCTCGACCTGGTTGGGCCACTTAAAAAGGCGCCCGGGGGCTTTACCCACCTGCTTGTCACCATAGACAAGTTTACAAAATGGATTGAAGCTCGGCCAATATCCACAATCAAATCCGAGCAAGCTGTTTTGTTCTTTCTCGACATCATCCATCGCTTTGGAGTACCAAACTCCATCATCATAGACAACGGCACGCAGTTCACCGGTAGGAAATTCGTTCGCTTCTGTGATGAACGACACATCCGAATTGATTGGGCAGCCGTCGCGCACCCCCGGACGAACGGGCAGGTCGAGCGCGCAAACGGCATGCTTCTTCAAGGCCTCAAACCTAGAATTTTCAACCGGTTGAACAAGTTTGGCGCGCGTTGGCTCGCTGAGCTCCTGGCTGTACTCTGGAGCCTAAGGACAACTCCTAGCCGGGCCACCGGCTACACACCTTTTTTCATGGTCTACGGTTCCGAGGCCGTTCTCCCGACGGACCTCGACTATGGAGCACTAAGAATCAGAGCATATGACAAACAGGGAGCCGAGGCATCTCACCAAAACGCCATGGACCAGCTGGATGAGGCCTGTGATATCGCCCTCCTCCGTTCAGCTAAGTACCAGCAAGCGTTACGGCGATACCACAGCCAACGGGTGCGGGGTCAAGCCTTCAACGTCAGAGACCTCATCCTCCGTCTTGTGCAGAGCAACAAGGATCACCACAAACTCTCCCCGCCCTGGGAAGGGCCCTACATCGTCGTGGAAATTCTTTGCCTAGGTGCCTACCGATTGAAAACCATCAAAGGCGAGGTCTTCACCAACGCCTGGAACATTGAGCAGCTACGTCGTTTCTATCCTTAAAATAAGCTTACACTTTTCTTTATCAGTTTTTGTCTTAACAGAACCCCGATCCTTAGTGACTTCCGACCCCTGCAAATCGTGAGGGGTCAGACCTCACTCGGGGGCTGGCATATGATCGTAACATAGGACATGTGTAGTACAAGTATTACGCTTGCAAAAAATTCCTGTGTTATACTTACAAACATTTCTCTAAGTTTCCCATTCGCCTCATAAACGAGTCCCGAGGGCTAAGATCTTGGGAACCAATTCTGAATACAACTGGTAGGACTGCGAGACATCCATGCCCCAGCGGCTGCAACCTCTTTGCTCACCAGTTCAATCAGAATTAGTTCGCCCACGTTCCTAGCTTCCTATGACTTAGACCATGAGAAGGGTTGGAAAGCGCTAAAATTATTCCTACAGAAGGGAGAAAGATAAAAAAAATTGCTTGACATAAGCAAAGGATGTAAATTTTGTTCATTTTTTGCACAAATTCATCACTTACAAAGTGATTTCATTACAAAAAGGAACACTATACTTATAAATTTAGAGGACTGTTTACTCGGGGGCTTCCCCACAAGGTTATTTCATTACAGTCTCTGCTCAGCTCTACCAAAAGTGCTACTACGGTCGCCGCGCCACGCTCTCCATCGGTGACGCCCGGGGCGTGTACATGGGCCAGCTCATCTACTACGGTCGCCGTGCCACGCTCTCCATCGGTGACATCCCGATATCCCGCCGCTTCACTGGATCCTCAAAGGCGCCACCATCTACGACGCCTCTGCCAGAGCATCCGGGGACTACGCCATCATCATCAGCCGCAACCTCGACAGTGACGCCACCGCCATGGCATCTGGGGACTACGCCATCATCCCCATCCATAACCCTGACGACGGCGTATGAGCAGGAAACGCCTCCTGCCAAAGGAGGAGCACAGCGGACGACGGCGCAGTCGACGACGTACGATGCCCACCGGCGCCTCTTCTCCTTCGACAACAGCGACTCATCAACAAGGGCAGCACGCACCATCTCATCTACGCTGGATAACCTCCGTCTCGACATCACACACCAGACTCGTGAGCAAATTTGTGAGTTTTCTCTCTCTCTAGCATTACTCTTCCTCACTCAGGAAGTACCGCGATGCACGGACGCATTCGGCGGAAAGGAAGAAGAAGGAGAGATAGCAGCTCGGAGGCAGAAGACGAGGTGGGATGAGAACTCCTTGCCCCCTCCCTATTTAAAGAGGAGACGCGGTAGCTAAAGAAAGGCGAAAGGTTGGACGAAAAACTCTCTCCCTACCCCTCTTTAAATACGGAATCAATGCTTATTGATATCTGAGGGGACGCGCCGGAACTGACGGGACGTACCCCGGTCGATGAGGCGTCCCTCTTTGGTCAAACTGAACACTGCCTAGGACCACGGACGACCCGACGACAGGACCTTTCGGATCTCCTGGGCTGGCCGTTCGGCCCAGAAGACACGATGAACGAACGTCCAAAGAAAGATAAGCATCTCAGCTTTCTTACTTTATGTATTAGAATTAATTCATGAGCTTCCGAGCCCGTCATACGGTGGGGACACGAACATCACTCGGGGGATGCCAAGGATGTCAACCAGTCTAGACATCCCCCTCACCCGACCCCTCCGTACACTTGAAACTAAGGGCGTGACATACAGGCACAATGCTTTGAGTAAAACTGGACGAACTAGCAAACCCTACGCCCCAATAGCTACGGTGTTTTTGTTTACCAGAAAAATCATACTCAATGCCCCTCGCGTCTCTAGTTTCGACGTCTGCCTTCTCAAAGAAGGGACCAGAGGGGTCCGCCTACAGAATCTCCCCCAAAGGAGAAGCTGTCAGGTTGCCCAAGTTAATCGAACAGCTCGGATCATCACCGAGACACGAAAACAAAGAATAGCAATTCTTATGCAGGTTATTCCAACCTCGTCACAAACGTCAGGGCCCGAACCCATCTGGTAGGAGCTTTTCCGCCACTCATACCACCAAGGTAACGTTACCGACCCTGCCTTTATTTCGATTAAATTTTGCATTCAAAACATTACATATGCAAAACATTGCATCCCAACGATTCGTGTCGCACCACGAAACGGCTGTCGCCTTATTCGATATAGGCGACCATAGGCCGAGGTTCGAAGGTCGGCCCACGAAGGGCTCGAGGCCGCCTCACGCCGAACAGAGCCAGGGAGAGATAACCGAGATAAGTCCCAGCGGCCCTACCTGACCCCGCTCAGAAGCGAACAGGGACGTCTCGACCTTCTCTCGTTCGATTCTAACCCCGAGCCAAACCCATAGAATCTCCATCGAGGAGAGGCCATCGGGCCCCCTGAGCTTATCGAACGACTCAGGCATCTGCCGGGAGGCGGGTTAAGAAGTTGTGGAGTGCCACCAGAGGGCTCTGCCGACCCCATCAGCAAATGATGGACCCGGATTCCACACGAACGTACCCGTTAGTGAGCTCGTTGAGCGCGACACTCGAGCCATCGAGGCAAGTGTCGTTCACTCAGCCCCTCTGATTGTGAAAACCGAGGATGGGGTAACACGCAAATAATGGCCAACCACTATTAGACCCTAACAAGGCTCGGGGGCTTGAGCCAAACAATATAGGGACACAGGTTCGAAGGCCCCACCTTGCCGAGCCCATAGAGTCCCCAGTTGGGGATTTCTATTGGAAGACAGGGCAGGGAATATTGCGATGACGTCCATGGACTTCGTCAACCCTGTCACCAACACCACAGTTCCGATCTCCAGTAACCCCCGACCCCAGCAAATGTAGGGGGTCGGACCTTACTCGGGGCTGGTTAAGGTATGGCTACCTCCTTTCTTTCTTTCGGAACAGTCTTCTCGCATTATAACTAGCGGTATAATTCAGGGGAACAGATTGGTAAGATCGTAAAAAATTCAAACAAAACGAAATTACGACGCAAAATCACGAAAAGCGTCCAGACTCGAAAAATACTGACACTTGTCCACATATTACATATAAGTTGTTTTCAAAATCGTTCGACTAATTACTCCCGCGGAGGGAGAACCATCTCTTTCAGATTGTCTGCCAGGTTCTTCGCAAGGGGAGCGACCATCTTCTCCATTTCCTCCAGCTCTTCATCCTCGTAGGTGGACGGAAAGCCTTCGCTCATCACCTTCAGGTTTATTTCCTTCTCGTAATGGGAGTGAGCGATGGTGAAGGCCTGGGTAATCCTGGCGTGAAAGGCACTCTCCTCAAGTTGGCCCACCCGAGCCGTGATACCTGCGACACGAGCCACGAGTAGGCTGGTCTCCACCAGCTCCGTCACATTCAGGGCGTTAAGGACCACCCCGACCACAGCTTGTAGAAGATCGTGCTCATCGCTCTCAACCTAAAGGGCCCTTCGCGTATAGGCAGCCTCTTTTTCCAGCTTGATGGAGACGTTCTTAGCACTCAACCTTCCTTTCACCGCGTCACCAAGCTCCATCCGGAGAGAGCGGACCACCTCGACGTCCTCATCCACCTTCTGCTGGAGGGCTACAGCCCTACTCTCGGCCTTCCGCCGGAGGTCCCGCTCTATCTCCAGCTCCTTCAGGACTTCGCTGACCTTCTCATTGGCCACGGCATTCCTCTGCAGCAGCTCGTCTCGCTCCTTTTGGAGCCTGACGATCTCCTCCCCGTCCAGCTTGGACCTCGCCGACAAATCCTCGAACATCCCGTGGGCCTCCTCCGTGTCCTGACGCACCTGGGCTTCCCGCTCCTGGGCGGCAGCAAGCTGGGCGGCCGTGTCTACTCACAGCCGGGCCTCCTCGAAGAGGCGATTCCACTCCACCTTCTGCTCATGGAGGAATTGGGATTTATTCCAGCTACGAGCAACAAGAACCTGAAGAGGAATAAGACTGGTATCAAAAATGCGAAAACACAAAAACATACGAAGAAAGAAGAAAGCCCAGGAAATACCTGAGTGGTAGGGATAACGATCTCACGGAGGGCTCCTCTGGCCTGGTCCAGGGCATTCAGCATGGTTGAGATCCCGATGTCAAGACCCTCCTGCTCCATGCTCTCGGAATGATCATCGAGCGAGAAAAGAGCCGACGTCGGGTCCTGAGCGGCCATCCACTGGAGCGGTGGCTCCCCTCGTGCAGGGGAGTGGCTTCCTCCCGATAAAGGGGCCGATGGCAGCTCCCTCCTGACCCTGTGCGGCACCACCGCCGCACTCGAGGACCCTCCGGCTGGACCCTCCTCCGTCTGGGCCACTTCGAGCGCCACGGGTGGATCCACCTGGGCCCCTAGTGGCGCGGATTGCACGACGCCCTCGGGCGCCACCACAACCGCGCCCGGCTGATCCTGGCTTGGCGCGGTCATGACCTCCTCCACCGGCGGTATGCGGCCCTCGGCCGGCTATTCCACATTCACCACAGAGGAGGCCGCTCGCTCAGTAACCTCCGCGGGCGTGGGAGCCACCATGGGCGCCATCGGGTCGGCCAACATGGCCCCGACGTCGGCACCACTCCTGCCCAAAATAGGGGTGACTCCTGGCGACGCCGTCTGTACCGCTTGAAGGGTGAGACTCTTCTGGGGTGCCAGCCCTAGGGGGTGACCCGTCCGCAAGAACCTGCACAAAGGTAATAACCATTAAGTCAAAATAAAAATGGAAAAAGAATGAAAACAGAGGAATCAACAGCTTACGTTGACGTCCTCGGCCGGCAGAAGCGTTTTGGGGATGGATCCCCAGATCCCTGCCCTGACTCATCTGGGCGGGACCGTTTCATACCTGCCCCCTGCTCCGGGGCAGGGGGGTTCATCTCGTCGGGCGCGGCAGCGGAGTCGCTCCCCTCCATCGTCTCGTCGGGCGCGGCACCGGAGCCGTCCCCCTCCATCATCTCACGGGGTGCAACACCGGAGCTGCTCCCCTCCATCGTCGCCTCGGGGATGGCGGCGGCAGGCCCACCCTCCCCCATCCACCGGTCCTCGGCCGGCACGCCGTGCGAAGTGGCGGACTCACCGGCCTCCACTGACCTCATCGATCTACTTCCCTCCGCGTGGAAAGGGAAGGGCCCCTGCACAGATGGGTGGCCACTCGTCAGCATGTCCTCATCCTCCAGGACACCCCAATCCACGCCAACGGCTACCTCGTCGTCGTCATCATCATCATCTTCATCGTCGTCGTCCTCAGTGCTCATGTCCTCTCCCCGATCTCGTGCCTCCTGCTTCAGTCGTTTTGCCTTCTTCATCTCTTCCCTTGCTTTCTTGTCCCACTCGGCCGTGAGTTGATTCACCGCCACCACGACCTTGTCCTTCGGCAGTGGAACCGGGCTGTCCTTAAAGACCAGCACCCTCGGTTGGTCCCAACGTCATAAAGCAAGTGTTAAAAAAATGGAGATCTAGGAAAAAAGAAAAGAGCATGGGAGAGGAGGGCTTACGAATTCAAAGAACCCAGGCTCCGGCCGCATTGGGGGGTGTCCGGGCACCGGATACACAATGTCGAGGACTCTGCCCGCAGAATCCTTCGTCGGCTCCGTCGCCTCCTTGATGTGCTGCGCCACTTCCGAATAAGGGAGAGCCTCGTCAACAAGCACCGTCCCCTCGAACGATATCCCGGGCATCATCCGATGCAAGGGAAGCACACGCGCCATCAGGGGCGCCACCCTCCTAGCGTGGTAGGCACCGATGATCCCTGTCCCCTTTACACCCCGACCCTTCAGGGCTTGGAGGGTGGAAAGAAGGTCGGTAATGTGTTTCTTATCTTTGGACTGGACGCCCTAGCCCCACGACTCTAGAATGTCCACAATAAGACGCCCAGTATACTTCAGAAGGGTGGCACTCGCATCATCCCTAACATAAAACCACTGCGAGTGCCATCCCTTGTTGGATGTCGCCAGACGCATATATGGGTAACCCTTCGACCAGGTATGGCGCAGATGAATACTGGCACATCCCATCGGCGCGTTCACATCCTCCCCCCCAATCTTCCTCTTTGACAGACTAATGTTAAAGAAATACCGCCACAGATCAAAATGGGGATTGATCCCTAGGAAACCCTCGCACAGGGCAACAAACACTGCCATATGCTGAATCCCATTGGGAGTTAGATGCTGCAGCTCTACCTCATAGTAATCCAATAGCCCCCGAAGGAATCTATGCGCGGGTACCCCAAATCCCCGCTCATGGAAGATGGCAAAAGAGACGACATACCCTTTAGGCGGCACCGGCTCACCCTCGTCGCCAGGTAGCAACCACTCCTAGATGGCGGACAGTGGGCGGAGAAGGCCACGGTGGACGAGGCCCTCCAGACGCCGAGAGGTGATGCTTGATCTGCCCCACAACTCCATTAAAGTAGTAGGGGGGAAGGGCAGGCGCGAGCTTGACGGTGGCTGGAACACGAACGCAGGCCGGTCGACAGTGGCGATGTGGGTGCGAGAGGCTGGGATGATTGGCGGTGGATGTTTCAGAATGCAAAGGCAGGGGAGCAAAATACGGAACCTTGGGGGCGAACCCCGTGGTTTTATAGGGGGCGACGGACGCGAGAAGGGCAACCGTCCGCCTCGATCTCCAGGCCTGCCACCGCGTCATGTCACGGGACACGCGCCCGCAGTCCCTATCCTCTCACCCCAAAAATCTTGGTGGACGGTTCACCTTTCCCAAGCGAATCCGGACTCTCTACCCACCGGGGAAACGCAAGCCACAAAGGCCTGTTCTTTTTTTTCTTTGGCCCACCTAGGGCCCAGAAGCTCGCCGGTCGGCCCAACTAAGAAAGGATCCAAGAACGATCCGAAATCAAGGGCAGAAGCACCAGTTAGGTCAGCCTTGAATCAGTTCCCGGTGAACGGGACGCCACGACCCACTCGGAAAAACATCCAGTTGATAAAAAACTAAGTCCTTCAGCCTTACCCGCGAAGGGGCTGATATAACCCCCCGGGCGACTCTACTCGAATCACCCGGGGGCTCAGGGGCTACACCCATCGGGTGCGCTCGCGCGCACCCTCCGGCAAAGTAACTTCGACAAAGTCAAAAACACCCTCCAGGCGGTTCTACTCGAATCACCTAGAGGCTCGGGGGCTACTGTCGGGGACCTAATACCGGGGTACCCCAGAAGGTGGAACCAATAACCACCAAACATGAAAAACTTCAGGACGCATAAGGGCGCCATGTCATCCCTTGTACGAGTGACAGGAGTTCGGTTCCACCTCGCCCGACACCTTTGGGACGGGCTCGGTCTCGCCCGAGGGCTGAGGGATAAACTCTGTCTTGCCCGACGCCTTTGGGACGGGCTCAGTCTTGCCCGAGGGCCGAGGGACGGGCTCGGTCTCGCCCGACGCCTTTGGGATAGGCTCGGTCTCGCCCAACGCCTTTGGGACGGGCTTGGTCTCGCCCGAGGGCCGAGGGATAAACTCCGTCCCGCCCGACGCCTTTAGGGCAGGCTCGGTCTCACCCGAGGGCTGAGGGATGGATTCCGCCTCACCCGATCCTAGAGGGGCGGGGTTAGTCTCGCCCAAAAGATAGGGATTGGTCTTCGTTTCACCCGACGGCCAAGAACAAGCCTCGCCCTGATCGATATCTATCCCTCATGATGATGGGTATAGGACGAGACAAGACGTTCGGGTCAACCATGGCTCCAAGGACCATACCCTGCGTCCTGGCAAGAAAAGTACTGCCAGGGAACGACAAGACAGGTGCTTTAGACCCTTCTGGGCGCCGCAGAACCCAAAAGGCATTACAGGTGCGTGCACCTCGCCCTATAGAGTTGTAGGCGCCGCCTTCAGCTCTGGGACACGGAACCCGATGAAGATATACGACAACCGCTATGCTCCAGGAAGGGATTTGCTATCTCCACGAACGACGGATATTCCGTCACCACGCTATGGACCCAAGGGAGCAGCGCCCGCTTCCCGACCCCTCAGGTCCACCCAGTCAGAAGGCCTTAGCCACGGCGCTACACCGGACCCTGACCCCGCGTTCCTCCAACGAGGACTCATGAGAACCAGAAGGCGTGCGGAGCAAGGCTGGGGGAGGCTCAAAAGTCAAAACCACTGTATTACAGCCCATACCCTACGTAGGGCAGCATTCTGTAACTAACCTAACATCCTACAGAGACATCAACAACACTATAAGCACTTATCTTCCTTCGAACTCATCAGAATGAAGGACCTGACCGGGTAGACGTGAGCCACAAGACTAAGTAGAGTACGCGTCCTAGAGCCCTCACCCTTGTAAAGCCAGCCCCTTCATCTATAAAAGGGGACGCGCTTCCTCCATCAAGGGGGACCAAAAAATAAGACCGAACAAGAAAGCGCACTCATACACACAGTCAAGCGGCTACGAAGCTCTTGACCATCTTTCAGCCCTTTCATCAGAGACTTGGGACCAGTCCCTCTCTCGATCGTTTGTATCCCTTACTACAGACCGTTCACGGTGCTAATAACACAAGCAGCAGCAAACTGGACGTAGGGATGTTCCACCCGAACCAGTATAAATCTTGTGTCCTTTAGCGCACCATCCGAGCCTAATGCGCATTACTATAAATTTACTTGCCGGTGCTTGTACGAAACACCGACATAACCTTTGGCGGTTCTTCCGGCCATTGGTTCTTAGGGGATACAACCACTCCTTGAAACGATACTTCGCCATTGAAAACACCTAAATAAGGTGACATTAGTACATGAACACATATAGCTCAACATTTGAACACATACACTTTGCACTTACTTCATGCTTGTTTGGACACACAAACTCCAACGTATTCTCAGGGTTTATCATAGCTCGATCTCCGTAATCGCACAGAGGAGGTTCCTCGAGTCGTCTAACTATGGCTAAGTGCTTCTCCTTAGCCGTCATTGGAGAGGGGTTAGGGGGAGGTGGAACCCACCGCTCGAAGTGCTCTCGTGGATATCGCCATCTCCACCAATCGTCGAAAAGGAGGTACCGGAGTCAAACTTATCTGCACCGTCGATCCACCGAAAGAAAAAAGCACATCTCATGGGCCTACACAACAAAATTCTAACATAATATTAGTAACCTAGTAATACAAATAAAGAAAAAAACATACGGAAACAATTACTTACGTTAAAACGATTGCATGTGTAGAAGCAACGAGCCGCTTTGTCCGGATGTCTCGATTGAAACACGTCGGCCAGACGACCACAGTCACAGTTAGGGATAGGGAGGTCAGGAGGGACGGAGGCATATTTGCTAGACTCATCAGGGTACAATTATCTAGGACAACCCCGTTGTCGGTGTTTCGGACCGGGGGGGTCCTCAACCAACCAGTGAATTTGTTCTGCGTGCTCCCGATTTCGGATGGTGATGCAAAGAGACACAAGGTTTATACTGGTTTAGGCAATCGAGGCCCTACATCCAGTCTGAGAGGTCGATCTTGTATTCCTTGCACCGAAGTGCTCGTAGTAGGGGGTTACAAGCTAAAGGAGAGAGGGAGCTGGTCCCAGGTCTCGGCAGGGTGTCATGCGGGCCGCTTGAGACGTTGCTCTCAGGCGGTAGGGATGTGTGTGTGTGAGTGTGTTACAAGGTGTTCTCCTTTGTCTTTCTAAAATGGCCCAAGTCCTCTCCTTTTATAGCCTGAAGGGAGGACTAGGACGGTACATGAGCTAACTATACGGCGTCGTGTGAACAAAGGCGGCGTGTCCGGGCCCTGTAGCCTGTTCCTGTGGTGGCGTGGTCGTTGGAGTGGTCCGTCCTTGGAGCACTGGAGCGGCGTGGTCGTCCCATTAGATTCTGTGCGTCGTGGGAACCCCGGGACTACCTCAGAGTGGGTCCGGCGGTGAACGTGCAAGCCACTGTGGACGGACTGTGCGCGAGGCCGAGACTTGGTCGATGCCGAGGCTGCACCGCGGTGGAGGGGTCTCGGCAGGCACGAACCCCAAGATCACCGAGACCTTGGTGTACAGTGCCGAGGCCTCGAGTGGGCGGCTGATCGTGGGCACAACGTTAGGACACAGTGGCCGGTAATCCCCGCCGTACCCTATCCCAGCCGGTATGGCGCTGATCATGGACACAGTGTTAGGACACAGTGGCCGGTAATACCCGCCGTGCCCTGTCCCGGCCGGTATGGCGCTGATGCGACCTCGGGTAGCGTCGGCCATTCTATGGCATTGAGCCGTCGTCCGGCTGAGATTGCGGGAGTGGTTGAAGCATTAATGAGACATGACGCGTTGTCTGGAGGGTCGGTCGAGGCGGGGGTGACGGGCTACGGGCGACCCGGCCTCGAGCGACATGGAGACTGAGGCCTCGCGCGAGACGGAGATCGGGCTCCTTGCTGAGGCCTTGCGCGAGACGCCTCGCGCGATACAGAGAATGTACCCCCTGCCGAGGCCTTCCCTGGAGAGCCTCGGGCGAGACGGAGACGGCGCTCCCTGCCGAGGCCTTCCCTGGGGAGCCTCGCGCGAGGCGGAGTTTGTGTTAGGATGCCGAGACCTCCTGCTCGAGGCTCGAGGCGAGGAGGAGGACCCAGTGGGCTCAGTCGTGGCAGGTGAGGGGCCCACGGCTTACCTTCTAGCTTTATTTTTTAGATGGGATTTTAGCGACCCATTTGATGTTTGCTTGGGGTACCCCGTTCTAAGGTACCCGACACCCGTTTTCGCCACAACTGCTCCCGAAACATGTCTTCCATCTAATAAAACGGTTCAAATTAAACATCAATCAAAACAACGCAAATTAATGTAAAATATAATCATTTGCATTGCAACTCAAATAATATAACCAACACTTATAACAATAAAAATATACATGGCAAACATACTTCTAACTAAATAATTAACCTTAACATCGACAAAATCAAATCATAGCCCATAGTTCCCAAACATAATTTTCCTCTAAACCTTAACTTCCATTCACAATATTTCAATCTACCATTCAAACGAAAATAAAAAGTGCTTCATTATCTTGAACGAGGCCGATGAGGAAGGGAGGCGACCGGGGAATGGAAGGGAAGGGAGGGAGGCGGCAACGGAGGGCCGGGTGCCGACGTCACTTGGGAGTGGCGGGAGGGTGCGGCGCAGCGGGCAGGCGGGTGGACGCGGCGGGCAGGCGGGTGGGCTGGCAGGCAGGCAGGACCGGGCCGCGGGCCTTTTAGCCGGGTCTGCCACGCCACCGATCAGGGCGCGTCACTGCCGCGTCAAGATCGGTGGCGCGGCAGACCCTGCCACATCACCGGTCAGCGCCCCCGGTCTTTGCCACATCATACTCTCGCCGCGCCACCGTGTATGGCGCGACATAGGCGTGGCCAAAAGTGTTAATTTTGGAAGAAGAAAAAAACCATGTTAGATTTAAAATTAGTTTACAGAAAGTGTTAAAAAAATCGCAGCCGGCGGGCAAAGGCGTGGTCAAGCTCGTTGCTGGCATCGGGGCGCATTTGCTTGTAGACGGACGGCACACAGCAGTGAGGTCGGCGTGGGTGCGTGAGCGGCGCCAGGGGGAGCGGAGCGGGTGATGTGTGGCGGCGGCGGCGGTGGACATTGAGGGAAGGCTCCAGCTCCACTGCCAAGGGTTGGAGCTCGTGGAGGCACATTGGGCCAACAAATGTTGTTGGGCTTCAGCAGTTGGACTGAAACAGGAAGATGCAGCAGGGGCACGAGATGGCCCATTTTGCAGGGGTCTGCGTCTGTCCACGCTGAAGAGGTGAGACGTAGGACACGATTGGTTGCCTGGTTCTAGCCCACCAGGCCCGATAGATGCCGCTTGTCGCTTGATTAAGCTTCGGCTTTGTTTGCGTGGAGTATGGTGTAACGATCCTTCACCTCATCTGGCAGGGACCAAGGCAGGGGCCAAGGCATGTGGCTCACGGTGACACGAAGAACACCTCCCATGAAAGCCATGGGGCTCAATCGATTTGGGAGACAAAATTTGGGAGAAATTTTGGGGCTCAAGAACCGAAGGCTCTGATAGCCAATTGTAACGATCCTTCACTACTGGGTAGCCATTAAAAGAGTTTAGGATACAATTTGGGAAGAATTAGAGGGAATCTAGACTGGGAATAGCAGGGATTTGGGAGAGTTAGCAAGAACAGCAGGGGAGTCGGTGCCTGGACGGAGGAGGAAGACGAGTCGGGGTTCTTGGTATTCTGTTCGATGGATCATTCCACACGATGCTGGCTCTTGTAGAGTTGAAGCCCTTTCTCCGACCCAGCCCACTAGGCAGCCTGTCTCTGGCCCATCTGACGGCCCAGTCCATTTCCCCGCCGCTTAAAATGTGGCTTGCCCTCAAGGCCTCAAGCCGCGTCAAATCATCAGCATACCTTTCAAATGAGAGAGAGCCTCCAATGATGCATCACCTTCGTTTCAGCAACAACCACTGGATCAACACTTTGAGGAATCGCAGCTATCCTCATTCGCTTGCAGATGAAGGGAGTAGAGAGGTTCATCAGGAACACCTCGTCATGTGCTGCAGCATGCTCAGCAACTAGCTTCTCAACTATTGCCCAGTTCACTGGTCTTTTTAGATGATCAGATTGGTAACAATGTGGTGCCAACAGATTTTGAATCAAGGACCTTTCACCACCAGCAATACATACAGCACCACACCTGTCCTTCCCGATGCATTTCCTGTAACTTGTTGCTCTAGGAATTTGAAGCATGCATTGGGCAACCCTGATAGAGTTATGGGTGGCTCCTCCAGCAATATATTCAACATTAATCTTGCTAGCCAACTCATCATACAAAGGCAAGTGCTTCTCAGCGAGAATGGCAGTGTTTAGCTTAATGTCATACCACCACACGGTAACTCCATCTTGCACTTTCTGCCAACTTGGACAAACAAGTAGATATCTAAAACATAGCTGCAACACTCTTATCTTGCTGTCAGGAGGTGGCCATGGGGTCAAGTGAGATGTAACACAACTGATTCTTGCCTCAACAATAAGCCATAGATGCTGCAACATTTCCTAGGTCGGTGTCCACAATTCCCTCAATATCACATCATAGGCGCTCTCCATGCATTTTCCTCGGTCGAACACCAGCCAACCTATTGCGTCCATGGAAATGACCCATACTGAAAGCTGAAAGCTCCTGAAGGGTTGGAAAATCTCAGAAAAAATTGTTGACTGAACTAAGGATGGCAGTGTTGTATGAATCAAAAAGCTCGGAATAGCACTTGCATCAGCTTCACTCATGCATCTGTGATCTATCAGTGCAAAAACATAACATATTGCGATACCATTTTCAGCTTGCATGTCATATTGATCCGGTGGCCATGGAAAAATCTGAAGTCCAAAAATAAGTATGTGCTTGTTATTGGAGCCTCCAATTACACTGCCCAAAGCACAGTCATGATGAGAACTGACAGACCCATCCCAAGGCAACAGATTGTCCAGGTTTCTGAAATTATGCACATTGAGCACCACATGTAGAATGGGTACCACGCCACTCCACATACATAAGCTGAGCCCGTGGCGAAGAAGGTTGCAAGTACTCTGGACACAAGCTGAGCAGTAAACATTATCCAATAATGGCACCAATATAAGGAGCTGAATTGCAAATGAGAAGCTGAAGCTCAATATGGAATACTAGTCATAATCTGGCTAGCCAAAGCTCCATGTCCAATCAGGTTGTGTCCAACTGACACGGAACTGTATGTTCATTTGAAAACCACCCAATGCCTGCACTTCTATTTTGGGAATAGCCAGTTCTACTGATAGTGACTTCTCCATATGATCAACACAAAAAGATGTCCATGGAATTGGCCTGATCTGACCCCCAGATCTCAGCATCGCAAACTGCATATATGATGAACACTTCCCCTTGGCAACCGAGTGGGTAGGGTGGAAATTGGTATACCTGCTCAGCATTTTAACAGACGCCTCCACCGGAATCCGTAGAGGCATGACAAGCTTGGGAACCTCCTCCGCGCAAAGCTCTAGGGTCTTTGCCGGTGACAGCAGTACCTTGCTGGTACATGAGTGGCGGGTCCACATTTTGTCCAGCACCTTTGCTGCATGAATGGAGTGAGCGCCTGGCCTGCTCAAGGCAGCAGCAGGGACCATCGAGGGCGCATCATCTCGTGCCGTAGGGGTTGGTGAAGCCGTTGCCGCAGTAAGGGTTGTCGCTGTCGTTGAGGAACATGGTCTTCCCGCCATGGGTAACTCGCCACACGGTCGCGTACTGCTGCGTCGTCCACCCCGTCGCTCTCGAGTGACGCCATCACGGGCCTGATGGTGGTGCGAGGTGCGAGGTTGAAGAAGATGATGGCGGCAGCGGATGCGGCACAGAGCGCACCCAACATCTCGTCAAGGGCACAGTGGTCCATCACCGCGGCAATGTCGACGGAGACGAGCACGTCCCGGTCGAACTCGAGGGCGAGGTGCTCTAGAGCCTTGTCGTCGTGGACGAAGACGAGCGCGGTGGTGCGGGCGCCGAAGTTGGCGAAGCGGCAGTCAACAGAGACGAGCGCGCCTCGGT
The DNA here is from genome assembly GCF_019320115.1 of Miscanthus floridulus. Classification (NCBI taxonomy): domain Eukaryota; kingdom Viridiplantae; phylum Streptophyta; class Magnoliopsida; order Poales; family Poaceae; genus Miscanthus; species Miscanthus floridulus. Next base: position 128,139,768 of record NC_089581.1, on the reverse strand, counting down.
CGTGCTTGACGCAGACATCCCGTGGGTATCCCGCGAGCGTGGCGAGGTGGGCGGCGAAGTCGGCGAAGCGGCGGTCGATGGCCATCCAACCTCCCTTTCCTCCGGGGGTCTTGTCAAGGAAGCACAGGCTGCGGAGCCTTTGCCGCGCTAACCCGCCCGGTGGCGGCGGCACTGCCCGCGGCTTGCGTGGCGCCCACGTCCACGGAGACGGCCGTTCTTGCGTGTCGCAGCCTCGACGCCTTCTTGATGACCTTCTTTGTCGCTGCGAGAAACGGCGGCGTCGGAAACCGAAGGAAGGTGCGCGTCGGTGACGGAGTCGTGGCCGCGGCCAAGGGCGCTGCAGGCGTGGACGTCGAGGATGGAGTCGAGGTCGGAGCTGATGCAGGGACGCGACCCGAGGGCGCTGCCGGCGTGGGCGGCGCAGCTGCTGTCGTGACCGTCGTCGTCGGGGCGGAGGTCACGGACGGCGAGGTCGTGCAAGATGGCTGAATTGATGGCGCAGCTGCTGCAGGGGCGGTCTTGGTGGCCTCCACACCGCTGCTGCAGGTGAAGGCCGCGACACCATCTGGACATCCATCCAGCAGCAGTTATCATAGATGCAGCGTCCATGGAGTGCCCTTTGAGCTTCATATGCATCATGATCTGGGTGGAAGAAGATGTACGCCACCATACAACTCGTCCTCTCCAGAACAAACACCTTGTTGTCGCCGTATGGTCCAAAGACCTGGAGCAGAACCTCATCTGGCAGGGACCAAGGCAGGGGCCAAGGCATGTGGCTCACGGTGACACGAAGAACACCTCCCATGAAAGCTATGGGGCTCAATCGATTTGGGAGACAAAATTTGGGAGAAATTTTGGGGCTCAAGAACCGAAGGCTCTGATAACCAATTGTAACGATCCTTCACTACTGGGTAGCAATTACAAGAGTTTGGGATACAATTTGGGAAGAATTAGAGGGAATCTAGACTGGGAATAGCAGGGATTTGGGAGAGTTAGCAAGAACAGCAGGGGAGTCGGTGCCTGGACGGAGGAGGAAGATGAGTCGGGGTTCTTGGTATTCTGTTCGATGGATCGTTCCACACGATGCTGGCTCTTCTTGTAGAGTTGAAGCCCCTTCTCCGACCCAGCCCACTAGGCAGCGTGTCTCTGGCCCATCTGACGGCCCAGTCCATGACACCTGGCCAGACCACGGACGGCCTTGCGAGCAGTGACCAAACATTTGCTACAGTGCGTGCAGCTATCAAGAATCCAGGCATCAATTCAGTTGGAGCAGGACATGCATATTGCCATCCAAACAAATTTCTTTTGTGTGAACTCAGCCAGGCCAGCGGTAGTCAGCTTCCCACATGCGAGCCAGTCAGCCAGGCACGGCAGAGAAAAAGAAAACAATCGCACATGTACACCTAGAACTTGAACAGTGCCATTTGAGAACAGGTCGTGGCACCATGTTTGGGCAGTACCCAAAGCACGGTATGACACGAATGCAAGGACCATGACGTGCCAGCCGTGCTTGACTGACACGACATGAAAATGATATGTAACCACATCTATAATACTACAATGCAATTTGCTAATATTTACTATACTATCTCTCATCTAATTCTTGAATGGATTACGAAAATAATTGAAACTTTCATAAAATAAAACATATTAAAATATTTTTTAATATCACCGATTTATAAAGGAAACTAGCAAAGATGTTTTGAGAATCGTGCTTGCACCAGCACGACATGAAGACATGTTATGGGTCATGTTTGGGCCGAAGCAAAGACTTACTGTATCATATTAACACGGCTTGACGTGCCTCGTGTATTTAGAGAGCACAGTACAAACCACACGAAGTAGGAAAGAGTCGTGTCATGCCGGTAAGGCATAGTCCAAATTCCACCTCCAAGATACTACTCTATTCCTCTAAAAAATATAATTCTAGCACAATATATCAAGTTAAAGTATTTTATGTTTAACCAATTATATATAAAAATATAAATATTTATAACATCAGACAAGTAGTATTAGATTTATTATGAGATATTTTTATAGTATATTTATTTGGCCTTCAAAATATTTAATATTTTATCTATTTAGTAAACTTTTTTTTGAATGCCTCTCATCTGGGTACAGTTGTAGCATCTGTCCGTACACACGCACGCCCATTCAACACAAGCACACTACTTACACCATCTGTGTACAAACAAACATATAACTACACTCAGATCTGAAGACCGCGTCCTTCTTGAGATCACCGAAATCCTCCGATTTCGTAGACGACGGGCACATCACGATTCTATTGTGGCATCACACATGAGAGGTAGACGGACTGCTGTAGGATACAGACGACAGTTGTCCCACCCAACTTTGCAGAAAGGGCCTCATGAAAAACAGAAATTACATATAGGTCCCTGGACCCTTTCCCAACCGAAGACTTGAGCCAGCTCCGGGCGTCGCTGCCCACGTCCAGATCCGAGGAAGCTCCACCCCGAGCTCCCTGAATCATGGACCGGAGCTCGACGAAGACGACGACTGCCGCCGCAGGAAGCACGAGCCCGATCCAGCCACCTATCTTCCAGCGAACCCACAGCAAGCAAAAGGCAGATGCAGCAGGTGCATCTTTTTAAGGAGAGGTAGTAGTACAATGTTAACGGTTTACGTGGCAGTTCTACAAGGTCAGCCTATTTGTTGGACCGTAGCTTATCGCGTAAATGATTGTAAATTCTCAGTTTTCACGAATCAACAACAATACGAATCAGTTAATCCACGATACGAACCAGCCAGTTAACCGAACAGCCTGCTAGTAAAGTGGAGTGCCAAGTGCCAACGGTAAATAGTTACCTTCCCCGGTGGCTCCTCCCGCAGTCCGCTCCCCTCCGCACTGTCTCGAGCGTGCCGCTGGCCGACCTTGCCCGCGCACGGCCGAGCTCCGACGGGGCCTGAAGCAGCAAGCGGCAGCTGGCCTGGGCGAGCTTTAGCCGGGACTGCCAGCACGGTGCCCAGGTCTTCTTCGGCCCCTTCGCCGGCGACGAGCACCACCAGGTACGCCCTCCTTCCCTGCCTGTTGTGCGAAACCGTGCACCCCAAACCCTATCTTACTGTTTGTGTTCGGATCTGACCTAATTACAGGTGTATATGCATGCATTATGGCTAGTAACTTCGATTTCCTTGCAGAAATTATAGGGTGTACATGTGTACACCCATGTCCTTTACTGGTCCGCCCCTGATGGTTGCTATGTTTTCTTTGCCATTCTGTAGGTTGCTTCAGAGACTAAGCTGATGAAGCAGCCTAATTGGGTCTTCGTTGAGAAAGAATCAGTAGGTTTTTCGTTGGTACAGAGATGTCAAGCTGAATTTCCTTACCTGTGGGCTGTGGCTTGTCTTTATTCGAATCACTGCTAAGTTCCATTGCCTTGGAGGGCCTTGGTGTTCACATCTCGTTAATGTACTGCATTTGCATAATTGCATGAAAAGCATTAAGAACTTAAAGATAGACTAGCAACTGTTAGATAAATTGATGCACGTTATTCATGTAATCTTAGTCAATTAAGAGTCCGTAATAAGTTAGGTAAGGGAGAGCGTGATCGTAGGCGTGCGGGATCATGACTCGCCCGGTTGTGTCCGGTAGACTCACGCCATGCCGTTCAGAGCGCGCGTAGCGCACGTCGCGGTGAAACGGCGTTGCGATCTTTGTGCGATATGGCGTGGGGGGTTTGGAGTCTGTAAACCTCGAGCAAGTCTATAAATACAAGGAACACAAGGCCGAATAAGCTGCGGTTGGTTGCAGCGTCATAATCCAACGCGATCTTGAGTTTTCCATCTCTGAGGTTTTATCTCGCCGCGATCACCATCGGGTCCAGCGTCGAGAACGGCGTTCTGGAGCTCGTCTAGCTCCAACAGCAACTCCCACAAGGCGCATTAGCTTGTTCCTCATGTATGCAAGCTAATTGCTTGGTCTTTTAGGCATAGGAAACTTTACCAGCCACTGAAACAAGGTCTGGCACATTCATTGAGGAGGTGGCCGTGGCATGCTAACTGATAGGTGTATTGATGCAACTTTCTGCACTTGTTTAGGCATTGATAGATTGGCGATGCTTGGACCATCACTGTAAGCACCTAGTTGTTCCCTCAGCCTGTAAAAACTAATCACTGTCTTAATGATTCTCACTGGCATGGTATAAACAGATGCTGAAGCTGTGAATTAGATGGATATGCTTCTTTATTGTAGCACTGAACCAAATCTAGGAATCGAGCATGCAGTATATTTGTTTGCTAAATGTGAATCAAGTTAGATGGTTGTAGATTGTCTTCAGTCCTCTGGAATAACTCCTAGTTTGGTTAACCGTACCAGGTAACTGACTTAAGAGAGCAAATTCTCCAACTCATTGAGCATGATTGTCACAATCAAGAGGTATGTTCTGATTCGGTAACAGCTTGGTGGTACTGAATCAGTGTGTTTTCTTGTCTACTATTGTGTTACACCATCTTTGATAATTGATACTGGAGAAGCTCAAGAGCTGTAAAAGAGATACGCTAATCGAACTGTGTCGTTCATTTGATGTCATTGGCTCAAGAGCTAATAGGAAGGTTGGTCCAGCTTAAAACTTGAATTTTCTATTCTCACCTGCCTGATGGTGCACATTACAAAACAATTTTGTTTCTTTTTCAGGAGGAACTGGTATTGTTTCTGATGGAATCCATTAAGGATCACTGTTCTGATGATGGCATAAACTCTGATAAGGTCCTAAACTGCAGCTTACTTTGGCCATAACAATTTTTTAGAACACTTATCTAGAAATGATAGCAGATGTTATCGTTTTAACTTTGTAACTTAAGCTACTGCCCTATCATCATTGGCGCTCTAATTCTTTTTCATGTGTCTTGTCTATTGTAGAAATTCAAGAAAAGAAGGCGTGTAAAAGAAGATGAAAATTTGTCTACTGGTAAACCTTCAAAGGTAAACTGTCTTTACACATTCATTTAGAATTATGTTTGTATGCTTCCAGCCTTTTCCTTAGCATCACAAAAGTTCCTAATTTATTTGAAGATATTATGATTATTAGGGTTTTATATATAGCATGGTCTGCAAAATCTTCCAGCCTTTTCCTTAGCATAAATTACTTTTACTTTATATAATTATTTATTTTGGACTACCAGAAAAAGAAATGAGAAGGTGAAGAGGAAGCAGACGAGAGCAAGGGTGTGGAGGATAGAGGAAAACATTCTGACTGTGATTTGATGGACAACAAATATTCATGTGCTGATAGTAAGAATGGATTCCCAAATGAACAGACCAACTTTGAGCCTTCTGAGAGGATAAATGACTCTGTGTCAGAGAATTTAGATGGAGCATCACTCAGTGAAGGGCCAATTCCTACAGATGAACAAGTAATAATAACCACACCACCTACAAAGTTTGTTACAGCTACTGCTGGTGACAGTACTGACGTGAAGGCTTTAAAAAGGAAAATGTCTTATATGACCAAGAAAAAAGCAACTCCTAAGGAAGATTGCAAAGTCAAATTATGTGGTATGCTTCTGGATGACTTGCTGCTACTTATGCACCTGTGCCTGCATGTGCTGTTTATCTACATGTGGATAAAACACATAAAACAAAGAAAGCTATGTTTAATATTCAGGAATGCGCCATGAATAATATTTGCTTGGACTGGTTTTTATTGATTTATTGCTATTGTGGCTGGAAAAGGTACCCCAGATAACTTTATAATGTGGTGGTGTAACTGACCACCTATACTTTATCCAGCCACCGAGGGACCTATAGCAGAGGCACTAATGGTGTGGTGATCAAGGTAATTTCTCTCCCCTTGATCAATTTTTTTATTAAGAGACCTGTAGTAAATTAATCTTTTTGTTTCTGAATTGGTAAGAAACTAGAACATGTTCCACAGCATCCTTCAAAGTCAGACAACAATGTTTAGAGCCCAGAAGAATCTGCAAAAGTTCTTTACTAAATTACTACTATAGCTACAAAGAGATTTATATGGTGTATACTTATTCCAGAAAGGATCATTCATGTAGAGTGGAGTCACTACTGGAAACCGGCACTTTGCCGAGTGTATTTTATCGGGCACTCGGCAAAGACGGTCTTTGCCGAGTGCCAAATAAAATACACTCGGCAAAAAAAAAAAACACTCGACAAAGACGGCTTTGCCGAGTGTTTTTTTTCGGCACTCGGCAAAGATGTATTTTGCCAAGTGCCATTTTTCGGCACTCGGCAAAATGTGTCTTTGCCGAGTGCTTTTTTCTGGCACTCGGCAAAGATGTATTTTGCCGAGTGCCATGTTTTGGCACTCGGCAAAGAGGCATTTTGCCGTGTGCATTTTTTTTGGCCCTCGGCAAATCATTTTTTCAAAGCAATTTATGAGGCCCTAAATGAATTTAAATGAAAAACTTTTCAACTACAAAGTTGTATAACTTCTCAAGATCTACAAAGTTTATTTTGGTCATTTCTTTATTTGACAAAGCGACAATAACGTTGTTCATAAAATCTACATCTCTCTCATATCTCTCATATTAGTTTCGTGAAAGTAGAAGAGAGATATATAAGATTTGTGAACAATGTTACTACCACTATGTCGGATGAATAAATGACAAAAATAAACTTTGTAGATCTTGGGAAGTTATGAAATTTTGTAGTTGGCAACATTTTGATTTGAAATCATCTTGTCATGCAAAAACGACGTTTGAATTTGAAAATTTTAAAATTTGAATTTTTCAAAAGACCGCGGATGGAAAAACTTCCTAAATGAAAATTGTAGATCTCCAAAAGTTATAAAACTATGTAGTTGACAACTTTTTGATTTGAAATCATCTTATCATGCAAAACTACGTTTGAATCTCTCAAATTTGAAATTCGAATTTTTCAAACGACCTCGGATGGAAAAACTTCCTAAATGAAAATTGTAGATCTCGAAAAGTTATGAAACTTTGTAGTTGACCACTTTTTGATTTGAATTCGTTTAGGGCCTCAAACAAGCAATTAACTCTTGGTTTAGTATAATATATAAGGATAGATAACGGAATCTAGATTCAAGTGATAGTGTAGTGCAGTGGTAGAGCAACAGACACGCGAGGGAGAGGTCGTGAGTTCGAATCCCGCCGGCCACGTTAGCCGCGAATTTTGCGCAAAAAAAGCAGCGACTTCGATGGAGACGGGCGGGCGCTGGGCGGTGGCGGCCTCCCCCGAAAAAAGTTTTTTTGCTATTATTTTTGGTTTTTTTTCGCATTTTCATTTTGTCGAGTGTAAATCTTTGCCGAGTGCTTTTCCGGCACTCGGCAAAGGCTTCTTTGCCGATTAATTTTTTGCCGAGTGCCCTTTGCCGAGTGCGGCACTCGGCAAAGCCTTTGCCGAGTGTATTTCGGGCTTTGCCGAGTGCCGCAGGCACTCGGCAAAGAGAGGGTGTCCGGTAGTGAGTTTAAGTGCTTCGTTTCATAGAGGGGGTTCATAATCAAATGTTTATGGATATGAATTATTAGGTTAGAGTAAAAGAGCTTGTACAAATCAAGAACATTCAAATGTATGACAAAATTCAAGTGCATGGCCTGGAAAGTACTTTTGTAGAGAAAGAAACACATGAGCAACATAAATACAGTAATCTGTGTGCTTGCCTAACAAAGGATTGTGTAGTTGATAGTACTTATATTATATTGACTACAGAACTTCAACAGAATTGGTTTTAACTATAGACCGGTTCTAACTTTCAAGTAATAGCTAGTTTTGCAGAGGTAGAAGGAAAAACTGTGTATTTTTTGTTTGAAGGAGAATGAGACTTGAAACCATTCTTCAACACCACCCACCACTGCCTATTGTGATCAACTGCTAGGTTGCTTAGGTGTTCCTACGATATCTTTTTTCTTTCATGATTATGAAAGCTTAATGATCTTCTAACAGGTTGGATGACCACTAGTTCCTTATTTTGAAAACGCTGTATTCTTTTTCCATTGAAGGTAAACAGGAGTCTAAAGGAGACACAAAACCTCGAAAACAGGCAATCAAACCAAGTAAGGATGAGCTGAGGGAAGCTTTCTTATCTTGGATACCGCGGACTTTGCCATGGTGAGATACACTGTACATCATTTATCTTTAACTTGCGTGTTTTGTTGTTGAGTTATAAGATACAATAATTGTTTTGTATTATTCATCCTATAGTTAACATTTGTCTGTTTCTTTTCTGTTCGCCTTTTTCAGATGACATTTGGAGATGTTGTAAAAGAAGTCGGTATGTCTTTGCTTACCTTTCCAGAGGCCTTCTATATCTGATCCTTGCAGATATGTTTGGTCGTGTTTTGATGTGAAGGCATCTATGAAGACTGAACGTTCATTGCTTTTTAGCTGGTTGAGCTTTCTGACTTGCTTTCTGACTTTCTTATGCAGCTATTGAAGTGCCTGAACCGTGACTTAGGGCTCTTGGTGGGTTTCAACTCTATCCTACCCCAACTTGCTTGGGACTGAAAGGCTATGTTGTTGTTGTTGTTGTTATAGAAGAGGAGCTCTTTAGGCTAGCAGACGAGGCAGAGAAGAAGGAATTGGAAGAGTCGGAAGTAGCTGAGGCGAAGGCTAGAGCTGAGCAAGCTGCCACGGAGATGGCACAAGTTCAAACAGTTGAATCGGGTACCAACAAGCAAAATGTACTTCAAGCTGGTCGAGTTAGCAACACTAAAGACAGTCTAATGAATGCAAATGACAGTACTAACAAAATAAGTATCGATGGTGGGGCTTCTGTGGAGTCTGCTTTCAAGAGAAACAGCCATTATGCTGCTGAAGGTTCAGAAGGCCACAAAGCTGACACTGATACAACGAATAAAAACATAACTAAGGATGGCAATGGTGAAAAGGTTGCATTTGCACCCATTGCAAACAGTTATTGTACCTCACAACTACAAGATTCAAGCAATGTCGAAGTTGAGATGATGAAGAACAACAATGTTGAAACCCTAGAAGGGTCAAAAGATGGCAAAGTGAAAGATGCCAGAAATGGAGAAAACAATGACACTGAAGATGGTGGAAATGAAGGAAGCAGGAGTGGGAATGTTGGTAGCAATGCAGAAGCTGAAGAGTCTTACAATCATGGAAATAATGAGTGCGGAGAACACACTGGAGATGACAAAGCTCACGAAGCTAACCATAACGAGAACAGTGCAAATGTAGAAATCCATGGTGATGGAGACGGCAAAGCAAAAGAAGGCGATATAAATGCGGAACAGAGTCAAGCAGACGGTGTCAGCAATAGTAAAGCTGAAGATGCTGAGCACAATGAAAACACCAAAGTTGATGATGCCAATTCAAGCGAGAATGGTACTGCCGAGAATGGAAAGACTGATGTTGATGTGAAAGGCAACAGCGATGGCACAGCTGAAGGAAGCCCAGCGTGATGAGATGGATGTAGATTTAAGAGAGTTCGAATTGGATCCCGCTTATGTAGATTGTAAGAGAGTTGATGTAGGGTCCCACTTGAGAGATTGTCACTGATGCCCTAACTCTTGTATGATAGCTTATTATGCAGAGTCATGGGAAGTGTAAGGTCTGGCCCGAAGGAATGGTTAGGTTAGTCAGTTTGAACCTAGATATGGCCAGATTGCTTGTTGTAAATTATGCCGGGTCTAGCTTGATGTGTATAGCGCTAGACTACTGGAAACTGGAATAGTGTATCCAGTTGCCCTTGCCCTGTTGTATGTTGGAACCAAGAAATTCAGAGCAGGATGTGTTTCCAAACATTACGTTGTGTATAGTTCATCTGCATCAGAAGCCCGAATGGGGTTTTTTTGTGCTTTCCTTGATTCATCTTCTGGTGGTGCCGTGGTGGTGGGTTCTCACCTGGACTGAGTGCAGTGTCCTAGGTGGCAAACCGGGCGCCGTCCCACGTGTTCCCGGGCCCACGGCGACGGCCTGGATGGATCCTACGTGGCGCGCATCCACGGAGGCGGAATCGCCAGGTGGCACACACTTATCAGCAAACGAACGGCGGGAGGCGCACCACGTTCCGAGCTGGATGCGTTCTTATCCGCGCGATCCAACGGACCCGCCCATTCCCCACCACCCTCCCCCTCTCGCTGCTGTTCTCCAGCTTCAAATCCAAATCTCTTTGCCAACACTGGTTCTCGTTGCTCCTGTTCTCGCATCATACAGAGCTGCTCGCCCATTCCAGGTGGTGTCCCTGTTGATGCATCCATCAGCATCGTCAGTCCCCTCTGCTTGCTCGGTGGCCTTGAGCTGAGCTGCTGAGGCAGAGCGAGGGAGCGAGGTCCAGGGAGGCAGGGACGGCAGGCTAGCGATGCCGGACTCGGACAACGACTCCGGCGGGCCGAGCAACGCGGGCGGCGAGCTGTCGTCGCCCCGGGAGCAGGACCGGTTCCTGCCGATCGCCAACGTGAGCCGGATCATGAAGAAGGCGCTGCCGGCCAACGCCAAGATCAGCAAGGACGCCAAGGAGACGGTGCAGGAGTGCGTCTCCGAGTTCATCTCCTTCGTCACGGGGGAGGCCTCCGACAAGTGCCAGCGCGAGAAGCGCAAGACCATCAACGGCGACGACCTGCTCTGGGCCATGACCACGCTCGGCTTCGAGGACTACGTCGAGCCGCTCAAGCACTACCTCCACAAGTTCCGCGAGATCGAGGGCGAGAGAGCCGCCGCGTCCGCCGGCGCCTCGGGCTCCACCGCCCCGCAACAGCAGCAGCAGGGCGAGGTGCCGAGAGGCGCCGCCAATGCCGGCGGGTACGCCGGGTACGGCGCGCCCGGCGCCGGCGGCATGATGATGATGATGGGGCAGCCCATGTACGGCTCGCCGCAGCCGCAGCAACAACATCAGCAGCATCACATGGCAATGGGAGGCAGAGGGGGTTTCGGCCATCAAGGCGGCGGCACTGGCGGCGGTTCCTCGTCGTCGTCGGGGCTTGGCCGGCAAGACAGGGCGTGAGTTGCAATGATACGTTCAGAAACGCTGATACCTAATTGATGACACCGTTGTATGTTTGCTAATTAATTATTGCTGTAAATCTGAGGCTCCATTTCGAAACGGTGAACTCTTCCCGTTTCATACGAGAATTGAACTTGTTTTCAGTAATTCAGTTTGATATCTTGAGATTTCGAGGCAGCCGCCAAGTGTTTTCAGGCATAGATGAACTGTGACTCGCCAAACTACAACAGGATATTTGCGTCACTTCCTTGTCACGGACATGGTCCTTGAAAACACCAAAAGTAGTGCTGTGTTTGAGCACCAGACGTAGTGTATTCATTCATCAATCAACAGCGTGCTGCTGGTGTGTCTGATGAGATGACTGTTTGATCTCCACCAATAGGCCCAACGGCTTATTGGGCCCTTCGATCTGCGTCCTGATCGGGGACGCCCAACCCTAATAAGGTTAGTGGGCCCCTGTCGCACAACACTATAAAAGGAAACATGTGGATCAGGGCTCGGTAAACGAGGTTGAACGGAGCCGCCGTGATCCACCCACAGAGAAAACCTAACCCGATCTAAAGAAGAGTGCTGCCAGCGACGGAAAGCCCCACCGACTCCGCCGTCAGCTTTGCATCGCCCCTTGCAGTGTCACCACTGGGCCACTGGACCTCGCCTCCTCTCCACCGCGCCGAGCTCCCTCGACACCGGCGTTCAAAAGGCTTACCCGTGATCTACTTAACAGAGGTACTTTATGATTCTAACAATGGTATTGGAGCCAAGGTTGTCAGTGTGTAGATCTAGTTTGGGGTAAAGCATTGAAAAGAAATCAAAGAAAGAACAAGGGTTCGATCCGTTTCGGATTAAAACCCTAACCCTAACCGGGTAAAAGAAAATAGAAAAGAGACCGGGAGGGTGGCGGGCGTCACTGACTATCGGTCACCACCGCCACCGAGCCGGGGGGAAAGGTGCCGCACCGCCGTCTTCGCCGGCGCACGGCAAGAAAAGAACATCGGTGTTCGGATATGAGAAGCGAATAGAAAGGGGTCTCGGCACTTCGAGTCAAACCCTAACCCTAACCCCAAACCCAAATCAGTTCAACTCTGAAAAGAAAAGAAAGAAGATCCAAAAGAGAAGGGGAAGAGGGGAAGGGACTAGAAACGATTAGAAAAGGAAATAATGAATTAGATCCTTTCGGATCTGAGCAGACAGAAGGGGGTTTTCCTAACCCTAACCCCAACTGGGTGAAAGAAAGAAGAAAAGAGAGGGATTCGGCCTAGAAGAGACTCGAAACCGAACCCCAAACCCGCAATCAATTTTAGAAAAAAGAAGAACAGTGGGTCAGATTTCGAACCCTAACCCTAGATCTAAACCCTAATCCCCAACATCGGTTCAGATAAGAGAAAAGAAGATCCAAAGAAAGAAGGGGAAAGGGAGAAGAGGAAGAGTTGTTTTGGCATACCTCACCGCTGAGCAGTGCTGCTACCTCGCCGGCGCGCGAGGAGAAGAAAGAGCCGAGCCTGGGAGATGTTTTGCTCAGGCTCGGCCAAGGAGGTGTCGTGGCCAAGCCGCTCGGTGTCAGCGCGCTCACCCGCTGGGGAGCACGCACGCCAGCGAGGGGGCCAGCGACGGCGCCATGGCTGCCCGCTCCACTGCTTCGCTCGCTCGGTTGCTGCTTGCTGCGCTGAGAAGGAAGGAGCGTGGCGAAAAGAAAGGAAGAGGAGCTGGACTTGCTTCGGTGGCTGCTTTCCTCACCGACGCCGACGGCCACCAAGGCCCCTGCCGCTAACGCCGCGCGGCTAAGAGAGCAAGGCAGAGGAGAAAGAAAGAAATGAGGCTAGGGTTTTCGGTCGATGCGGCCGAGCGGGTTTTTGATCCTACAAAGGCTACGCTCGACCGTCGGATGAGATCCGACGGCGAGATTTCAATGGGCCACTCTCGGCCCAGGTGGAGCGGTGTGGGGCACGCTGAAGGGTTGAGATGGCGACTAGAGGGGGGGTGAATAGTCTTTTCTAAAATAAATCACGTCAGCTAACCGATATAAGTGCGGAATTAAAACAATCGGTCTAGCCAAGACTACACCCCTCTATATATGTTCACTAGCACCTTGCAAAGATACTAATTATGCAACTAAGGTGCCGGGCTAGCTAGAGCTCTCCTAAACAATTCTAGGAGCACGGTTACACAAACCTATGCCACTAGTTCTTTAAGCAACAAGGGAGCTCCTACACATGCTAGTAAGCAAGAGCACAAAGCCAACTAAGCTCACTAGCAATGCTCAATAACAAGGCAACCAATGCCAAATTAGAGAGCGTAAATACTTAGCTAAACAAACTAAGTAATGTGACTAACAAGGTTACACAAACCAAATTAGCCACGCAAGGGAGCTACTTCTATGCTACACAAGCAAGAAGGTAATTAGCAAGCTACACAAGCTATCTAATTACAAGAGCAACTACACAAGCTTAATATGTATAAAAGTAATTGCAAGCTTGTGTAATGGGGATGCAAACCAACGGGAAGAACAAGGTTGACACGATGATTTTTCTCCCGAGGTTCACGTGTTTGCCAACACGCTAGTCCCCATTGTGTCGACCGCTCACTTGGTGGTTCGGCGGCTAATTAGCATCACCCGCTAAGCCCGCACATCGAGCGCCGCAAGAACCTACCCCTTGAGTGAGGGTAGCTCAATGACACGCTTTACTAGAGTTGCTCTTCGCGGCTCCCGTGGGGCGAGCACAATGCCCCTCACAAGCACTTCTCTGGAGCGCCGCACAAGCTTCTTGCGCGCTTCGACGGAGACCACCACCAAGCCGTCTAGGAGGTGGCAACCTCCAAGAGTAACAAGCACCACCGGCTTGCAACTCGATCACCTAGTGCCACTCGATGCAACCTCACGATGCAATCGCACTAGAATCGCTCACTCACACAATTGAATGATCACTATCAAGTATATGTGTGATGGAGGGCTCCCAAGCACTCACAAGCATGGACACTAAGTCCCTTGAGGTGCTCAACACCAGCCATGGCCGAAGGCCACTTCTATTTATAGCCCTAAGGGCTAAACTAGCCGTTACCCCTTCACTGGGCAACGGTCGGGCCGACCGGACGCTCCGGTCGAGTTGACCGGACGCTGGACCTCAACGTCCGGTCACTCGTAGATGACCACATGTCCCGATTCCAACGGTCACTTAACCTGACCGGACGCAGCAGCTTCAACTGATCGGACGCTGGACCCTCAGCGTCCGGTCGTTTCTAGTAAGCTCCCGAGCATGACCGGACGCGTCCGGTCGAACGCGATCGGACGCAGTCAGCGTTCGGTCACTCTCTAGCTACTGCTATGCTCCACGTCAGCACGACCGGACGTAGGCAGGCAGCGTCCGGTGCATTCAGACCCAGCGTCCGGTCAGTTGACCGATGCCAGCGTCTTTGCGATCAACTCGCTTTCACTTCTAACTTCTTCACCCTTGCTCCAATGTGCTAACCACCAAGAATTTGCATCCGGCGCAATAGAAAATAGGCATTCCATTTTCCCGAAAGCACCGAATCCCACCGAGCTTGTGAGGCGGGATTCGGTGCTTTCGGGAAAATGGAATGCCTATTTTCTATTGCGCCGGATGCAAATAGAAAATGCAAAGTTAGATCACTCGAGTGGCACTAGATGACTGATATGCAAACAAGTTTGCCCCTCTTGATAGTATGGCCATCTATCCTAAACCCGGTCATAAACTTCTCTACACACCTATGACCGGTGAAATGAAATGCCCTAGGTTATACCTTTGCCTTGCGCATTCCATTCCATCTCCTCCAATGTTGATGCAACACATGCACCAACACGATCAACAATGATATGATCCACTTCATATCATCACATGATCATATTGGTTCATCGATCTTGACTCTACTTGCTCTTCGCCGTTGCCATCGTCCATCGGCGCCAAGTCTTGCTCAAGCTTCACCGCCACGCGGTCCATCACTTCAAAGCCTTCGACTTGCCCTTCACGCTTGCAACCGGTCCATCAAGCCAAGTCTTGTCTTGATCTTCTCCACCTTGATCACATGACTCAATGTCATATCTCATGTGCATTTACGCTCCTTCATTATCACATGTGTGAGCTTTGCAACATCTCCAAGCCATTTTCACCTTCATGGCATATGTTGCTCACACACATGTACCTGTGGACTAATCACCTGTGTATCTCACATAAACACAATTAGTCCACCTAGGTTGTCACTTAATTACCAAAACCAAACAAGGACCTTTCACACGCACGTGTGGGCCGAATTTCTGGCCCAGGCCCAGGTTGCGGCCTGGGCGCGGGGACAGCGCGTCGCGCGTGGCTACTGGGCCGGGGTTTTGCGCTGGTCCAGACGGCAAGCAAAGTTGGGCCGAGCTATTGCAGGTTTTGAGCCCAAGCGAAGGAATCATTTTTTTATTTTCTAGAAAAGGTTTTGTTTCTTGGAAAATGAATAAATGGCTTAAAGAAAATAGAAAAGAGATTTGTCATGTAGGCAAAATTCATTGAATTGAATTGTTTTTCCGCTGCTAAAGAGATTGTTTATTCTCTAGTTATTTTGAACTAATGTGATATTTAATTGGAGAAAAAGAGATTTTGACATGATTATGATGTTATTTTCTGACCAACGTTGTTAATAACAATATCATAATTTAATAATTTTATGCATTAATTCTATTTCTGCCCAATGGTGATGTAGAATTAGTGTATAAGAAAAGTTGTAAATTTTAATGATTTATGCATTAATTCTATTTTTGCCCAATGGTGATATAGAATTAATGTATAAGAACAGTTGTAAATTTTAATGTTTTATGAATTATTTATATTTCTGCCCAACGGTGATGTAGATTTAATGTATAAGAACAGTTATATGTTTTTATTTTAACCAACATTGGAATCAAGTCATGCAATTGTTGTTATTTTTTATATAAAGAAAAAGTTTGACTTGGCCTTCATCTTGACTAAGGTGGATTGGGTAGTCACCTTACCGTGTTTTATAGAGCTTGTGGCATCGGTAAGGGAGACAAACGAGGCCGATGCCACTTGGTCAACTAAAGAGAGATTTTGAATCCCCTAAGATGTCCTATGCCCTTGAGCATAGGAAGTGGGTCACTGCCAACAAGAAATGTTTGGCTGTGATAAAGAACACGATTGAACCTGTAATTGTGGGCTCAATCCCAGAGTGTGACATGGTCACCGAGTACCTCGATAGAATAAAGAGTCGCTTCACTAGCTCTTCAAAGACATATGCTACCTAGCTGATAAAGCAGCTGGTGACAGAGTGTTAATCTAGAAATGGTGGCATAAGAGAGCTCACGATGTGTCGTTGAAATTATGGCACTGTCGTTTAGGCCATATTTCGAGGGGGAGAATAGAAAGAGTAGTTAAGAATAATATTCTTCCTCCATTAGAGCTCTCAGATTTAGAATAATACAGAGAATGCATAAAAGAAAAGTATGTAAAGAAAATTAAGAAAGATGTCAAACGAAGCGCAAGAATTTTATAGATTATTCACACAGACATCTGTGGTTAGTTTCCTATAAAGAGTGTGGATGATAACAATTCGTTCATAACATTCACAGATGATTACTCCCGTTATGTCTACATTTATCCAATCAAAGAAAGAACAGAAGCATTGGATAAATGTAGATATTTAAGGCAAAAGTTGAAATCCAACGCAATTTAAAGATTAAGATAGTCAGGTCCGACCGTGGGGGAGTACTACGGTCAGCATACCCCATATGGCTAAGTTCCTGGACCTTTTGCAAGATTCTTACAGGAGAATGGCATAGTAGTCTAGTATTCTATACCGGCCGAACCTCAACAGAATGGAGTAGCTGAAAGATGCAAATAGAGTACCAAGTAAGTCGGTGCCCAAAACACTATATGAGTTGTGGACAGGAAGAGTACCCTCACTAAACCACTTATGTGTGTGGAGGAGCCCTGCCGAGGCTAAAGTATTTAACCTAAACATTGGGAAGCTAGATCCCAAAACAATAAGTTGCCATTTCATTGGCTACCCAGAAAAGTCAAAAGGTTTTTGTTTCTACTGTCTAGAGAGACATACAAAGTTTATGGAAATGAGACACGTTATCTTCCTAGAGGATGAATTGATGAGGGGGAGCATGGTAGCTTGAGAAATTGACCTTGAAGAGAAGCGGGTGCATGCGCCCACTCTAATGTTTCATGAGTCAATTTTCTCACTACCTGCTGTCGCTGCACCGACAGTGCAAGATACTATGGTGTCAGCACCTATTGTTATTCCGCCTGTGGCAACAAAGAATGACGATGAGGATCATATTCTTCAGGATCCTATAGAACCTATTGCCACACATGAGGGGAGCAACAACAGCCTCAAACAGAAGATATGCCAAATGTGGAGGCCCCTAGAAGGTCTCAAAGAGTTAAAAAATTAGCTATTTCTACTGACTATGAAGTATACAATACTGAGAAATTTCAAATGGAGGATGATCCCACCTCATTTGAATAAGCCATGAGAAGTGATCATTCATCAAAGTGGCTTGAGGCCATGAAAGATGAAATGAAATCTATGAATGCCAATAAAGTTTGGGACTTAAAAATAATTCCCAAAGGAGCCAAATCGTAGGCTGTAAATGGGTCTACAAAACAAAACTTGACTCTTAAGAGAATGTAGAGAGATATAAAGGGTGACTTGTGGCAAAAGGCTTTACACAAAGATAAGAGATTGATTATAATGATACCTTTTCTCCAGTCTTATGTAAGGATTCCTTCAGAATCATAATGGCATTAGTGGCACATTACGATTTAGAATTACATCAGATGGATGTAAAGACAACATTTCTTAATGGGGACTTAGAGGAAAATGTTTACATGGCACAACCGAAGGGTTTGTCATGGAAGGAAAGGAATGAATGGGATACCGCCTAAAGAAATCCATTTATGGATTAAAACAAGCTTCAAGACAGTGGTACTTGAAGTTTGATCAGACAATAAGAAATTTTGGATTTTAAAGAGAATATAGAGGACAATTGTGTCTATACAAAGTTTAAGAATGGGAAGTTTATCTTCCTTGTCCTATATGTGGATGATATCTTACTTGCTAGTAGTGATGTCAGTCTGCTACTGGAGACAAAGAGTTTTTGTTCTCAAAATTTGATATGAAAGATATTGGTGAAGCATCGTTCGTTCTAGGGATCAAGATTCACCGAGATAGAAGTAAAAGGGTATAAGGACTGTCACAAAAGGCATACATAGAAAAGATTTTAAAGAAATTATGTATGTACAAATGTAGTCCCTCACCTGCTCTTATAGTCAAGGGCGACAGATATGGGGATTTTAAATGCCCCAAGATCCAATATGAGATCGATCAAATGAAAGTGGTTCCATATGCTTTAGCTGTCGGAAGCTTGCAATATGCTCAAGAATGTACGCGCCCTGACTTGGCATTTGTTACTGGGTTACTTGGCAGTTTCCAGAGCAATTCTAGAACAGAACACTAGAAATTAGTAAAGAAAGTCTTACGTTATTTGCAAGGAACGAAAGGCCTCATGATGACATATAGAAGATCTAATTCACTCCATATAGTGGGATATTTAGATTCTGATTATGCGGGAGATGATAGAAAATCCACGTCTGGATATGTATTCACTCTCGTAGGGGAGCTATTTCATGGAAAAGCTCAAAGCAAACCGTCACTATATCGTCCACAATGTATGACGGTTTGTAGCGTGTTATGAGGCAATGGGGCAGGTGAACTGGCTAAAGAAGTTCATACCTGGTTTGAAGGTGGTTGACGACATCTATAGACCACTTAAGTTATACTGCGATAATAATCCGACAGTACAGTATGCACACAACAATAAGTCAAGTGGTGCTGCCAAACACATTGACATAAAATATTATGTTGTGAAAGATAAAGTCCGGGATCATGTCATAAGTCTTGAGCATGTAAGTACAGAAAAGATGCTCGCGGATCCGCTTACAAAAGGCTAACCACCCAACGTGTTCAGAGAACATGTAGCTAGCATGGGTTTAAGGGAAAGCCTAAAATTCTTGGACAAAAGAAGGCCTAAAGTTAAGTATCTATTTTAAAATAGAGTGGTGTATTGTAGCTGTTAAATCTATCAGCAATTGACCGTGACGATGAAACATGCTCTATGCGCTAATTTGTAATGGAATGAACGAAAGTAAATGATATAAAATTGAAAGATAGTAGTGAGATCAAGGAGGAGAATGTTAGTTGATCTCCACCAATAGGCCCAACGGCCTATTGGGCCCTTCGATCTGTGCCCTGATCGGGGGGCTCTCAACCCTAATAAGGTTGGTGGGCCCCTATCGCATAGCACTATAAAAGGAAACATGGGGATCAGGGCTCGATAAACGAGGTTGAACGGAGCCACCATGATCTACCCACAGAGAAAACCAAACCCGATCTAAAGAAGAGTGCTGCCAGCGACGGGAAGCCCCACCGACTCTGTCGTCACCTCTGCATCGTGCCTTGCAGTGTCACCACTAGGCCACCAGACCTCACCTCCTCTCCACCATGCCGAGCTCCCTCGACATCGGCGTTCAAAAGGCTTACCCCTGATCTACTTAACAGAGGTACTTTATGATTCTAACAATGACTGCTGGGATTAGGAGATCCACATCACGTTTACTACATGCAGCTATATACAAGTTGATCGACAGAGCATTTAGGGCCCTCGCTCTCGCAGGTTGCAAAATAGGCTCCACTTTTGTATGTTGAAAAGGGTGCAGACAGTGCCTATTTATTCGTTTAAAAAACAGTGAGTATCTACAGTAGTAAAATCTATATATTTACATAGAAAAACTTTATACCTAGAAAAGTAAAAAAAACTATAAGGGCTCCTTTGAATCACATGATTTTTGAAGGAATTTTGGAGGAATACTGTTGGTCAAGGAAAGTTTCCTGTCCTATGGTTTGGCTGGCATGAATCACTACTACTATTCCATAGGATTTTCATAGGATTTCCTATCTTATGTGTTGATTCCATAGGATTTGTAACCTCCACTCGTACCTCTTGAAAAAATTCCTATGCACGAAGTACGAGGAGTTGAATGACTAAGGCCCCCTTTGGAACACAGGATTGCAAAACATAGGAATAGGAAAAACATAGGAATTTTACAGGAATGCAATTGCAAAACATAGAATCCAAAAACATAGGTTAACTATTTTAGGTAGGTGTTTGGATGGCTATAGAAAATTTAGAGGAATAGGAATGTCTAATCTCCCATGATGTGATGTGATGTTTATCCTCTAGCTCTTTATTTCTTAGTGATACTTGTGATTTGGCTCTTGATATGCCTTGTTCCTACACAAGCCAGAGAAACAAAGAAATAGGAGTGGATGTTTTTCCCTGTACTTTTCCTATGGAATGAGCTGCGAAGGAATGTTTCCTTTACATTTCCTATGGTTTAATCCTATGAGCCAAAGGGTGCTACAGTGTTGAATCCTATAGGAAAGGGAATCCTCCATTTCTCCTATGAAATTTCCATGAACCAAAGGAGGCCTAATGTTCCATTATAGCTTGTCCTACCCAACCTCAGAGAGAAGAAACACATGCAAAGCATGCATTTGGTGTTATTTTTATTCAATTTTGATATTCCTATAAAATGAATCCTTCATTTTTCCTGTGACCCAACCAAACAACCTTCCACCCAACATTCCTACATTTTACAATCCTCTATTTTACACATGCATCCCTATATTATTCCTACGTTTTTCCTATTCCTATGTTTTTCAATTCCTACATTCCAAAGGAGCCCTAATTTCAAATGGATGCAGTAACATATATAGGAGAAGAAAGACTATGGGCATGTTCACTATAGCTTCAGGCTGCAACCACTACCAAAGTTTTTTTATTATATGATACTATTTTTAATCCATGTCTCATATTCTAGTTTATATTTCTCCTCACATCCTCTTGCTATCTAGGATCATCACTTCATAGGCTCCTATGCCTAGCTTTTGCTTACATGAGAACAACCTCTCTCTCTCTCTCTCTCTCCCATTCTATTCTCTGCATCAACAAAAAATATTGACTAGCTTGGCTATAAAACCTTTATTATA
Organism: Miscanthus floridulus; assembly: GCF_019320115.1. Lineage (NCBI taxonomy): Eukaryota > Viridiplantae > Streptophyta > Magnoliopsida > Poales > Poaceae > Miscanthus > Miscanthus floridulus. The sequence continues at coordinate 128,118,778 of NC_089581.1, read as the reverse complement.
CTTGCTCTAATAGGTACTTCTTAGAAGTCCTTATATTTTTGAGTAATATCTAACATGCATGTAGTCCTATAAAGTTTTGTTTGGATGGACTAGGACTAACTGTTAGTTGGTTATTAGCTAGAGTTAATTGTTAGTTGAGTAATAATTAGCTAGCTAAAAAATAGACCTGTGTTGTTTGGATTTGATAATACATAATAGTATTCTCACACAAAAACATTTTATGCCCCTTGGCCCCTAGCACACCCATAGTAGGGAGGGCGTTTTAGACTTTTTTCAAGATTGGTTGCTGCTGTTGGTCCCAATTAGCTAAGTTTGGCTAAATAGTGGCTAACGACTAGTTGTGGGCTTCCCTAATAATTAGCCCATCTATTTAGATCCTTTAGGGGCTAAAAATAGTTAGCTAGTTGTTAATCTCATGGATCCAAATAGGGCCTAAGTAATTCAGTGCTTCTTAGAGCAACTCCAACAAGAGCCCTCAAATCAAGGCTGATACTGTTGATTTGAGGGCCCTATTCTTGAGAGTTTGTTTTCTTTGCATCTACTCCAACAGTTGCCCTTAAATCAGGTCCTTTGGATACATTCCAAGAGACAATGTCATATGGGACGTATTTGTCATTCGGCCATATCCACTGAGTTATGGGGGCGTGAGAGAGAGGAGGAGCACTAGAGATGGCATAGGGAGGCTGAGGAGTACCAAGGCACGAAGAGGGGAGCTGCGATGGGGTTGAGTGCATGGTCGGTAGGACAGGAGCCCACATTGAATGGGGCAATGGGCCTTGCCGGTATAGATGGGACAGGCGCATCAGGGCCTAGGCCAAGGGGCTCTATGAAAGGACCTAAATGATGCCTAGGGGGGTGAATAGGCTATTTATAAAAATTAGACCTACAAAAATACAATGTAATTGTGACTGGGCACTGCAGAATTGGCCTAGACGGTTTTGCTGCTTGCTGTGCTGGAACCGGCCTAGCCGGTTTGCCTGCTGCTTGTGTAGAACCGGCCTGGCCGGTTTGTTCAGGAACCTACAACAAATATGTTAGATGCTAATTTTTGCCTCCTTTTCTCCCCCTCTGTAAATCCAAGTGTCATGGGATATGTTTGGGACAAGTTTGCCTTGCACAATGTGTCACTACAACCACAACACAACAACCGATGAGCAAAGTACAAAATAGCGGCGGTAGCGGCCGCAATTGCGGTAGTGGCCCATTGCCGATACTGCTACTAGGTTGCGCTTTGAAGTTTGTGGCATGGAACTTTGTGGCCGCAATGGGCTGATATAGCGGGCACAATTGCATGTAGCGGACCGCAATAGCGTGGGAGCAGTAACCCTAACCAACGGCCCAGCCCACTATGAATGACTCACACCCCAACCCCAACTCAGACACCACCACGCATCGGCTGTAGGATTCATTCAGCGCCGTCGCCGCCACCCTTGGCCTCCAGGTTTGGTGCCACCGCCGGTGTGCTGGTCGGCCGCCATCGAGTTGCCGTGCGCCACGCCACCACGCCACCACGGAGGTCGCAAAAGGGAGGGACACACTCTGCCCGAGCTCTTTTGGTCCTTCCCCATTTAGATTGACAGATCGAGCGCAAGGCAAATACAAGCCAGTCACACTACATCAATGTCGTCTTACTTTCTTACTGACCTTTACAAGATTTTGCGATTTACTATAGATTACAGAACTTGCAAAATGTCGTCTGCTGCATCAACTGCACATACAAGCCAGTCGACATCAAGGAAGGATCCAGCTTGGGAGCATGCCTTACCTTTAACTAGAAAGGAAACCAAGAATCAAGTTGGATGCAAATACTGCAAAAATTACTTCAATGGTGGAATAACAAGGTTTAAGTATGTGAGACATCAGTTATTTGAGTGCAATTAAATGTCTATTTATACACATTATTCATGATATATGTACATAAAATTATGTGAAATTATTAGGTGCCGCTATTGGAACTTATCGTCCGCAATATCGCCTGCTATCCGCAATCCCCTACCTCGACGCCAATCCGCTACCAACCCGTTATCCGCTATTTTTTACTTTGGACATGAGCGTGGCTCATAATATATGAAATAAATGCGATGAATAAAGAGAGTGAGCCAAACCAAACAGAGGAGACGCAGCGATTTGTTTTATCGAAGTTCGGGCATCACCAAAGTGAGTCGTACGTCTTCGTTGTGGAAGCCGGTGAGGACCCAACAAAGGTCAACTCATGTCCGGGTCCAAAATGACCTCTTTCCACCTTTACACTAAGGGGTCTTGTTTTCTATTTCAGCGGGAAGACTAGCCCTTACAAACTTTCGGCCGTGCACCACACTTGGTGACTCACCAGTGACCACTAAGGCCATCTAGGAGCAAAGCTCCAAGAGTAACAAATGCTTCACATGAACTAGCTGTCACCACAAAATGCTTTGCTCAACTCAGATTTTGCTCACACACAATCTCACAAAAAGGCTCAATTTGCTCTCTACAACACCCTCGGTGTTACACCATAAATCATTTATTAAAACATGTCATGAGCATCATATTTATGTGTTAATGCAAGTAATAGAGTGTGTAGATCAATTTTCGTAACTCAAAACGATCAACGGAAATGTGAAATGAAAGTTAATTCAATAGTCATGATATATCACTTAGGGTTTAGAACCAGTTTTTATTAAGCAAAAATGCTATAGAACATGTATGTGATACTTGAATAAAGTTTGGAGTACAAACTTTGTAGAGGACAATGAAATACCTGCGGTCGAAAATGATATTACTAGATAAGATTTCCAATAGCTTAGAAATGCAATTTGAAATAGAGTTCAACTAAAAACTTAGAAAATTTCTTGAACTTTGGAAAGGGTAGACATTGCTTTGTTCATCAATTTTTTTAGAAAAATTTAGTTAAGAAGCAGAGTAGTGTCATGGCATGTTTTAGTAGCCTAATGTACCCTCTAAAGTATGGTGTAGATGGTTTCGGTGTTTGGCCAACAAATTAGTTATATTTGGACGCTTTAAAAAGCGTGCATGGCACGTCCTCGGCTGGTTTCCTCACGTAGGCGCGATCAGCGCACCCCTGAACCACGACATCGATGCGCCGGCCGCTCGCGCGTGCGCCTGGCCACGCTCGGCTGGCCGCTGTGACCGACAGCCCTAGTGCGCGGCTGCCCCACCTCACTGTCGTGCTACTACCCAGCCACTAGCTCCTAGCCATGCACTGTCACGCCGTTGTTGCCCTACCCCATCCTGTGCAGCGCTGTCGTCGTGTCCGCCACTGCTGCCTCACATCATGACGCTGCCGTTGCCGTCGTCTCGCTCCAGTACGCGGGCTGCATCGAGCTACCCCTCCCTAGCCCGGTTGGGTGCTGTCCGCACATGGCCGTGCGTGTCGCCGTCGCTTTGCCATTTATGGCACTGTGGCCGCACGAGCCACGCCCGTCGGCTAGCGTCGGCGTGTGGGCCTCCCGATCCCGCCGCTCGCGTCTTGCCAAGGCGTGGACGAGCCAAACCCACTGCCACGCATGTCTCTCTCTCTCCCTCTGCTTTCCGCCATCGTTGTGTTGCGTCACAATGAAGCTAGAGAGCGAGCACCTCTCATCAATTCCTCGTGCTCATATCTCCGCCTTTATGCCCCCTCTCCAACCGACCCTACCCCACCTTGACTCGCGTCACGCCAAGCTTCAATTTTGGAATCTTGCCGCTACCGTGCCGTTAAGGCTCGTCGCCGCCCGCGTCGTGGCCAGAATACTGGGCTACTATGCCATTCTCCTATAAGAACCTTGCAAAAGGTCCAGGAACTTGGCCATATGGGGTATGTCGACTGTAGTACTCCTCTCCATGGTCGGACCTGACTATCTTAATCTTTAAATTGTGTTGGTTTTCAACTTCTGCCTTAAATATCTTAAATTTATCCAATGCTTCTGTTCTTTCTTTGATTGGATAAATGTAGCCATAATGGGAGTAATCATCTATGAATGTTATGAATAAATTATAAGCATCTACACTCTTTACAGGAAATAGACCACAGATGTCTATGTGAATAATCTATAAAATTTCTGTGCTTCGTTTGACATCTTTCTTTACATATTTTCCTTTTATGCATTCTCTGCATTGTTCTAAATCTGAGAACTCTAATGGAGGAAGAATATCATTCTTAACTTAGTCTTTCTATTCTCCCCCTCGAAATATGGCCTAAATGGTAGTGCTATAATTTCGACGACACATCGTGAGCTCTCTTTCATTTTCTGTTTATATCCGTAGACAAGGATACATTCTCATTATCGTACACAATATTTCCATCATTGCATACAACATTCACATCATCATGTTGTGATAACAAATAGTATGTGCTCTTTTATGCCACCATTTTCAGAGTAACTCTCTGTCACCAGCTACTTTATTAGTTGGGTAGCATATGTCTTTTAAGAGCCAATGAACTGACTTTTTATTCTATCGAGGTACTCAGTGTCTGTGTCACACTCTAGGATTGAGCCTACAATTGCAGGCTCAATCATGTTCTTTATCATAGCCAAATATTTTTTGTTGACATTGACCCACTTCCTATGCTCAAGGTCATAGGACATCTTTTGGGATTCAAAATCCCTCTCTTTAGTTGCCCAAGTAGCATCAGTCTCGTTTGTCTCCCTCACCGGTGCCACAGGATTAGTGGGACACGGTGAGGTGACTACCCGGTCCACCTTAGCCAAGATGAAGGCTAGGTCAATCTTTTTCTTAACATAAAAAAATAACAACAATTGCATGCCTTGATTCCAACATTGGTCAAAATTAAAACATACAACTATTCTTATACACTAATTCTAGATCACTGTTGGGCAGAAATAGAATTAATGTATAAAATTATTAAAATTATGATATTGTTATTAACAACATTGGTTAGAAAATAACAACATCATAATCATGTCAAAATCTCTTTTTCTCCAATTAAATATCACGTTGGTTCAAAATAACTGGAGAATAAACAATTTCTTTAGCAGCGGAAATATGAAAAAATTCATTATCTATTTTTCAGAAGCATTAAACTTTTCTCAAATATTCTCTAAAAAATTATCCTGTTGGTTCAAATTTTAATAGAGATATTAAAGTAGACAAATATCATCAAAATCTGCTTCTGAAAATTAAATAAACTCAAAACTTTATCTACTATTCATTCTGGCCCGGCCGTGCGCGTGGATCGGGTGAACAAAACCCCCACGATGGCGTCGTCACCCCGAACCCTAACGCATTCTCTTCGTTCCCTTTCTCTTTCCTCAACGCGCAGCCGGGCGCTTCCTCTCTCAGCCCCGCAGCGAGGCGAGTCCGAGCGAGCAGACAATGGAGGGCGAGCAGAGCCTCGGCGCCGTCGATGGCCCCCTCACCGGCGAGCGTGCTCCCTAGTGGATGAGCGCGCCGCAGTCGAGCAATCTAGCTACGGCGCCCCCTTGGCCAGAGCCCAGTGAGCAGCGCCCCCGGCTCAGCCTTCTTCTCCCCGCGCGCCGGCGAGCCGCACTACGGCGGTGTCAGCAGCGGTCGAGGCAGGCCTCCCCTTCCCCTTCTTCCCCTTCTGATTTGGGTCTGGTTTGTTCTTCTCGGATTCAATCGATTAGGGATCTAGGGTTAGGGTTCACTGTTGTTCTTCCCCGATTCGATTCGTTCGATTCGGGTCATCTTTTTCATTTGATTTCTTTTCTTTTCTATTTGTATTAAATCGCTCTCTTCTCCTTCCTCGTCGTGAGTTAGGGTTAGGGTTCGGTTGAACCCGATTCATTTTTTTCACTCGGTTTTGATTTGAGATCGGTGAGATAAGCCCCTTCCCCTTTTCCCCTTTTTCTCTTTTGGATCTTCTTTCTTTTCTTTTCGGAGTTGAACCGATTTGGGGTTGGGGTTAGGGTTAGGGTTTGATCGATTTGGGGTTGGGCTAGGGTTAGGGTTTGACTCACTAGAGTCACTATTCTTCTTCCCCAGTGAGTGCTTTGTGGGTTAGGGTTCGGCTCCGCATGCCGAGACCCCTTTCTCTCCTCTTCTCAGATCCGAACGGGGTTAGTTCTTTTGTTGCCATGCGCCAGTGAATACGGCGATGCGGCACCTTTCCCCGCGTGGTGGCGGTGGTGATCGGCAATTGAGTGACGTCCGCCACCACCGGTCTCTTTTCATTTTCTTTTACCCGGTTAGGGTTAGGGTTTCAATCCAAACCGGATTGAACCCTCTGTTACTCTTCGATTTCTTTTTAATTCTCTACCCCATACTAGATCTACACACTGGTAACCTATCTCTGATACCATTGTAATGATATCGAGTACCTCTGTAAAGTAGATCGGGGGTTAAACATCTTACTTAAATGGGAAAACTGTTGATGTACCTCGCCCTAGGTCATCATTCGGTCCATAGCGCCGTAGTGGCTTGGACGCCGGTGTCGTGGCAGCTTGGCGTAGTGGAGTCGAACATAGTGGTGGCGAGGTCCAGTGGCGACGGTGATGCGAGGTCAGTGGGTCTTCTCGTCGCTGGTAGCACTCACTTTAGATTGGATTAGGTTTAGCTGTTGGTGGATCACGGCGGCTCAGGTCAACCTTGTAGTTAGAGCTCTGATCCCCACCTCTCTTTATAGTGTTGTATGACAGGGTGAAAGGTCCTTGTTTGGTTTTGGTAATTGAGTGACAACTTAGGTGGACTAATTGTGTTTATGTGAGATACACAGGTGATTAGTCCACAGGTACATGTGTGTGAGCAACATATGCCATGAAGGTGAAAATGGCTTGGAGATTATGCAAAGCTCACACATGTGATGATGAAGGAGCTTAAATGCACATGAGACATGACATTGAGTCATGTGATCAAGGTGGAGAAGATCAAGACAAGACTTGGCTTGATGGACCGGTTGCAAGCGTGAAGGGCAAGTCGAAGGCTTTGGAGTGATGGACCGCGTGGCGGTGAAGCTTGAGCAAGACTTGGCGCCGATGGACGATGGCAACGGTGAAGAGCAAGTAGAGTCAAGATCGATGAACCAATATGATCATGTGATGATATGAAGTGGATCATATCATTGTTGATCGTGTTGGTGCATGTGTTGCATCGACATTGAAGGAGATGGAATGGAATGCGCAAGGCAAAGGTATAACCTAGGGCATTTCATTTCACCGGTCATAGGTGTGTAGAGAAGTTTATGACCGGGTTTAGGATAGATGGCCGTACTATCAAGAGGGGCAAACTTGTTTGCATATCGGTCATCTAGTGCCACTCGAGTGATCTAACTTTGCATTGTCGCTAGGATCGAGTGGCGTGGCAAGTTGAGTGGCTAACATCCTTTGGGAAATGATTGTGAAAATGCTAACACACATACACATGATGGTGTACACTTGGTGGTGTTGGCACATTTACAAAGGAGGTGGTGTTTGCAGGGGTGAGATGGGTTTTGGGTCCCTCTCTCCCTCCCGCCGAGCTTGCGAGGCGGGATTCGGCGCTTTCGGGAAAATGGAATGCCTATTTTCTATTGCGCCGGATGCAAATTCTTGTGGTTAGCACACTTGAGCAAGGGTGAAGAGAATGGAGAAGATGCTGGCGTCGGTCAACTGACCGGACGCTGGATCTGAATGCACCGGACGCTGGAAGGCTGCGTCCGGTCGCGCTGACGTACGGTGACGCAGTAGCTGGAGAGTGACCGGACGCTGGCTGCGTCCGGTCGAGTTGACCGGACGCGTCCGGTCATGCTCGGGAGCTTACTGGAAACGACCGGACGCTGAGGGTCCAGCGTCCGGTCAGTTGAAGTGCTGCGTCCGGTCGGCAGATGACCGTTGGGATCGGAAGATGACCGTTGAACGCAGGGGACACGTGGCGAGTATCGCGTGACCGGACGCTGAGGTCCAGCGTCCGGTCGATCGGACCGGAGCGTCCGGTCGGCCCGAGTTTTGCCCAGTGAAGGGGTAACGGCTCTATTTGCCCATGGGGTTATAAATAGAGGCCATGGCCGGCCTTGGGCCGATAGCTGAGCACACTAGAGCCTTGGTGGCTTGTGTAGTAGTGCTTGGGAGCCCTCCATCTCACACATACATGATAGTGTTCATCCGATAGTGTGAGAGAGCGATTCTAGTGCGATTGCATCGTGAGGTTGCATCGAGTGGCACTAAGTGATCGTGTTGCAAGCCGGTGGTGCTTGTTACTCTTGGAGGTTGCCACCTCCTAGACGGCTTGGTGGTGGTCTCCGTCGAAGCCCGCAAGAAGATTGTGCGGAGCTCCGGAGAAGAGCTTGTGAGGGGTACTTGTGCTCGCCCCGCGGGAGCCGCGAAGAGCAACTCTAGTAAAGCGTGTCATTGAGCTACCCTCACTCAAGGGGTTGGTTGTGCGGCACCCTATTGAGGGTTTGGCGAGTGATGCCAATCAGCGCGTGAACCACCAAGTGAGCGGTCGACACAACGGGGACTAGCGTGTTGGCAAACACGTGAACCTCGGGAGAAAAATCATCGTGTCAACCTTGTTCTTCCCGTTGGTTTGCATCCCCATTACACAAGCTTGCATTTACTTTCATATATATTAAGCTTGTGTAGTTGCTCTTGTAATTAGATAGCTTGTGTAGCTTGCTAATTACCTTCTAGCTTGTGTAGCATAGAAGTAGCTCCTTTGCGTGGCTAATTTGGTTTTAGTAACCTTGTTAGTCACATTGCTTAGTTTGTGTAGCTAAGTAATTGCGCTCTCTAATTAGGTATTGGTTGCCTTGTTATTGAGCATTGCTAGTGAGAATCGTTAGCTTTGTGCTTTTGCTTACTAGCATGTGTAGGAGCTCCCTTGTTGCTTAAAGTACTAGTGGCATAGGTTTGTGTGACCTTGCTCCTAGAATTGGTTAGGAGAGCTCTAGCTAGCCCGGCACCTTAGTTGCATAATTAGTATCTTTGCAAGGTGCTAGTGAACATATATAGAGGGGTGTAGTCTTGGCTAGACCGATTGTTTTTATTCCGCACTTATATCGGTTAGCCAACGCGATTAATTTTAGAAAAGACTATTCACCCCCCCTCTAGTCCGCCATCTCGACCCTTCACAGGGGCCCACCAACCATATTAGGGTTAGACGCCCCCCGATCAGGGCACAGATCCAAGGGCCTTGAGCCTATTGGCAGAGATCAACTAACACCTCTCTCTCTCTCTAATCCTTCATGTTGATTCACCGCCACTGCTGAGCACTTGGGATACGGTGCATTGCTTTGTCTGGCCAGTGGCCACACCCTACACCAGGCTCATCGTGTCGGGCATCTGCCGGAGGAGACGGCCGTGGGAAAGAGCTACTGCACGAGGAGCAGCTCCTCCTCCCAGATGCGAAGGAGGGCGGAGTGCTGATGTGCCACACAGGAGCGGCTGCAGCGGGTGCCAGACTCGCGAGTAGGAGCGACATCGTCGTCTCTCACCTGGATCGGCCAGAGCTCATCGGCGCTTCGCCATGCTGCCCATCGGCCGTCCGCGCCAAGCCCTGCTCTGTGCTCAACACCCTCCGCGCTCGTGCTAGCATCCCACCACGGAGGCCTCTGCTCACGCTCCTCCAACTCCCTAGCCGCGCCATTCCAAGATCTCATGTCGGCTGCCGCCACGAGCGACGTGCCGTGCCACGGCGGCCGCTTCGTGTGGGGTGATTGGGCGAGCGCCATGGCCACACGTCGCTGGGCAGCCATGGCGAGCGCCATGCCAAGCCACCATGCTGGCCGCACCATCATGAGCGAGCGCCGCTCCATCTTGGGCTCCATCATTCTTGCCTTCTTCTCCGGCCAACAAGGGCGGCCCGACAGACACGGCATGGCGGCGCTTGGGACGAGCGAGGTGGTGCGCTCGGGTACAGGCAGTAGCAGAGACCCTCATGTCATTCGTCTTCTTTCTGCTGGTGGCGAGCAGCAGCATGTCTGGGTGTTGCTGCCGCCGCGAGCAGGAGCGGCCGCGCCGACGGCGTGGCACGAGTGGCTGTGGGGCCGCCCGACAGCGGGAATCAGCGCGGGCATATGGATGTTGATGTGGCATATGGAGAAGGCCTCGTTCCCGAAACCGACGATGCCGGAGGCTTCGCGGCCATTGAACCGGACGTCGTCGCTGCACCCGAAGACGAAGCTGTCAACGCCTCCGCCGCCGTCGTCAATAATAGCAAGCCTGAGCCTGTATCTCCCTAGCCTGCCAACTGTTAGTCAAATTGTTGCACATGTATCATTGTTTTCGTTTGCATTTGTTAGGCGTAGCGTAGATGTTGTGCGTGGCCCGTGGCTTGCTTGGCCCACGACACAGCTAGTAGTTCGGTTCATACGCGCCAGGGCGGACATTGCGGCACGCGGTGCACGTCTCGGTAAAAGCGGGCGTGCGCACGGTGATATCGGCATGGTGCTGGACTCGGGCTTCAAGCCCTGAGGAGCTGCGGCAGTTGAGGGCAGCACCAAAAATTCTCTCGTTCCACTTTATCGCGTTGTGTTTGTGTTCATCGAGTTCTCCATCCGTGAGCTCGCCGGCGACGTCGAATTCTAGACCGGGGCATCGCTCGGTTCCAACACCCACAGAGTACTGCGCCAGCCGGCCGGACCTGTACCAGCGAGCCGGCGTCGGATGACAGACTCGTCTCGTCCAGAGCAAGAGCAAGGAGACTAGGTGAATTCTGACCAACAGCTGCGGCTAAACAGTGTGCGCCGAGAGCCATGCATGCACCTGCATACGTGTGTGCGGCATCCACCTGGGCCTGGAGGTGCCACCTCAGTTAAAAAAATGAAACAAAAGGGTATGGGTTAGGAACGTGCCACTAACAAAGATTATGGACACAAAAACTCACTTTCAGAGTTGATAGACCTAAGTGAAACTAGAGCGCAAGTTGATGGACCACTCATGCATATAACTCATTTTGTTTTGTATCTATTTCTTCTTTTTATTCATTACTTTCTATTCAGTTGTTTGCATGTCATGCTTTACAGGACATCTTTTTCATTACAAGTTTGTAATTCAGATCTTCTGGGTTGCTATCTCGATTTCTGAGTGTAGTAGAATTTCACTTTGGTTGATTTGCACGGTCATTCAGAAAAAGAAAGCCTGAAGATCGTTTTGCATAAAGTACATAAACTATTCCCCAATGTTTAAACCGTGGAAGTACCTGCCTCAGTATTACCACCTTAGATGTTACATACACACACCCTTCAAGACCTGCAACTGTAGCATGCTAGAGATCTTGCTCTAGATGTACCTGCCTTAGTATTACCAACTCAGATGTTGCAAATAGTTAGACAATAGATTGAAGTGTTAGCACATCAAACATTAATCACATATTTTCTGCCACAAACTGTATGACTGTCAGATTATTAGTACTTGATGTCTTCCTAGCCTGGGTTAGAATATAGATTGGAATACATTTTATTCACCACGGGTTAATACTTTGGTTTATTCTCAGGCAGAATCCTGCAAGGAAGGGTTTATACTCAAGATGGAAACGCCAATCTGATATAGCATTTCACAGCTTAAGCATTTATTAGTCATGATGGCTTCCTATCTTGGATTAGTAGATTGTAATACATTTGGTTCATCATGGGTTCATAATTTGGTTATGCTCAGGCAGAATCTCAGAAAAAATGTTGACCAAATTATTTTAATCATAATCTTCAGTATTTGCAATAAGAATATATGTTGCTCCTCTTAAGTATTGCAGGATCTTCTCACTGTACACAAATTGTGGTACCTTTACATAATAAAATCATTCTTTTGGGGTAAGAATATGAGTGTACAGACTACGGAATTTGGAATACATAATCTGTGTCTTGATTAGGATCTATTAGGGTTAGGAAATTGGAAGTATGCAATTGATAAACAATCTGTGTAGAAAACCCTGGTGTATGTTCAGTTAAATTCCTGAAAGTAATCCCCTACACTATCTGCTTGTTTCAGAATTTAAAAACCATGTTACCTGTATGAAACATGGCAATGTCAAATTCTGGATATATAGTGGTTCTCATATCCTTTTCATGATAAATTTGAAGAGCACATGTTGGTCTTTAGGTAATTACCATATCAAGATTCTATATATATGTTGGTCTCTAGGAAGAGTTCTTTGCCATGCATTGTCCTGCAGTCTTATATGGTGGTTTCTTGTTTTATAGGAATACGACTCCACTATTTACATTTCTGAAACGGAATGGCGTACAATTATTCACATTCATCTATCTTTGAAACATATGGTTCCTGTTTGATAGATGCATTTTTTCTATTTTAACATGATTATCTAACGGAGCCACAAATAATTTAGTGTTGGTTGGGTACATACATTTTTAATTTTTTTTTTTCAGAATGGCATATATTAAAACTCTCCTTGCGATACTCCTCTCCCACATTCAGATCTTGCCATGCTACATGGTTAGAATTGGACTAGAAGGTAACATAGAGCCTGTTTGGTTCAGACCCTGAGAAAGTTACCTAGCTCAAGCAACAATCTCTAACGTCCGATTTTGATTGCTTGTGGTCGGATGGAGCCATATGGCAGGCAACTTTCCAAGGGCTCCAACAAAAGCAGGCCCACGGTATTTCAACAGCTGTTATCCAGTCTGTGCAATCCATTGGATGCCTAATCTGTAATCTCTTTTCATATGCCTGAATGCATGGTTTATTTGGCCGGTTCACCCTGCATGTTTACTTATAGGGGAATTCCTATGAAGATGTAAAAAGATGTAGTGGTTGCTCCGGCATATCAATTTCTCCTACTATGTCCTGAACTGGAGTATCGTTTATGGTTGAAATATGAGAAATACTCAAGCACAGTTGCCTGATAATCTGCTTATTCGTCAGTCGACGGGCTCACAAGAAGATGAACGATTGATTAATTAACTCCGACGCTGTGCCCAGGCAGGCACCGGCTGGCCGGTGATCTCTCCCAGCCAGCCAGGCACCGCGTGCCGGTCCACTGACGCCGCTAGATAGCTCAGGGCGCTTGCACATCGGGGGTTCCTGTGCGGTGCAGTCCAGGGCGCACAGGCAGGTAGATATAGCCAGGCCAACCAAGCAAGGGCGGGCCGGCGGCCCGGCGCGCGGGTCAGCAAGCGATGCTTTTGCGGCTGTAGTTGCACACTTACACGACGAGGCAGGATGGCACCAAGGGCTGGCTAGCTCGGGGCACTCGGCGGAGCAAGAGGTTGAAGATGACTGAAGCTTATGCAAAATCGCAGGCAACTGCCGTGGAGACACACCCTTGAATATATATATATATTTGATGAGATAGTCCATGGCCCAACTGATTTTTTGTATCCAAATTAAATGAATTAGTGCAGTGTGCGTACTCACGATCTCAGTGTTTTTGATTGGTGTTACACGGATTAAATTTTGTGACAGCCGGAGCCAAACATAAAAAGTTTGAACAAATTAAAGACATGCACCATCACATCACATGTAATAGGTACAGGACTCAAGAAGCAACAAAATCCTAGGATGAGGCTTTGCAGTCCAGCAGCCTTTACAAAAAGAAAAAAGAAACCTAAAGAAGTCTGTTTTTGTTGTTTGTTTCCTGACACGGCAGGGTCCCAAAACTGTTGTCAGGTCTCAGGTGTGAGATGCGGCGAGCTCAGGCCGGAAGCTGCAGGCGCAGGCAGATGAGGCTCGATGCGGCGCTCAACCCGCTGTGGTCGCAGCGCGAAGATTTGGGCTGCTGCCTCTGTCTGACGAGCGGCTCCAGCCCGAGCGTGAGCTCCAGCCCAACCTCCTCTTCCTCGTCGACGTCGTCCTGATCAGCCTTCTGGCTGCTGCTGACTGGCGGCGCATGGCTCTGCGGCTCGGGCTCGGCTTGGCTCACGTGGGAGTGGGAGTGGGAGTGGGACGCCGCCTCCACGTCGGTGTCCTCCGACCCCTGCTGCGCCTGCAGCTGCCGGTCGTGGTCGTGGCTGCCGGCGGACTCCTCGTCGTGCCCGTGCTCGTGCTCAACGACCACCGGCACCGGCTCCAGCTCCTCCTCCGCCTCTTCCTGTGGTCTTCGCGTCAAAGGATCGTTGTTGTTGTCGGGCGACGCGCGCTTGTTGCTGCTGGGCTTGGAGGAGGTGGAGGACGAAGCGGCGCGCTTGCGTCCGCGGCCGCCGCCGCGCGCGACGCGGAGAAGGTCGGCCGCGGCGGCGGCGTCGGGATCCTTAGCGACATGGCGGATATCGTACCGGCGACCTCCGAGCAGCTGCGGCGGGGCCTCGGACGACGCGGCGTCGACCTGCACGACGACGGGGTCGCCCTTGAGCACGGCCTCGACGGCGGCCTGGCACGCCTGCCACTGGCCCGACCAGAGCAGGCCGACGGAGCCGTAGACCGGGTTGACGATGCGCCCGCACGCCTCGTAGAGCAGGGAGCGGAACACCGCGGGGCGGAGGTGGTCCTGGCCGGCGGGCGGCGCGGCCAGCAGGTTGAGCAGCCCCGCGCGGCCGTAGAACTTGGCGAGGAAGACGGTGGCGTTGGCCTGCGCCTCGGGCGACTTGATCCACCCCAGGCACGGGCGGATGGTGCACGCGTCGCTGCAGCCCTTGCGCAGGACGCGGCAGCCGTTGCAGCTCATCCGCATGTCTCTCGTCTCCTCTCTTCTTCCGATCCGATCGTCGGCCTGATGATGATGAGCTTGGTTGGAACTTGGAGGTGAGGACGTAGGCGATCGAGGTGGTTGGTTGGAGTTGGAATGGTGCTGGTGCCGGTGCCGTGATGCGGGTGATGATGGAGCGCGGCGGAGGGGGAGACGGTGTGCTGTTTTATAAGCGAGCGCACCGGCACAGCGCGGCGCGGAGACTGGAGGAGCAGTGGCCAGTGGGCTGGCTTGGGCGCCTGCGGTTTCGGAAAGGTAGGGGAAGGCGGATTCGGCGCCGTGGGCCGAAGTGGATTTCAGGATTTGGATGGACTGGTAGGGAGCTAGCGCCATCGCGGGCCCCGCCGCGTGCTTACCGGGTGCGGGTGCTCTCTCCAGTCTCCAGTTTACAAGAAGCCGCGTCCGAGGTTCACGTGGATTCTACTGGGGGGTGGGGGTCCCTAATGTAAACTCTAGGCGGCCGGGGGGTTTATTCCGGGGAGATTCTTGCGTCATGTTTAAATTGTAAAGTTTCATGGTGTTATATGAGATGTTTGATACTAATAAAAAAAACAAATTACAGAATCTATCAGTAATCCGTGAGACGAGTTTACTAAGCTTAATTAATCTATCATCAGCACATGTTACTGTAGCACCATATTATCAAATCATGGACTAATTAGGCTTAAAAGATTCGTCTAGCAAATTAGTCGTAAACTGTGCAATTGGTTATTTTTTAGTCTATATTTAATACTCCGTGCATGTGTCCGAACATTCGATGGGATATGGAAGAAACTTTAGAGAAACTAAATAAGGCCTTATTCCGGTAGTATACCATACTTGTACCGGTACTTCTTTTTCCGGTATATATACATGTGCGTGGCTAGATTTGAAAAGTTAAAACTTTCAACTTTGACTAGCAAACTTAATTAAATTATACTTACGCCCTCCATCCTATAATAAATGCGCTTTTAGAATTCAAAATTTGTCCCAAAATAAATGCACCTTACAAATAAGATAAACTAACGCGGTTTGTCTTTTTCTACTTTCTCTTTTTTTAAAGTGCAATGATTATATTTTTATAGGAGTATATATATATATGTAATTTCTCACTTGCATTGAGTTTTTCACTAAAGACCTAGAAGTGCATTTATTTTGAGACGGAGGGAGTATCATATAATAAGCAAATGAATTATTATATATATCTATGGTTAAAGTAAGGAAGAGTAGATTTAGAACAAGTCTAAAATGACTTGCTAACCAAGTCGGTGAACACAATTACACAAAGGCCGGTTCCCTAAGGTCCTGTAGCACAACCTGACAGGGGGATGTCTTTGACAAGTCCATGTATGCGGCACGAAGTCCAGTAAAGACGGACTCAGGCAAGCTGTAGGTAATCAACAGCGACAATCCTCGACTCACTCTGAAACAATCGACTACATACTCAATCAGTACTACGACAGTACAGTCTGTTGGATTGGATGACTCAGCACTCAACAGCACTTGTACGAAAGAAAGAAAGAAAAAGGAAAAAAAAACGGGGCTGAATGTCTGGCGTGGCGGGCGGCAGAAGAATCCAAAAGGCAGGGGAAGGGAGGGGCGCCCACAGCCGCAGCACGTGGCCTCCACGTCCGGTCCACCTCCTGCCCGTGGGCAGCCAGCCGCGCCCACCAAAAGTATCGGAGCCTGCCAAAACGCAAAAGGAAACCAGCCGAGGCGATTGGAGCTTGGAGGGCTCCCGGTTTTGTGGAAATCGTACAGCGACGGCCCCTGTTTCCGCTGCCTCTGTGGGCGGGAGCCAATACCGTGGGCGGCCTCTGGATTTGGCGTTGGCCCCTGAATTTCCCACCCGGCCGCCGCCCACCCCGCACGCACGTTGTCCAGCTGCCGGAGGGGAGAACCAACGATTGAAACGAGACCCCACGTGGCCACGCGTGTCCTCCATGGTTTTCGGCTCTTGAGCCCCCCCCCGGCCGCGCGCGTGGTGGGACCTTCCTTGCCTTCTGTTCGGCCAGCGCTACGCCTACGGCCTACCCGCACGATTTGGGGATCGATCGCCGGCGGGTGAGGCCATGCACGTAGGGCTTGGACCTTGGAAAATAAAAAAAATAAACTTCGTTTTATTTGGGCCTGGCTCTCTCGCGATGCGAGGTCTCAATCCCGATTCTTCCCTCGCTCACCACCACCCGCACCTTCACGGTCACCTCCACCATCCTGATCGCCAAATCCCGCTAAGAAGGCTCCACAACACCCTATCAGTTGGCACCCCCTGTGCCCGTCCCGCCGCGGCGGAGGCAAGGACAAGGGGGCGGCGAGACTTGCGACCCGGTGGCGGGGAGCTGGGGAGGATGACACCGGCTTGAGGTCCGAGGAGTTTGACGCCGCGACGGCGGTGACAGTAGCGAGGTGCGAGGAGGATGGTGCGGGTGTGGTGATGGTTGTGGTTGTTGTCGAGGGAGGTAGGTACCGGCGGCTTCAACTTGCCACCGCGCTTGCCCTTGCGCTTTCCACCAGAGGCGTGGCCATGGCCCATGGCTGTGTCCACCGAGGCGAGCAAGGGTTTCACCTCGACGCTGGCGGAGGTGGCAGATAGAAGGAGCGAGACCAGGAACCGCCCACACCCGAGCAGTGGAGACGAAGGTTGCCGTGGAGGGCGGCGGCGTGAGCAGCCATGGAACGACTTGTGTATTCGACCTGTTTGTAAAAATGTCTCAAATAAGAGAAGAGAAAATAGATGGGTGGTAATTATACCAAATGCTAGTTCAAGGTGACCGCTACCGTAGGTCGTATTTGACTTATAAATCATGATTTATCAGCTAATGAATAGTATTTTTCTTTCACATTAAACTAGACAACAGTATTTTCAGTCATGTCTTATAAGCTAACGAACAGGGCTATGCACGGAAACAGATTTTACAAAGTTAGGATTTATTTCCTTTCTGCTGAATGATACATATATATATATATATACATGCATACTTTTTTAATATAAAATATTCTACTTGCTACGTTCGCTATTATAGTATTATTACTAGGGTCACCACCCACAAAAGAAAAAGTATTACTAGGGTCAGCTTGATATTTCAGCCCTTACAATGCGGCAGTCAAGACTGGTGTGCATTTTGCTAAGTATGCTTGACTTTGTCACCATTATATGCTTGGTGGTTTTTAAAATTGCAGGTTACCTTAAAGATTTGGATTTCTATAATAATTTATTTGTTATGATCTTACATGATATTTTGTTTCGATGATCTTACACTACAATAAAAACGCAGATAATTTTATTTTTTTTATCTCTTCATCAGGTGATTAGTCTTTCCATTGGAGCGTGGTTATAGTTTCGTTTTTTGGGCATTGCCAATTGCCATCCTTTGTTAATACCGTCGGCAGATGGCTCCAGGGAGATCTGAGGGAGACACACACTCTCTTTGAGCTGCCAACAACGGGCATGACCTTTAAAACGGATCTCACCGATATTACATTTGTTTTCGTATTTCTGTTCGGATTCGAATTCGAATACGGATAGTGTCAACTATGTCGGATACGATACGATTGGATATCGACATCATAAATATGCGATTTGAGTATTCGGATACGGATACGGTATCGGATGTTGAATATCCGGACTCGGATACGGACAGATCTCAACCCATCTAAACGGATTCGGTTTTGAATACGGTCGAAAAATATCCGTACTGTTTTCATCCCTACCTGTGTAGCGCAGCAGTTTGCGCGAGAAGCCAGCCACTGACATCTGCACACCTCGTAGCCGGCCGGCGGCGACCATATTCCCAACGGCTCCCATTTCCGTAGTTTCTTCCCTGCAACTTGGAATGGAATTATCCGGTGAAACCCGAACCCAGCCACGATTTGCCACCTGATTTCATTTGTCTATCGTTGGTGGATGACTAGATTGCGGATGACCGGCCGGGTCCAGCCATGGAAATCTTGAGAGCTTGTCGGCCACTTGCCGGGGCAAATTTTAATCCATGGGCAGGGGGCAGGGGCCGGAGACGCGGTTACACACTAACACACCCCTTGCCTGCTGTCCGGCGCTTCCATGGTTCGAACTTCGAAGGAAAAGTCCATTTGATCTTTCTTATCTTAGTTATAATATATTGCCTTAGATTGATTATATGCTTCCTCAGCTATAAAGACTAACACCCTTACTCCTTCCACCATGGTTGCTTAATTATTCATGTGGCTAGAACTAAACCTCTCGTAATGTTTCTTGCTTGTTTGGTGCGTTTGGTTAGGAAGATTTGAACCATTACCTCTGCTAGGGACGACCACTACTTGTTGATCACTTTGGCTTAGCAGAAGTGATTGTCTTTTAAAAAGAAAAAAAATATTCTTCTATGCATATGTTATCTACTCGATCCACAAGCTATATACTTAGCCTATTCTGCATAAGCCATCTTTACAAACTTAGTTGTGATAGCCTCGCAACAGTACTTGACGTAGGTGGCCTAAGAGCAACTGGGCATCTAAATCAGGGTCCCTACATTGGGTGCTTCCCCTATTTTTCTTGGCCCAACTTTATTTTTTGCTCTCACTCCAACAGCAGCACCATATTTGGCCCCCAAAATCATTCAAGTAGACAATGACAAATGGGACCAGCTCGTCATTCTCTCTTCCTTTCTTCTTTCTATCCGCCGTTTATCTCTCATCTACCATCATCTCTCTCCTATCTCTTCGTGCAGGGGGACGCTAGGAGGACCGAGAGGAGCTCCGGGCAGGGAGGAGCTGCGTCGAGCAGGGGCCGCACCGGGGGGAACTCCACCGGATAGGGCTCACACCTCCTCGTCGGGGGCCGCGCAGACTACGAGGGCGAAGCCCGACGCAGAGAAGTCGCGGGCGCTGGGCATAACGGGCACTGGTGAGATGGCGGCCGGAGCCGAGAGGCACCACGGCGTCCCGATGCGAATCGATGGATCCGGCCCATGGGGCCGTGCGTAGAGCTGGTGCCGGGTGGAAGGAGAGAAGAGGGCAGAGGAGGGTCGCCACGTTGGGGGAGGAGGGTCGCCGGATTGAAGGAGGTTGCCGGAGTGGAGGAGGTCTTTGGAGCGGTGGGAGTTCCTGCGAGCGTGCGTCGAAGCCGCGGGATGGGGGCGGGGGTTGGGCCAACAGGAACGGGCTCTCCAGAGGATTTGGGTGGGCAGCCAAATATGAGCTTATTTTTTTAGTCGGTATTTTGCTATTACAACAAATCAATCGAAAACAATGTTTCGGTTTGTTTTTTTTGAGCGAAGCGAACGGGCCTATGGAGCTCAAATGGAGGGCCTGCTGGAGTTGCTTTAAGATATTTTCTCTTGTAAATATGAGTGGCAATCAGTTCACGCATTGATAGTCACAATGTTCCAAGGCAACTGAGTGCACAAACTGCAAATATAAACGCCACAATGTTCCAAACAAACATAAAAGAAATAGACAGTACAGTCTGTAAACGTTCCATAATAAACAATGTGCCGACAGAAGAAACGATCAGTTTAGTCGATAGAATTTGGGCTAACTTATCATCCTGGCTTATCAGCCATAATATAGTGTTTTTCTCTCACCATAAATCAGTAAATAATATTTTTCAACCTGATTTTTGAGCGAAGGGCCTGCACATCCATCTTCTTGAGCCACCAGGTTTCCGAGCCATTATCACACGGTACCAGGGTCGACGACTTCTCTTCTGCCATCTTCAGTTATCTTTAACTTCATTCGCTCCTTGGCCTCCGTAACAAGTTCCTCAACAATATTTTTTTCTCATTCCTAACTTCGTAGGCAGAGACCATTTTTTTAAGGCCTCCAAGGCAGAGGTCCTACCCATCTCACGTGCATATTTATGTGCATCATCCACCAACTTTGATCGCTCATCTTCTGGAAACATCTGAAAGAAACGGGGGTTCAGCACATGAGTGACAAAAGTCTCCCTGACAAAAGTCTCCATGGCGGAAAACTCATTTACAGAAGTATGATGTACCTACTTCGTGATAATCACCAACTTCTTCAGGGCAAAATATCACCTTCAGGCCTTGTTTAGTTGGTGCCCAACTTCCAAAAGGTTGCTACAGTACCTGTCACATCGAATGTTTGCGGCCCGTACATGGAGCATTAAATGTAGACGAAAATAAAAACTAATTGCACAGTTTAGTTGGAAATTGCGAGACGAACGTTTTGAGCCTAATTAGTTCATGATTGAACACTAATTGCCAAATAAAAACGAAAGTGCTACAGTAACTAAATTTCGCACTTTTCGCGAACTAAACGCGCGCGAGAAGAAGTATGGTCTAGGCTTGTTCGTTCTTTCTTGCCGCATTAAAGATGTGTCTGGCATTGACACTGATGATTGGAATTCCTTGAAACTCGCAACTACTCTGAGCCCTTGTTTAGTTGGGTGAATTTGGATTTTTGGGTACTGTAGCATGTTCGTTTTTATTTGGCAAATAGTGTTCAAACATGGACTAATTAGGCTCAAAACGTTCGTCTCGCAATTTCCCACCAAACTGTGCAATTAGTTTTTATTTTCGTCTACATTTAATGCTCCATGCACGTACCGCAAGATTCAATGTGGCGGGTACTGTAGCACTTTTTGGGAAAACTTTTCACGAACTAAACAAGGGCTCAGGGCAGTCCCAATGAAAGAAACTAGTAGTTTCTATAACATATGATACCGCACCAAAAAAGTACTGCTTTCCAACCCATGGTTTCTATGAGTAATAACTATTTTCTCTTTCTCTCTCCCAACTCTATCTTTTCCTCCAATGGGAGTGCGACACGAGCTCCCTAGAAACTGGTGGTTTCTCCCCAATGGCGATTTCATGGTTTCTTGGTGCATTGGGTCAAGAGTAGACCTGGTTTCTTCATGAAGAAATCATTTCTATGATTTTTGTTCTCTTTCTTCATTAATTACATTGCCATGTCAGCATTTTACCTACGTGGCAAGTCATTTAATGAGGATAGAAACCATCATCAATACACCATTGGGACTGCCCTCAGTGTAGTCACACTCAAACAACGCGCGTGCCGTCATCATAATCTGCTCGTTGACCTGGATACAAATAGCATTGCTTCATCATTACTTCAACTTGAAACAAAATATTGGATCCAAAACATTAGCTCACGGAAATGAATAAAATAAAATAACAGACAGAAGTGATCATGAAGCGTAACACTAAACGAAAGGAAGCTATATTGCAGAAAGCATTCCATCTAGTTTTACTCACCATCTCTGGTTCGACATCATCAAAACCATTACGAGTCGGGACCTTTTTCAGTCCATGACTCATCGGGAGGCGGTCCTCCTTAGTCAGCTGTGACTGTGATGTTTCTCCAGGCACTAAACGGTGCATGAGATTCTGCAGGCCCCACATTGCCTCCATCACATTTTCACCACACAAGAGGGTATTCCCTGAAAGAAATCATAGGGAAAAAAATGGCGCTCAAAGTTGTCCAGGGTTCTAAGCATGTACGTAAGGAGTTTGGACTCACCATGGTGTTTTCAATGATTATTTTATACTCATGCTTTCCAACAGCCAATTTCTGTCCACGCCGTCGATGCCTTAAGATCATATTCTTAAGGCTTTCACTAACACCAGTAGAGGAGTTAATGGCGTTGAACTTCACTACAGAAAAAACGATTTTTTAGTAACGGGACGAATTTTTTTTAGGGACGGCTGGTGATATGAGCCGCCTCTACAAATGAGTCTGATTTGTAGGGGCGACTCACTCACCAGCCGTCCCCGGCGTTTGTATTTGTAGGGGCGGCTACAAATGCCCCCGTATACAATACCTACGATTTGTAGGGGCGGCTCAATCATCAGCCATCCCTATAAATGACCCACATATAGCACAACTGTAGCACCTTCTTTCTCCTTGGGTCACTCACTCCAACCCGTGAAAGAAAGGTGGGGAGGCCTTGGGCACCTCCCAAAAATTGCTCTGCTAAGGGAGGAAGGTTTTGGTCTCAAATCCTTTGGTGGAGAGGTTGTAGAAGTTAAGAAAATGCTATTCCACACTTTTTTTTAAAATTTTAATGGTTGGTTAGTGTGTAATTAAAGTTTTATTTTTTTCTCTCTTCTATGGTGCTTGAGTTACTTATGAAGCAAATTAAACCCAAGTTTTAAATGTACAAGGGTAAATTAGGGAGGGGAACAAGATCATACCCTTATTTGGTCTATGTTTCTTGATTTTAGTGAATAATTAGTTAGTTTTTTGCATGTAGATCTAGATCTAAGGTTTGGTTTTTTTATTAATTTCGTTTTTGTAAATTTATGTTTGATAAAATTGGACTAGGGTTTGTATGAAAGATATTGGGTAAAGTATAATTGTTGCTAATTAGTGTCTTTGAAATTGTTTATTGTAATCAATAAATATGTATTTTAATTATTTATGGATAAATGGGCCATTAATTAATTTTTCTCTACCATGGTGTGTTTGTATGCTTCATGTAATTATATTAGATTTATATTCATATATATCTGAAGTATATACAATTATTCTTAAGTAATTATTAATTTGATTTATTTTTATATATATCTGAATAAGTAGTCCTTTAATGTTTGCTTTGTTATTGTTATAAAAGATGGAGTACATGAACTCTTGGATGTATGGTTCGTTAAGGTTCAAGGCAGGTTTCTGTGAAGAGGTGGATAAATTTATTGAAGCCGCAAAGAAGCATGCAACGATATTGAAAGAGAATAAGGATATAATTATTTTCCCATGTAAAGATTGCAAGAACCGTATGGCATGGATAGATGTGACTATCATCAGATCACATTTGATTATGCGAGGATTTGTTGAGGACTACACAGTGTGGATTCATCATGGTGAAACGGTTATTGTTAACGACAAGGATGAGGAGGAATACGATGACGAAACTATAGAATCCCTGTCCCAATATTCAGCAGAGCTTGATGCACGAATGGATTTCGAGTTTGACAATGAACAAGGTGGTGATGTTGGTAGTTGGGATGGTAACGACAAAGGTGGTGCCAATAATGATGGTGGAGCACGTGTTGGGGATGAAGATAATTTGGAGGACATGATTCGATCCCTTGGACCAGAGATTTTACTAAATAGCCTGAAAGGTCTAGAAAATTTGGAAAGGGTGACAAAAGCATCGAAGGAGACTGTGTATGGTGTTGAAAAAGGTTGTCCGACACATTAGACATTGCTACGTTTTATGCTTGAGCTGCTCATCCTGAAGGTGGCTAAGTACGGCTGGTCAGACTGTAGTTTCAATGATCTATTGTTTCTTCTGTCATGGGTGCTGCCACAACCAAACTCAGTTCCCGCCAACACATACCAAGCGAAGAAGGTCATAAGTCCATTGAGAATAGGGGTTAAAAAAATCCATGCATGCCCCAACCACTGTATACTTTTTCGTAGCGAAACGGTCAAGTCACTGGATAAATGTCCCCGGTCTAGGGCCAGCCGGT
Source organism: Miscanthus floridulus (assembly GCF_019320115.1). Taxonomy (NCBI): domain Eukaryota; kingdom Viridiplantae; phylum Streptophyta; class Magnoliopsida; order Poales; family Poaceae; genus Miscanthus; species Miscanthus floridulus. Next base: position 128,094,860 of record NC_089581.1, on the reverse strand, counting down.
ACAAGAACAATGACCTTTACGGTGGGGACGAAGCCTACACGAGGAAAAAGAGGAATAAGAAGGGTACAAAAAAGGTGGTACAAGAATCTCAGCCCCCAGAGGACACTCCATTAGGCAATGATGCAAAGCAGAGAAGAATTTTTGCCTTGGTAATGTGGTACCTACCAGTGACCGACCGCTTGAGACGTATCTTCCTAAACCCTAAAGAAGCCGCACTCATGACATGGTGGGATGATGAGTACAAGGTGGATGATGATAAGATTGCACACCCGGCTGATTGTAGTCAGTGGCAAAGGTTTGATGAGAAGCACAAAGAATTCAACGATGACCCAAGGAATGTATGGTTTGGCTTGAGCACCGATGGAATGAATCCCTTCAATGAGAGGATGAGCGACCACAGCACTTGACCAGTGATCTTGACCATGTACAACATCCCAACATGGTTGTGTCAGAAGATAAAGTACCTTCTCCTTACTATTCTTATTTCTGGCCCTAAACAACCAGACATTGATATAGACGTATTCCTTGAGCCTTTGATGCAAGAAATGGAGAGGCTATGGATGCATGGGGAGCAGATGTACGATGCGTTCTGAAAGGAGGACTTCATATATAGAGCAATAATATTTGTTACTACCAATGATTACCCTGCGCTGTTTTTTGTCTGGACAGATCAAAGGGAAGACGGGATGCTTGGTTTGCTTGGATGGTACTACATGGGTGTACCTGGATGCATCCAAGAAGATAATTTACCTAAGGAACCAACGCTTCTTAAAGTACCGCAGCAAATTGTTCTTTAGATTTTATGACAACACCCCGGAGATTGAACCCGCTCCGGAGAGACATCATAATGGAGAACACGTGTACAGAATAGTGAAAACATACGCGTTGTCTATGGAAAGAATAATCTGGATGGGACTAACAGAGGTAGAAGCACACCTCCTATCAAAGGCGTACCTTTCAAGAAATAATCGATCTTCTTTCAGTATTTGCCTTATTGGCCAGACTTGGAGGTCCCCCATGCCATTGATGCTATGGACGTGCAGGAGAATGTCTTTGAGAGTCTCATTGCTACCTTGATGGACACAGGCAAGTCAGGTCTGAAAGCACGGAAAGACATGGTGCAACTAAACGTGATGCCACAACTTCACCTGATACCTGAGGCTAATGGAAAATACACTCTGCTCGCGACGTGCTTCAACCTAACACTAGATGAGAAGAGAACTAGCATTAGTTGGCAGCCCTTCGAAAGTTCCTAGTAGCCAAGGTTCCACTGCAGCCACAACCTCCGTCGATCGCATACGGGAACCAACCTCCGTCAATGATTACCCTGCGCTGTTTACTTTGTCTGGACAGATCAAAGGGAAGACGGGATGCTTGGTTTGCTTAGATGGTACTACATGGGTGTATCTGGATGCATCCAAGAAGATAGTTTACCTAAGGAACCGACGCTTCTTAAAGATAAGTCACAAGTACCGCAGCAAATTATTATTTAGATTTTATGACAACGCCCCAGAGATTGAACCCCCTCTAGAGAGACGTCATAACAGAGAATACGTGTACAGAATGGTGAAAAACATACGCGTCGTCTATGGAAAGAAGAATCCGGATGGGACTAACCGAGATAGAAGCACACCTCCTGTCAAAGGCGTACCTTTCAAGAAACAATTGATCTTCTTTCAGTATCTGCCTTATTGGCCAGACTTGGAGGTCCCCCATGCCATTGATACTATGCACGTGCAAAAGAATGTCTTTGAGAGTCTCATTGCTACCTTGATGGACACAGGCAAGTCAGGCCTGAAAGCACAGAAAGACATGGTGCAACTAAACGTGATGCCACAGCTTCACCCGGTACCTGAGGCTAATGAAAAATACACTCTGCCCACGGCGTGCTTCAACCTAACACCAGATGTGAAGAGAACTGGCATTAGTTGGCAGCCCTCCGAAAGTTCCTAGCAGCCAAGGTTCCACTGCAGCCACAACCTCTGTCGATCGCATACGAGAACCAACTAGTTGCACCTTGGTGTTTCTCAGTGGCTGGCAAAACACTGTGATGGAGGTTGCAACGGGTGTGGCACATCCTCCTGGTGGCTTACACCACAATAATAAGATACCGCCGGACTACACTAGGGTCAAGGTGCATACCGTGAAGCCCGAGTTCATGCAGTAGAGGATAGACTATGCAACTCCCGAGGGACTGGTGTTACTTGAAGACGTTATGGGGCAGTTCATCCTCTGGCACAAACGGGACATTATATTGACTGCTTCTTCGCCGCCTCCCCCTCTCCCAAATTTGGAGCAAGTTGTTGAGGTTGGGGAGATATTTTCACCGTCTCGTGACCACCACATTCCTAAGATGCCACATTCTTCCCCACCTCCTAGCGAGCATGTGCCTAATGAGATGCCACAACCTTCTCCAGCTCATACCGAGCAAGTGCATGATGAGATGCCACAATCTTCTCAACAAGCACAACCGATACATGAACAACGAGTGTCTCTTGAAGAAGGTGATGCACAAGAAGACGAGGACGTGCCTAAATGGGAACTTCGAAAGAAGCATCTAATCACCATAAGGCCAGTTTATGTTTCGATGAAAGATGTCTCGTCGATGTCCAAGTGGTATTTCCATGACTAGTTTAAGCCTGAGAACCAAGTTAAAAAAGTCCCATCACGGGGTTCTGAGGAGGCCGTCACTAGCAAACTCCACCAAATTGCAAAGCAGTATCCAAATATTGATGCTATCAAATGGTCAAAGGATTGCCCAAAAATATATGAAAGAGGCAAGCCCTTCCTACCAAACCAGGACATCCAGCGCCTACCATTTGGAATGAGAAGGTTCCATGATTGGTACTTGTGTGTTCTCCCAACGAGCATATACCTCATACAAGCATGCTTCCCCGCCGGCACATTTGGAAGCCCAGCCGGGAAAATTGTCTTTGACTTCAATGACATGCACACATGCTTTCACCTAGGATAAATAGAGATGAATCTAATTCGCACATGGTGCCTGTAAGTCCTTGTCCTCCCGATATGATATGAATGTAATCTTTGAATTTTGTTATAACTAACCCACGCCGTGATTTGTAGAATGCAAGTGCACATTGTCAAACAAATGCCAAGTGTGAAAGCCGGGTATCTAGACCCTCAAGCTATAGCCCAAACAAATTTTTATTACCCTAAATAGTGGAAACTAAATGCCAAAGAGCTAGCTGCTGCAAAGACACTTCGGGAGAAAGAGCACATCTGTACGACGAAACTAAGAGAAGAGTCCCTTAAGGTTGCGGCATATATTGCCCTGGCTTTCAAAACTCTCCAACAACACTCTACTATATGGCTACCATATAACTTCGAGTAAGTTCAACTCTATACTTAAAGCTTTGTTCGATATATTTTTATTCGATGCAAAAGAGCTTATCTTGTTCTATGATTAAATCCATGCAACAACCACTGGATTTGTATAGCCGTCGATGTCGGGAGGAGCATGGCATGGGTCTTTGATTCAATAGATAGGGACCCGGTGACATACAAAGACTTCATATCGATTCTCAAGACGTATACATATCAACAATCATCATTAGCTTATATGTTTGTATACATACTTGTAACGTTCACTTTTGGATACTAACAAGTTGTATTTGCTAAAATAATTCGAACAGGGCATTTAGGTTCTATGTCACTAATCATCATGAAAGGCATGATCCAGCAAGAAAGGAAAAGCTGGCTATAAAAACACTATGTGCGGTAAGTGTAACTTACTTCTTCAGTACTCTATTACATGGCTGTCAAAAGCATTACTTAACATTTTCATATGCAAAACACACAGTGCCCCAAGCAGAAGCCTGAGAGTGTACATTGTGGATACTATATATGTTCTATGATAAGTAACACCGGTGCCTACAGAAGACACCCCTTAAGGATAAGTTTGAACCTCTTCACCCGTAGTATAAAACTTCGTACATGGTATGAAATACTAAACCGAAACTTGTTCTCTTGTAGTGGAAAGAAGAGAAAGGAATAAAAAGAGACCCATACAAGGATGTCCAACTCTTAGAGCTCGTCGGCGACCTTTGCAACTTCATATTGGACCAGATTGTACATGTCAAAGGCGCCTACCATGACTGAGAGTTTGACTTAGGTAGAAATCCTCTGTACCAACACCTTCATGAGACTGAGAGGCTCTAGGACATTGATAACAATATGTATGGAATTTGTATATTTAATAATGGATTGTATATATTCTTGTGAATTGGACTTGTAATTGTAGTTTATATAATACTCTTGTGCTTGTAGTCTAAGGGGTTCGGAACGCTAGTCGCGGGGCGTTCGGCAACGCGAACGCGGTTCGGAATGTTGGTCGTGGGGCATTCGGCAACGTGAACGCGGTTTGGAACGCTGGTCGCGGGGCGTTCGGTAACGCGAACGCGGTTCGAAATATTGGTCACGGGGCGTTCGGCAACGCGAATGCTGGATGGAATACGCAGAAACAAACAGTGTTATGGTCGAATTTGAATTATAAATTTGATTTTTTTTGCGTGAAAACATACTGTAGGGGCGGTTCTAAATTGAATCGCTCCTACAAACAGGTATTATAGAGGCGACTAGTATTATAGCCACTCCTACAAATCGATTTGTAGGGACGGCTGGTACTACAGTCGCCCTATGAGCGGCTGGTAATACGAGCCGCCCCTACAAATCGATTTGTAGGGGCGGCCTGAGAACCACCTCTACAAATGAATGATTTGTAGAGACGGTTCGGTAGGGGCGGCTGGCCAAACCACTCCTACAAAGGGTTACGAGCGGCTCCTAAAAATAGTTTCTGCAGCAGTGCTTGTCATCAAAAGTTCGAAATTCTCTCAGAAAAGCAATCTGATAAAGAAACAAACAAGCATGTCCTTGATAAAAAAAAGAACAAGTAATCAAATAGTATGACATGTCTCAATCAGAAGAAGGGGCCAATTCAGTACTTGTATTGCAATTGTAAATGATTTAGTCCAAATTCAAGTTAGGACTCCTTCTCTCTCTAAATAACTGTCGCTTTTAATTTCCATGCCATAAATTTTACTGGATTTGTAGAAAATGCATGCAACATTTGTATCTCCAAATGAATTTATCATGAAAATAGATTTGATGATCTATCTAATGGTATTAATTTTGTACCATAAATAATAATATATTTATATATATATTTAGTCAAAGTTGTTTATAAGCGAAAACATCAGTTATTTAGGGACGGAAGGAGCATATGTCAAGGTACTATGAAGCATTTTAAAATGAGAACAGTGTACAAAGTAGCACAAAATCAAGGCTCAGGTCTGTTTGGTGGAGCTCGCAGAACATCACTTCTAATTAAGGGAGCTCTACCAAAACAGATCCTCAATCATCTATAGCTCCAGTTATAACTAGAGATATGATGCTCTATCACAATGTTTCTTTTAAGATTATTAGTTGGACGGCAAGAGCAACCTAATAAGGAAATAAGAATCAGAATAGAAGGAAAGAAGGGGGGCACTAACTTGTCTCGCCCTAGCGTACACAGCACAGTTCACCCAGAGATTCTGGAGAAGACAAGGACATAAAAGTTAGGCAGATGACATAACAAGAGAGCAAACACAAGAGCAAAGGAAAATCAAAGCACCTCCATGGCATGTGGTTCACATAGATAGATACCAACAAACGAGAAAAGTGCAAAGCCAGAGGGCGTCTCAAACAGCAGCAAGATCATCCCATAATTGCCCAGATCGGCAGCTGCAAATGCAATGCAACACGAAGTCAAAATACATCAGCAAGCAGGACTACCATACCTGCGTACCAGGGGGGGAAACGTATTTTCAACTTGGATGGTGGGATGGATCACGTCGGACGACGAGTAGCTCACCTATGGAATTGACGATGTCGGCAGACAGCTCCGGGATCTTCAGACTTGTTGGGATTGCAGCGTCGGGAGGCTGCATGCGCCAACCATCGATGCCCAGCAACCTGTTTGCCCCATCGGAGGAGGACATGGACCGAGACGACTCTTGCTCCGTTGCTCTCGGCCCTGTGGCGCCATCGTCGGATAACGATGGGGAACAGGAGCCATATTTGTGTCCGACTGTTCGTCCTCGCTCCCGGCTCCGCTCCATCGCCGGATGATGGGGACGAGGCAACATCACTGCCGCTTCATCGCTCCATCGCCGTGGCCCTATCGCCGGAGGAGGATGCGTCTCGCTCTCGCTTCGTCGCTCCATAAGCTCAGGATGGGGAGCAAGAGCGCCGCGCCGCGGGATCGGGGGATTGCATGCAAGGGCAACAGATTAATATGTAGTAGAGCTGTCGCCGTATCAGGTGACAGATCGAGCCCAACAGAAGCAAACCTGAGTTACATACAAAGCGGTCACAGAGACCAGACCGATAAACAGAGTTTGGCTTTGGCAAGAACAAATCAGCCACCTTGTTCGACTTGTAGTGGCCTACGACTCTGTCACTAACAATAACAGATCATCAGAGGCGAGGATAATATGTCCGTTCATCGGCAGCGTACGTCTTCGTTGTTGGACGGGTAGCAGCATCAGTGGCTCGTTGCACAGGCCCAGAACAGGCCTCCATGCGCGGCCCCCTGAGCTCAGCGCGCAAGGGCTCTGGCGTCCGTGCTGCTGGAATTAGATGAGAGCACGGGTGGGCCTAGAATTTCCCTGGGACTCGGTCCAGTCCATGGCTTGCATGGATCGATTTGCACTAAAATAAAATTATAAAACTTTTCCATTGTGCGACTGGGCTGAAACTCTGACATGTTGGCAGGCCCGCCACGGGATGAGAGCCGCTAGAGGGTAGCGGCCTAGAGTGCGGCATGCATATGCACATAATAGTCTGTTCATGCTCCATTCATCGTCCCAAAGCTGGTTAGATAGTCTTTCAAGCCTTTGTTCGTCATTGAACTCCGTGTCGTGTGCTTCTTATCTTATCTTGCAAAGTAATGTCTCGATACTACTTGCCAATACGGTTAGACCAGTGACGCGTTGTACAAACATTGTTGTCATGTGTGAGAAGCATATGGCAACGAGTTCAATAACGAGCAAAGGCTCAGAAGCCTATCCACGAGCCACGTGACGATGAATAGAGTGTGATCCAAGAAGTTGTTTTAGATCGAGATTGTAGTTACTAGGGCAACAAACTCCTCAACCACGTCTATACTCATCTAGCGATGCGAAGTCAAGATATATAATTCCCCATGTAGGGAACCGTGACGCTTAAAAGAGGGGGTAAATTAGACAACTTAAAAATCTACTCTAAACTATGGCCTCTAATTCCACCTTAGCAAAACATTTGCAAGAAAGTAATCTATCTAAATGTGCAATTACGGTTTTGCAAATGTGTTGCTATCTTTACCGCAAAAAAGTCTTGCAACCTAGGTTTCAACCCTATCAACTAAGCTAGGAAAGTAAAGCACACAACCTAGGTAACAATGTAAATGCGGAAGGTAAAGATGAGGTAGAGATGCAAACTCCCGTCGACGACTCTGGTTGTCGGTGTTTTGAATAAGCACCGGCGAGTAAATTTATAGTTATGCGCGTTAGGCCCGGATGGTGCGCTAATGGACACAAGATTTATACTGGTTCGGGTCGAATGTCCCTACGTCTAGTCTGTTGCTACTCGTGTTATTAGCATCGAAAATGGTTCGTAGTAAGGGGTACAAACGGTCGAGAGAGGGACTGGTCCCAGATCTCTGATGAAAGGGTCGAAAGGATGTCAAGAGCCTGATAGCAGCTTGACTGTGTGTGATGTGTGTTGTTCGTCAAGAGTCGGTCCCTTCGTTGAAGGAAGCACATCCCTCTTTTATAGATGAAGGGGACGACTTTACAAGTGAGAGGGCTCGGATGCGTACGCTACCTAGCCTTGTTGTTCACGTCTACCAAGGCTTGTTCTCCATCCCGGTCGGTGCGAAAGGATGAAAAGCGCCTACAATACTATCGATGCCACTGTAGAATGTCAGGATGGCTACAGAGTACTGCCCCGCGCAGGGTATGGACTCTGGTATAGTGGTTTTGACTTATGAGCCATGCCTTGCCTATCTCCGCACGCCTTCTGGTTCCCTCCGAATGGGGAGCCCCCGGTCGGATGGCTCCAGTCGGCCCTCAGTGCGCCGATCGGAGAAGAGCGGTGAGCAGGCTTCCCGCGAGCCCCGGCCGCGGGGTCGGAGTCGCGGGGTTGGAGCAGAAAGCAGTGCTGTGGGCAAAGCCTTTTGATCGGAGGGGGCGTCCAGAGGCTGAAGCGAATACTCCGATCTGGTGGACCTGAGGGGCCATGAAGCGGGTGTCGCTCCCTTGGGACCATATCGTGGTGATAGCATATCTGTCATTTGTGGAGGACGCGAGTCTTTTTCTGGACCGTAGTGGTTGTCGTATGTCTACGTCGGGTTTTGTGCCCGAGGGCTGAAGGCGGCGCCTACAACTCTGTAGGGCGAAGAGCACACGCCCACAACACTGTTCAGGCTCTGCTACGCCTAGAAGGGTCTAAAGCACCCATCCCGTCGTTCCCTTGTAGTACTTTTCCTATCGAGGCGCAGGGTATGGACTCTGGTTCAGTGGTTTTGACTTATGAGTCATGCCTTGCCTTTCTCCGCATGTCTTCTGGTTCCCTCCGAACGGGGAGCCCCCGGTCGGATGGCTCTAGTCGGCCCTTAGTGCACCGGTCGGAGAAGAGCAGTGAGCAGGCTTCCCGTGAGCCCCGGTCGCGGGGTCGGAGTTGCGGGGTCAGAGCAGAAAGCAGTGCTGTGGGCGTCCCTCAGGCGAGACCAAGCCCGTCCCTCGGGGGTCGGGCGAGGCGGAGTCAATCCCTAAGCTCTCGGGCGAGGCGGAGCTGGCCCTTATCCCTTGGGCGAGGCCAAGCCTGGCCCTCGGGGGTCGGGCGAGGCGGAGTCTATCCCTAAGCCCTCGGGCGAGGCGGAGCTAGCCCAAAGGCGTCGGGCAAGGCAGAACCAAACTCTCGTCATTCGAGCAAGAAACGTAGTGGCGCCCTTGTCTGTCTAGAAGTTTTTAACGTTCGATGGTTATTGGTTCCACCTCCTGGGGTACCCCGGTGTTAGGTCCCCGACACTGGTATTTTTACCGAGGTATTGAGAAGCGCTCAAGCTTTCCCCTATCCCTTGTTGGAGCCCCTCGTAAGGAATCCCTCGCAAAGGCCAAGCTCCCGGTCGGGTAACTTCGTGGATAGCCCCGGGCATTCCCCATGCGCAAGTGGGTCTCCGGTGTGCCATACGGCAAGCCTCTCCCGGACCGCTCCCCACCATCTTCACTATCAAGCTTCTGGCCGAAACGCCGCGTGCCTTATCCCCTTCGGTACACGGTGGCGGCCACACCACAAATACGGTTGGTGTGGTCTTGCAAGACTACAATCCCCGCCGAGTATAAACATGGTGCACGCAAGCACCTTGGGTTTAGAGGTATGCAAACCTCACTAGTAACTAGACCTAAGCCTAGAGCAAGCGCATATGAGCATGGTCTAACTAACCTAAGCACTTCGCAAAGCACCTATGCTAATCACCAAGTGATCTTTAAGCTCTATGCATGTGGAGAGCACAAATGAGGTGTAGCAGCACCCTCCTATCTTCCCTCAGCTTTCTCACACTCCAAATGGCTGGTTGGGGCAAGTATTTATAGCCCCCAAGTCAAAACTAGCCGTTGTGGCCGAGATTCTCTTCTTCTCTATGTGGTCACCGGACAGGGCGGTGACCGCCAAGTGGACTAGCCGTTGCTCACTGATAGGCCAACCATTGGGGTACTGTTCACTGGGATGGTGCACTGCCACCCTGAGGGCGGTGATCAGGGCGGTTCCTGAGTCCCCCTTCGCTGCTCTTTGAAATTTTAGGGTGGTGGCACTGCCACCCCATGGCGATGACCAGGGTGGTGCACACGTTGCTGTCCGATGCCCCCCCTCTCCTTCTATCTGTAGCAGCCCTCTATTTGGTGGCACCGCCACCCCCTAGCGGTGCACCACGATGCCTAGGGTGGTGCCCCCTCTTGTTGTTTCTTCGTGTTTCTTCGTTAGGGCTTCGTCATCTTCGCGTCTTGGACTCCTTGCTTCTCTCCTAAGCTGTCAACACCTCCTCCAATATCTTCTCTTGAGTGTTGATCAATTTCTTCACGTTCCAAAGTTGGTCCAAGTCCGCGTTGCATCCTATTTGACTATAAAATAGACACTAGCAAACACATTAGTCCAATTTGGTTGTGTTGATTATCAAACACCAAAATCAAAGTAAATGGGCCTAGGGTCTATTTTCCTTACAATCTCCCCGTTTTTGGTGATTGATGACAACATGACCAAAGCAGTCAAATAATAATAGATGCAAAAATTTAAAAACTATCTACTTGCTAGGATGTAATGCAAAGACAAGTTTATATGATGCAAAAAGATACCACTTATGAAAACTTTGAGAACTTATCTTGCCCTTGCAAATGTCCTCACGTGGCATTATGGATTTAAGTCTTCCCTAACTCCATAATCCACTATTCTCCCTATCTTGGACCATTACCACTTGTAAATTATTATGATTGGGCTTGCTTTTGGTCCTATAAATTCTTCCCCTTTGGAATCAAACACCGAAAAGGAAGATATTAGTAGCACAAGGGAGGGTCAAACTTTGTGTCCTTTGTATGTGGAGTGGAATAGGTCACAAAATTTGACTCTCACATTACATAGACTAAGCGCCCCCTAAATATATGCATACATAGGGTGGAGGATGAAATATATGCATAATTGGCAAATTAATGCACAAGGGAGTTTAATCTATATAATGCATGGAGAAAGCATATACATACCGAAGTGAAATCAACATGACGATATCGGTTTAGAAATACCACATGTAGAAATCAATTTGATTGACACCACTTGCAATAGGTGGTGGATTTTTGAAGCATGATGCTTAACTCCGAGGACTCCATTTTCCTTGCAATGAGACTACTACACATATGATAAGCTTAAAATAGTGTTAGTCTCAAAGCATCCAACTTATAGAGTAACCTCCCTCTAAATTTGTACATACAAGCATGGAATACTTGTAGGAGACATGCACATTGATTTTAGAATAAAAAATGCCACTTAAAAGATGACATCACATGAATGTGATAATCATTTTCAAAAGTGATATTCGGGGGAAATTATCTATAATTTAGACTTTGGCACAAATTAGATAAACAATTGTAAAACAAGCTATGTGCTGTGCTCCTAAGCAATTTAAACCATGTAGGTTTGCTCCAAGGGTTAAGAGTGAACCCGAGCAAGCCTACCAAAAGATATACCTAGTGTATGCAAGATAAAAGATTAAACATGTAAATGCAAACCTAGACATGAAAAGGAACTAGATGCTAATTGAGATTGCAAGAAATTAAATCTAGTTACCTAACTTGGGAAGGGGAATTTGGATCTATAGTATTCACTAACCCACTTGGCAATTACTTGATCTGATGTGATGCACCCTATAAAATGCACCCAAACTTTGCCAAGTCTCCAAATTCCCCGAAGTCCATCGGATTTCTCACTTCCCCTTCGGGATCCAAACCTTCTTGGTGCTCTTCATGTTGGAAATGATCTCCTTTGGCACCCAAATGCATTTGGCCCCATTGTTGGCTTACTTGTTCACCTTGATGGCCACCACCTTGTCATTTTTCTTCTTCTTCAAGAGATAAGGTGTGGAGGCCTTTTTGTCTACCTTGTTAGTGTAGGTGTTGGAGAGCTTGCTTGTTTCCTTTTTGTTTTTCTCTTTCTTCTTAGCTCCCCCCATTCTTCACCTTGCACTCATAGGACTTTGTAGCCTTTCTTGTGGCATACATAGAAAACCACCATTTGTCCTTCATCAAGCTTCTTCACTCTCTTGACGGTGTTATCTTGATGAAGTTGGGCTTGCTCCATTTTGCCTTTTACTTGAGTCAAGTCCTTGGTAAGGGGAGCCACTTCTTACTTGAGTTGCTCATTCTTCATTACGTCCTCTTGTGTGCATGTATCTATAACAACTTTCTCAATACAAACTTGGTTGCACAAGAGTGCATCTAAATATAAATCATTGCAAGAAGTAGATGCATCCTTTTTAGGCATGTCAAAAATTGAATTTTTCTTTTTAGGTGCCTTGGTGGGGGTTATATCGACGGTTTCAAGATTTGCAACTTTATTAGTTAGCTCATCATAATGTTTGCACATGGTTTCCATTTTAGCACGCAAACTTTTATAGGCATCTTGTGAGCTAGCTAACTTTTCTTTTATTTTTTTATTTTTCTTTAAAAGTTGTTCATCATTGATTGTGCATGTATTTGTTGTTGCACTAGCCTCAAGTTGCTCAATTTTAGTAGATAGTTCAATATTGAGATTAGCGAATGTCTCGTATTATTCAAGCAAGGTTTTATATGCTTCTTGTGAACTATCTAGCTTTTCTTGATGAAGGGGCTTCTTCGTGACCCATCTTATGTGACATCTCAAATGCCACTATCTTGCCAATGACTATGGCCGGGGTCATGGTGCTCAAGTCCGCCATGTTGTGGAGGATGGTGATGATGCTTGCATATTTCTTTTATGGTAGCACGGAGATGATCTTCCTCATGATGTCCGCATCACCTAGCTTTGTTAATCCTATAGAATTGAGCTCATTGATAATTAGATTCAAATGTGAATACATATCATGAACAAGCTCATCATCATTCATTTCAAAAGAATCATAACTTTGTTGAGCTAGGCAATGTTTTTGCTCACGGACATTACTTGTGCCGTCACGGAGCTCTTGTAATTTTAACCAAATTTCATGTGCCGTATTGAAAGTGAACACTTGGTTAAACACATCTATGCTAAAAGATTCAAACAAGCAATTTTTAGCTCTAGCAATGAAATGAATTTCTTTTTCTTCACTCTTTGTGGGTTTATTGGGATTCTTAATGGGTTTCATCCCGTCATGAGTGATTCTCCAAACACCCAAATCTACCGTCTCAAGGTGACAAGCCATTCTAGCTTTATAGTAGGGGAAGTTAGTGCTGTCAAAGTGCGGAGACCTAGAGGTATCCATCCCAACCACTCTAAATAGCGTCGGCTAAACGACGGTGAAGCTAAAGGTCCAAATTGAGCCAACCAGCTCTAATACCACTTGTAGGGGACTGTGATGCCTAAGAGGGGGGGGGTGAATTAGGCAACTTAAAAATATACTCTAAACTATCACCTCTAATTCCATCTTCGCAAAACCTATGTAAGAAAGTAATCTATCTAAATGCGCAACTATAGTTTTGCAAATGTGTTGCTATCTTTACCACAAAAGAGTCTTGCAACCTAGGTTCCAACCCTATCAACTAAGCTAGGAAAGTAAAGCACACAACCTAGGTAACAATGTAAATGTGGAAGGTAAAGATGAGGTAGAGATGCAAACTCCTGTCGACGACTCCGATATTTTTACCGAGGTATCGAGAATTGCTCAAGCTTTCCCCTAGTCCTCGTTGGAGCCCCTCACAAGGAATCCCTCGTAAGGGCCAAGCTCCTAGTTAGGTAACTCCATGGATAGCCCCAAGCCTTCCCCACATGCAAGTGGGTCTCTGGTGTGCCTTCCGGCAAGCCTCTCTCGGATCGCTCCCCATTGTCTTCACTCTCAAGCTTTTGGCCGAAATGCCACAGGCCTTGTTCCCTTCAGTACGTGGTGGCGGCCACACCACAAATGTGGTTGGTGTGGTCTCGCAAGACTACAAGCCCCATCGAGTACAAACACAGTGCGGGCAAGCACCTTGGGTTTAGAGGTATGCAAACCTCACTAGCAACTGGACCTAAGCCTAGAGCAAACACATATAATCATGGTCTAACTAACCTAAGAACTTCACAAAGCACCTATGCTAATCACCAAGGGATCTTTGAGCTCTATGCATGTGGAGAGCACAAATGAGGTGTAGTGACACCCTCCTATCTTCCCTCAGCTCTCTCACACCCCAAATGGTTGGTTGGGGCAAGTATTTATAGCCCCCAAGTCGAAACTAGCCATTGTGGCTGAGATCCTCTTCTCTACGTGGTCATTGGACAGGGCAGTGCCAGGAACCAGATAGGGCGGTGACCGCCATGTGGACTAGCCATTGCTCACTGACAGCTGACCGTTGGGGTACTATTCACCAGGGCGATGCACCGCCACCCTTGTGGGATTGTTCACAGGCACGAGGCTTTAGAACTTCCTCATCCCCTAGAGCATGCTAGTGACCTTGGTTGTCGCTATCCAACAACTCATCTTGCATAAATTCCTTAAACATCTCATGCATGATCCATGTGGGATTGTCCAATGCGAAATGTATGATCCATCAATGCCTTAGTAGAACTTGTGTTAATAGAACCGTCTAACGAGCCCAATGCACCACTTGATGAGCTCCTTAGTGAGGTTTCAGCAACATCTTTCGAGCCTTACGCCAGCATGACTCATTAGGCTAGCAAAGTGTCTTTATCCAACCTCTTGCCATGCGAACTAGAGTTGGAGCTTCCGCTCCCTGAAGAGCTAGATCTAAAGTCACATATCTATGGCCAAAGACATCTATGTGCATGAAAACATCAAAAGAAAGAACAAAATGCAATAGAAAGCAAAAGCCACAAAAATCAGGCGAGCATTTACCTTCAAGCATGACTGCAAAACTTCAGACGAGGAAAACCCAAACATCACGATGAAGCAAATGAACCAAATAGAGCAAAAGTGCAAATGGCAAGGGGAACAGACTATGTCCACCAACCTCAGCTATGGCCATGTTTGGATGAACTAGGACAAGTGATTAGCAGACTAGTAGTTAGTTGGCTAGTGATTAGTTTAGTCTTGTTTGGATATCTAGGCTAATAACTACTACTATCTCACCAAGTCATGTGATTGTGATGGAAAATATTTGGAATATGGCTCGAACATGGATAAAGTTTGATATGGGACTTCAAATGAATGTTTAATGTTGGTTCAAGATATAATGTGACTTGAGTATGGCTTGAGAGGGTGAAGATAGCAAGGAAAAGGTTTTGAAGGATCAATCAGGGGTAAAGGGTAAGCGAGGGCTTGGTCACCAATGGACCACTGCTGTGGTGAAGAAGATGTTATTTGCATTGAGTCTTGTCACTGATCAAGCTATGATGAGTCATATTATGTGGAGGATCAAATTATTGTTGTGTCATAAGTGAAAGTGACTTGAAGCCATGAATTGAACTCAGATATGTTGAAATGGATCAGGTCACATGCTCAAGGTGTGTTTGCTCAAGAAGAATGTGACAAAAATGGTTGCAACACTATGACAATATGAGAAGAAATGACATATGAAGACATTGAAGGCTCAAGTGGTTGAAATAGATGTATTATCTTGATCTTTGGTATAGATATGCGACACTATGGGGGATGCAACATGAAAAGTTTAACAAATCTTAAGTGCTCAAACTAACCAAACCCTGAGTTCTAACATGAGAAAAACAATGGCACAACACTTGCACCTGCTAACATTAGGGCTTGTTCTTGGCTAGGTTGGATAGCCCTCTGAATAAGATTTCTAGAATGTCCAATGTCATCAAAATTAGAGTTCGGAGCTAAGAGTTATTACATTCCTCATGAGGTGACCTATGATGTTTTTCATAGCTACGGAAGTTTCGTGGATTTATTGGAGTGGAAATTCCACATGTAGGCACGGAATTTCTGTAGTCCATGTTGGTATATGTTAACACACATAGATAAATCCGCAAGCGCATGGATACCGATGTAGCACTTCACCAAAAAGTATTCCAAAATATCGAACTCAAGGAAATGTGTGTGAGAATAACTAAGTCTAACTTAACCTAGAGTAGCAACAAGACTTAAGATAATAGGAGTATAGAGGAGATCGCTAAGGTCTTCTAGTTTTAACTTTAGTAAGCTATATCTTCTACTATTCAATCTAGGGATATTACTAAGGAGAAACACATGCAGAATATGTTTTCCTAGTAACTAAGTCTAGCTCGGCCTACAACGGAAGGTGGTCTATAAAGGACTCAATGAGGCTATGAGAGTCACCCTCGCGATCTACCACCGATCTAGAATGTAGGGTACATCCATGAGTAACCGAGTCTAAGCACCACTTACACTACAAATACTACTTTAACCTATGAGCTACAAGGATTAAAGTACTCAAAATGAGTCGTAAACCTAAAGAATAATATAAACAAGATGCTTACTTGAATTAGAAGTTGATTACTAGAGAAATCTCAGAAGCAAGCTCAAGAAGAACTTGATTCCGTCAGGGTACAAGCCATAGAGAGAGAGCACCGACAGGCCAACACTTCCTCTAAACTCTTTCCTCACACTCTATCTCACTATTTCTAATATAAGACTAGATCCTAACTTGGAGGACTAATCTTCTCTTGATTGCTAGCTCTGATCCTGGTAGGGATATGAATTAGGGTTTCTGAATTTTAGAACTTAGGACCATTGCCTTCAGGAGGGGGTGCATGGAGGTATATATAGGGGGATACATTAATTCTGGACCCTCCAATCAAACCGACTCAAAACAACAGCGTAGATTTAATCCTTAAGACAGTGGAGAACCAACGTAGCAAGGAGAAGCTGATAGGAAGGGCCCACAAGCCAGCCAGCCTGGTAGTGGGGCCAGCTGGCCCCACATGTCATGGCCATGTGTCCTGCTTCGATGGATTGCCCTCTGGAGTCTTCTAAATTCTTCCCATGTTGGTCCCGTTGTGGAATAGCGTGATTTCCTTTGATGAATCGGTCCTCCTTGATGGTTTTTTGATTAAATCCTGCTAAAACACAGATTCACCAAAACTCATGGAAAATGTTAGTTTAAACCCCTAAGTCTATATTGGTGATCTATTTTAGTCATTTATACAATGTATATTGTTAGTTTATGATTAACATTAACTACCATCAACAAGCTCCCCCACACTTAGGCTTTTACTTGTCCTCGATAAACGGATGGATTACTTAAGACATAACCTTGGGACAAGACATCAACATAAAACTATTTCCAGTCATGCATATACTGCAGGGATTCAAAGTGTCTACCATGAAACTTTGGGCAGTTGAAGAATGGAACAACTTGAAACAGATCACCATCTTCCTTCAGTCAAGTCAATTGGAGAAACATTTTAAGATTTTGAAAACAAAATATAGCTTACCTTCTCCATTTGTGGCACTCTCAGATCACTCATTGTATGTGGTATTTTTGGATCCTCACCAAGGCATAGATGACTTTTGCCTTCCCAAGTCAAAACAAGGATCTAAGGAGAAAAAAGTCATACTCTTAGATCAAGACGTGCATGTGTGTGGATGAATATATATGGTAGCTAACCTAATTCTACTATGTTCCTTAAAACATATCTCTCTTGTTTGAAACTTGAAAAACTTTCAAGAGAACATGGGCTATCTTTCTTTTTCTTCTTTTTTTACAGGCAGACATCTAAGTACCCATTATTTTTAATATCTCTGACACTTGTCCATATTTTTCAATACTTCTCTTTTTTTCTTTTTACTTTTGCATAGCCCATGTATCTTTTCTGCAACTAAACTTTTCAAGAGAGATATTTACAAGAACTTGGAGCATTTATTCAGTGAAATCCTAACAAACATATTTTTGTGTCTATTCCTAATGTTGGAGTAGAGTATTTTTGGGTGGATGGAAAGCATGTTTTTGCGTGCTACTAGTGTAGGAGCAGCAGATATATGTGGAGTGTACGTGATCTTGATCTTGAGAGCATGATAAGTTTCTCAACAAGGGTCACAAGGTTTGATCAAACTCAATGCAGTAGCAAGTAGTATATATAGAAGGTTTTTCCTAATCTAACATATCATGTATGGCTTTGGTAGGACATTGCTTACCACAAAGGAGAGGTGTAACTATTCTTTTTAAGGTTTTGAAATAAAATTCTCCAATAATGAGACATCAAGAATCAAGTTCTCACTATTCTACTATATCTCATTCTACAACAACTTAAATAACATGGGGTCCCTAATAATAAGTTCCCAATAGTAGCAAGACTTTTATGAAAAGTGTTATGTGAATCTATCCTTCAAGTCATGACTAAAATAATCTTTTCTCATGTTTTAAAGTTGTTTTATCAAAGGATTTTCAACTCGGTTTGAAATAGAAAGCAAGATAGTGAAATAGAAACATACAGGACTCAAACCTGACCATGGACGAAGCGCGAGATGAGGCAGAACTAGGCTAGGCCAATCAGCCCATGTAGGAGGTCAGGCGGCCTACCCCAGAGCCTGTTCGGGTCTAACTTTGGTGTACGTGGTCCTTGATTCATTACTTTCTGAATTTCATGATTTTTGTGATCGGACCTCGTTTTGTTGTCGCGGTGTGCTTCCCCCACACTTGTTTCCTGTTTACCTTTGTGCACAACATGTGGAGACAAACACACATATCCAAAAGAATAGAGAGCAGATAATAGTAACTTCCATTGATATCATATATGGCACTTTATTACAATTTGAACAAACTTTAGCGAACACAGTTTCTGAGCTAACACGAACTAACACGATCTCTAAACGAACTAAACGACTAAGTGTGCCTTATTGATCAATGACCTAACTCTCAATCTTGGAACTTGTCCTTATTGACAACACAACGGTAGAGGATAGTAAGCTCGTATTCTAGATCCTTGCGATAGATGTCCTCTTTATCGATCCTATGCTGCAAAGCATGGGTGTATTGGGTAAGGGTCTGGATCTTCTCATTTAGCATTGCAACGATCATCCATTGGTGCTTATCATCATTCTCTTGGGTGACAGGTGGCGCCCTCTTCTTCTTCTCCTTCGGTGGCACAACCTTGACTTGCTCTGGTGTAGTCTGGACACCATCTATGGTCACACGAGGCATGACTGACTTGTACTTAGCATAGGTGACATCCCCAAACTTGTTGGTCTTCACCCCCTTTAGCGTCTCGTTCATCCTTGGCAGAAGGTGGTTGATCTCCTTTGGCACCTTGATCCGCTTCGGTGCCTACAGCTGGCGTGGCTTGTCTTGAAGAAGTAGACGCGGCGGTGGTGAGGCGATCATCGGACGATGAATGACTTGGGCGAAGTAGGAATGGCTAGGGACAGGAGCTATCTCTCGTGATAGAACAACGCTCAGCAGCAAGGCATCTTCAACTCCATAGGGGACGATCTGTTTGTTGGCTATTGGAACTTGGAAGAAGGAAAGCTTTGTTGCTGCTAAGATGAGAGGCTTGTTGGGATGGCTTTGGAGGTAGGTAGGGGCTTGTTTATATAGGGGGAGAAGCAGGTAGCAGGGTTCAAGATCTATCCATTAGGGGTGTCATAACGAGAGAAAACCGAATGGCTCAGAAATCTAGAGATTTCTGCGAGAAAACACCAGAAGGTTCGTGAGACAAATGCGGACTTAAAACAATCGGTCTAGCCAAGACAACACCCCTCTATCCAAGTTCATAAGCACCTTAAAATAAATCCTAATTAAGTAACTAAGGTGCCAGGCTAGCTAGAGCTCACCTAACCAATCTAGTTTGCAAGGTCACACAAACCTATACAACTAGTACTTCACACAACCGTGGGAGCTCCTACACAACTAGTGAAGCAAAAGCACAAAACCCCTAAGCTCACTAGCAATGCTCAATAACAAGGCTACACAATCCAAATTAGAGAGCGCAAATTACTTAGCTACACAAACTAAGCAATGTGACTAACAAGGTTACTAAAACCAAATTAGCCACGCAAGGGAGCTACTTCTATGCTATACAAGCAAGAAGGCAACTAGCAAGCTACTAAAGCTAAGCTAGTCACAAGAGCAACTACACAAGCACAATGTAAATGAAAGTAATACAAGCTTGTGTTTCGTGGAAAGCAAACCACCAAGAAGATGATGAAGACAATGTTGACATGCATGGCGGAACCGCCTAATCTAATGCCTCCCAAGAGTACTTGTCTTCCATTAGACACTAAGTACTCAAGGGAGGACACTAAATGATGCAATTCCATTGAGCACACCCCAAGGGAGAACCCAAAAATCCATATTTTTCTATCATTATCATAAATGAGAGAATAAAGCTTACAACATTCTTAAGACATTTCTTACATCACTTTCCATGCAACATCATAGTATAATATTTATTATTTATAACAATGGAATATAACCATGCTATTAGAGTTTTAGTGGAAATAAAATCATTTAATGACAAGTTAAACATTAACATGATGATCCGTTATATACATCATAATAGGTTATAAGTTTTCCATTGTAAAACATTTTGGGTGGAAGTTTCAAATAAACTCTATGTCTACAAAGTTAAGGAAATCCTCGTGGAGCCCACTAGGAGGTTTTGACACACAAGTGTCAGCCCCACATGTTCCTATCACCTACAATAGGGTAGAACAAACCCTGAGTACTCAATTGTACTCCATAAGACTTACCTGCCAGGAGGAAAGAAAAGACTTCAAGGATATGCAAGGCTAACTGGCTTGTGGTTTATTGCATCTGCAGGAAGCATTACTAAATGTGCATCTTTATATTCAATTTTATTAGCAGTCATCATTAGTTCATTAACTAACCATTCTATGTAAGCACCTATGCTACTTTCAAGCAGGTGGTAAGCAACCAGAACCATTTTACCATCTTTCATATTCTAGTTCTTACTACGATGCTAGACTGTAGACAAGTCGTACTAGATTACCCGACTGTCGGGTTCATAAACCCAGGGTCCCTCATGGACCCATTTCCAACAAAGGCTTGGCCCAAGCAGACAGCGAGCAACTCATGGGCTAGCCCAAGTATCTGGACAATAGGCCGGAAGGGCGATCCAATCACCGACCAAAAGGTCTGGCCGAGGAGGAGCGGCACCCATTTTTTGACTCTAGCCCACCTCTCTGACCGGAGCACTCACTCCGACTCCAGCCACCTTCAGATAGCCTCTCCGATCGGAAGGCCTGGTGAAAGCACTACTTCTGACTCTGACCCCACATCTCTGACTGGGGTACGCAGAAGCCCTGCTCACCGCTCTTCTCTGACTGACGCAACCAAAGCCGACTAGGACCAACTGACTGGGGACGCCCGCTTGAAAAGGACTAGGGAACAAATGGAGAAAGCAAGGCAAGGCACACAAGTCAAACCACGATACCAGGGACCGTACCCTATACACCTACAGGAATAGTACTATGCAACCGCCCTGATGTGAATAGTGTTGTAAGCGCTGACTTTTTACCTATAGTAGTGTGGGCGCCATTAACTCCCATACGGTAAGGCCCCCCACATGCCTCTGGGCATCAACAACGTTGTGGGCACCGGAATTTACCGTACCGAGGGAACATGGTGAAACTCCACACATGCCTCTGGGCATCAACAATATATGCAGGTACCGACATCTGCCATACCCAAAACAAGACGACGTAACCTCCCACATGCATCCGACATCCAACAGTGTTGTGGGCGCCTACCATCATCCTGTACCCGCCGACGTGGGCAACAAGGCTTAGAAGCAAACATACTCCTTCCCTCTCACTTGTAAGGCCATCTCCTTCATCTATAAAAGGGGATGCGCTGTCTCCCAAGAAACTTAGTTAATCTAGATCGAGCAAGTTCACTAGCTCACAACCACAAAACCGCAAGGTTTGGACCTTAAGCACACGCTTGAACACTTAGCTCATAGAGGAGCTCCTGTCGCTCTCAGCCCTTCCGACCAGACCTCTCGTGCACCCAATCTTTCTCCTTCTCATTTGTAACCCCACTGCAAACTTTGAGCACCTAGGCTCAGGAATAAAGTCATCGACTGACTCAAACTAGATGTAGGGCACATTGCCTGAACTAGTATAAACCCTATGTCATTGAGTGCTAGGCCACCTTCGATCACAACGTATGGCAAAACTACAAATATTTACTTTCTGCACCAATAGTTGGCACCGTCCGTGGGGAAGACGCTGTATGTTCAACACTTTTTGGTCATCGGATGGCCCACTTTTTTGCCACCCTTGCCATGGTGGGCTCAGGCGATACGATTCTCTTCGGCACACTAGAGTTTCCCGCACTCTCACCTATTGGGATGTGGGTTCCACCCATCTTTGAGCCATCCCAGGCCTTCCTCTTTGGGAGCCTCAACTTCGTCGCCGATCGGCTTGGCGTACTACACCTCCGTGAGGAGGCTCTCATTCCGGCGCTCATCGGAGGTGCACCCTCCATTGGCTCCAAGATGCACGATGACTTCAACAACTCTCTACTCAAACCCTACTATAAGTAATATGCATACTGTTATTTACACTTTATTTACTATCTCCCGCTGATCATCCGGAGGGACCGTATTGCCCATGCCACGAACACTATACGATCGGTTCCCCTATGGCCTCGTGTCCCCCATGGATGCGTACGCTCGGGGGCTCCAAAGGATGCTAGTGCCATCCCCCCTCACATTTGAATTCATGGGAATGGCGAGCTGCATTCCTGCCACCTTCCACGAACTCTCGGATGATGAGGGTGAGAGCATCGGCGATGTGGCACCTCGCCACCGTCCATCCCGGGAGTGCGCTATGGTGGACGCTCTGGGACAGCCACCGGTGGTTGTGGAATCTGCACAGACTCACACCCCTCTGGACGCACATATGGGGGCCCTCACATCTACATAAGCGCACACCGAGGAATTACGACAATGGTGGCAAAACCAGCCACCGCCTGTGCTGGCGTGCTCGGTACAGCATGTTGCGCCCCATGCGCATGGCCTGGCGGGTGGCGCCTGGGGTCACGCCCGCCAGGTCCAACATGACATCATGAACGAGGGAAATGATCTCCCATAGTTTGCTCGGGCTAGCTAGAACATTGTTGTTGTATCAATGCTTGTGCGTGGCGTTTCTGAGCCCGTCGACCCCTAGGAGCGGGTAGTCTACCGGAACCTCCGGGTTCTAGTAGAAGCCATCGCTATTCAATAGGTGGAAAGCTCTGCATCGTGACTCCGACATGTGCCCTCTCTCCCTACTGAGGGAATGGGGATGCGCTAGACAGATCACTCCATCTGCTCGCCGCTACAGCTACCAGGTGCGACAGTCGTGCCTCGGTCCGACCTGGCGCCTGCTCCACACCGACCGCCGATACACGAGCGTCCCGGTCCACACTAGGACGCTTGCAGCATTGTCAGCAACCGACATCGGGCCTGGCATGACGATGACATCCACCGAGTGACTGCAAGAGCAGGTGACATAGATCCTAGCCAAACCATCGAGGGGAGTGGTGAAACGTACCCTAGGCACGGTCGCTGGCTGGACGACCGGAGTCCCAGCCCCGAGGGTCCGGGGCCATGGGCCTTTGAGCGGCGTATCTGGAGAGCACCGTTTCCATAGCATTCCGACCGCCCACCAACATTACCAAGTACACCAGGGAGACAAACCCAGGTATTTGGCTCGAAGATTTCCGGCTCACCTGCTGAGCAGGTGGGGTGGATGATGACTATTTTATCATTCAGTATCTCCCCATCTGCATGGGGGAACATGTTCGGGCATGGCTTGAATTCCTCCCACATGACAGCATCTGCAACTAGGCGGACCTCAAGAGGGTCTTCGTTAGGAATTTCTAGGGGATGTATGTCTGCCCTGGGAACTCCTAGGACCTCAAGAGTTGCCAGCAGGAGCCTAGCGAGTCCCTATGGGACTACAACCATAGGTTCTCCCAATGATGCAACTCCCTCCCTGATGTCGTCGACGTGGACGTAATCAGCGCATTCATCTCCAGAATGACCTACGAGTCCCTGATCCACAAGCTTGGATGTCTGATGCCCCGTACCACCCGTGACCTGCTCGACGTCGCCACTAACCATGCCTCCGGCGAGGAAGCAGTCGGAGCGGTCTTCAACGGGGGTCAGGACAAAGGCAAGGCCAAGCGCATGGAGCAAGATGAGGGCCCCTCCACATAGAGAGGCAAAAAAAAAGGACCAGCACCAACTAGATAACACCGCGTTGGTCGCCACAACTAACCACATGGGCAAGCAGCCCCAACAGGGCCTGCCTAACCACTTCAACAAACTCATGGATAGCCCATGCCCCAACCATGCCTACCCCATCAAACACCTCTACAAGGATTGCGAGCTCCTCAAACATTTCCTATGACAGGACGGTAGGCCAAAAGAAGGGGACGACAAAGAGGCGGCAGCCAAGAAAGGAGGCACGGTGGGCAAGGACGGAGATGGTTTCCCTGACGCTAATGAATGCATCATGATCTTTAGTGGATCCAACATCATCTGGTCCAAGTGCCAGCACAAGGTATGCTATAGGGAGGCATGCACCATCGAGACAGCCATCCCTCCTTCCTCAACTAGTCAAAATCTCCGATCACCTTCGATCAAAGGGACCATCCCTCCCATGTTGCAAGACTAGGACACTACCCGCTCGTCGTCGATCCCATCGTCCACAAGAAGCGCCTCACTATGGTACTGATGGACAGAGACAACGGCCTCAACATCCTCTATGTCGGCACCCTCGACGCCATGCACATCCCCCGATCGGAGCTCCACGCTGGCGGGCTGTCCCTGCCATGGGGTGATCCCAAGAGCGTAGGCATACCTGCTCGGGCAGATCGACCTGCCCGTCATGTTCGGCAACCAAGCCAATTCCGCTTGGAGGTCCTCACCTTTGAAGTGGTGGACTTTCTAGGTTCCTACCACACCATCTTGGGGTGGCCATGCTACGCCAAATTCGTGGCAATCCCAACTACACCTACCTCAAGATGAAGATGCCAGGACCAAACAGCGTCATCACCGTGAGCAGCGCCTTCCTGCACGCCTTCATGTGCGACCACGAGCACTATGAGCTTGCCACTACGGTCGTCAATTCGGCCGAACTCCCGTGGCTCGAGGAATCATCAATCCCAGCAGTCGCAGACTATAACAAACCAACCTCCTCAATGGCCTTCCATCTGCTCAAGGAAACCAAGGCGGTGGGGGTCGACCTCATTGACCTGGCCAAGATGGTGCGGATCGGGACCCAGCTCCAAGCCAAATAGGAATGCGAGCTCATCGACTTCCTACGCGACAACCATGATGTCTTCGCATGGCAGCCTTCTGACTTGCTAGGCATACCACGGGAGGTCACTGAGCATGCACTACACCTCATCCCGGGCTTGAAACCCACCAAGTAGTGCCTGCACCAATTCGACGATGAGAGGCGTAGGGCCATAGGCGAAGAAATTGCCAAACTCCTGGCAGCCAGATTCATTAGAGAGGTATTCCACTCCAACTGGCTTGCCAATCCCGTTCTTGTTAAAAAGAAGACCGGGAAGTGGAGATTGTGCGTTGATTATATTGGCCTCAACAAAGCATGTCCAAAGGATCACTTCCTTTTCCGCATATGGACCAGATAGTCGACTCCACCTCGAGTTGCAAGATCCTCTCCTTTCTAGATGCTGACTCAGGCTATCACCAGATCGCGATGAAAGAGTCTAATCAGCTCGTGACCTCGTTCATCACTTCGTATGGTTCGTACTACTATGTAACCATGCCATTTGGCTTAAGGAACGCTGGCGCCACCTACCAAAGGTGCATGTAGCAATGCTTCACCGACCCAATCGACCCGCTCGATCAGCCTGACCAAACCAAGCGGCCAAGGCCAAAAATCGCCATCTATGTTGATGACATAGTGGTCAAAACAACTCAAGCTTGTGACCTGATCACAAACTTGGCCACAACGTTCATGAACCTCTGAAGATTCAACATCAGGCTGAATCCCAAAAAATATGTTTTTGGGGTCCCAAAGGGGAAGCTGCTAGGATACATTGTGTCCGAGCATGGCATCGAGGCCAACCCCCAAAAAATCACGGCCATCTCCAACATGGGTCCCATACACAATGCCAAGGGCGTGCAAAGGCTCACCGGCTGTCTGGCTGCCCTAAGTCGATTCATCTCCTGGCTCGGTGAATGAGGGATGCCACTCTACAAGCTCCTCAAAAAGACGGACACCTTTGTCTAGACTGAGGAAGCCTAGCAGGCCCTAGAGAGCCTCAAAGCGTCCCTGACATCAGCTCTGATCCTCGTTGCTCCTGAATGGGGAGAACCCCTTCTCCTCTACATTGCGGCCAGCAACCATGTGGTAAGCGCCGTGCTGGTCATCGAAAGGCAGGAGCCGAGACACCAACTTAAGGTCCAGCGGCCCATATACTTCATCGGGGAAGTACTCACCGACCCTAAGGTCTAGTACCCCTAGGTGTAGAAACTCCTATATGCCGTGCTGATGGCGACCCGGAAGCTCCTGCACTACTTCACCGACCATGAAGTCACGGTCGTCACTTCATACCCACTCAGGGACATCATCCGCAACTGTGACGCCATGGGATGGATCTCTAAGTGGGCACTCAAACTCATAGGCCACGACATAAGGTACATCCCCCGTACTGCCATTAAATCTCAGGCTCTCGCAAACTTTGTCGCCGAATGGATAGAGGTACAACTACCAATGGGTACTGGACAATGTACTTAGACGGGTCCGTAATGGCGCCTGGCTTGGGGGCTGGAGTGGTTTTGATCTCCCTGGACAGGAGTAGGCTCCGCTACGCCATCCGCCTCCACTTTTTAGCCTCAAACAACACCGCGGAGTATGAGGCCCTCATCAATGGACTACACATCGCCATCAAGCTCGGTGCTACGTGACTCTATGTTCACTGTGACTCAGATCTAGTCGTTGATTAGGTCATGAAGGAGTCCTCCTGCAAAAGCCCCCTCATGGCAGCATACTGCCAAGAGGTACACAAGCTTGAGGACAAATTCTAGGGGATCGAGCTACATCACATCCCTCGAAGGGACAATGATGCCACTGATTTTCTTATGAAGTTGGCCACCAGGCGGGATCCATCCCCAAACGGGGTCTTCATCAACAACGTCCATGAGCCGTTCGCCCGCATCATGGAAGGTCTGATCCAGACACACCCCAATGCCCGATCGGTGCTTGGGGGCTCTGACCCCAATGCCAAGCCAACACCCGGGGGCTCTGACCCCAATGCCAAGCCGGCGCTCGGGGGCTCCGATCCCAGTACCCCCATGACGACGTCACCTGCAAGCATCGCCATATTGGCACTCGATCAAACCGACTAGCAAGCGCTGCTACTCGCCTACCTCCTCGAGGAGGTTCTCTTTCCCAAAAGGACTGAAGCTCGATGGATTGCTCGACGCACCAAGACCTTCATGGTGCTCGGTGATGAGCTCTACAAATAGAGCCCATTAGGGGTGCTCATGAAGTGCATCCCCTCCAACCAGGGGAAGTAGCTCCTCCTCGAGGTCCATGCCAGGATTTGCGAACATCACATGGCCCCAAGGTTGCTGGTCAAAAAAGCCTTTCGCTAAGGTTTTTACTAGCCCTTCGCGCTACGAGATGTAGAGGAGGTCATCCGTAGGTGTGAAGGATGCTAGTTCTACGCTCGGCAAACCCATTTGCCAGCACAGGAGCTTCGAACCATCCCCATCACCTGGCCGTTCATGGTCTAGGGACTCGACATGGTGGGACCCCTCAAAAAGGGCCTGGGCGGCTTCACTCACCTACTCGTAGCAGTCGACAAGTTCAACAAGTGGATAGAGGCCAAGACCATCACCAACATCCATTCAGAAGAGGCAGTCAAATTCTTCCTCGACATCATCTACCGGTTCAGTGTTCCTAACTGTATCATCACTGACCATGGGACTAACTTCACCAGAAGGAAGTTCCTAGACTTCAGTGATGGATATGACATTAGGATCGACTGGGCCTCGGTCGGACATCCACAAACTAACGGTCAGGTCGAGCGTGCCAATGGCATGGTCCTCCAAGGACTTAAGTCACGCATCTTTGACTGACTCAACAAATACATCGGGCGATGGGTTGTAGAGATCCCAGCGAACCTCTAGAGCCTGAGAATGACCCCAAACCGATCCACAGGGTTCACAACCTTCTTTCTGGCCTATGGAGCTGAGGCAGTACTGCCCTCCGACCTCGACCACGGCGCCCCAAGAGTGAAGGCTTTCGACCGCGATCGAGCCACGGAGGCTCAACAAGACATAGTCGACCTGCTCGAAGAAGCCCGTGAGACGACCATCATCTGTTCTACTCGCTACCAACAAATTCTACGCAGGTACCACGAAAGGAAGATCAGGGAGAGGATACTCGAAGTCGGTGATCTCGTACTTCGGAGGACCCAATCAACGAAGGAAAAAACACAAACTCTCTTCACCATGGGAAGGGCCCTATATGGTGACCGAAGTAATCTGACCGGGCACCTACTGACTGGAGGACAACAACGACAACATTCTCACCAACACTTGGAACATTGAACAACTATGTCGTTTTCCCCTAAAAATTTGGTCTTACCGCATTTTAGTCAAACTTGCCCCTGTAAAGCACCCCAGCCTGAACACTTTTAGCCTGGGTCGCTCAGGGGCTCCATGAGGGTACAATACTAAATACTACCTCTCTTTTTTACTCTCTTTTTTACTATCACATTGTAAACAACTTCGTCCCCAAATGGAAGCACATTTCCTTTTCCTTTGATTGTCCTACGTAACTTTATTCTTACTCCTAATCAAACGCACCCCGCCACGAGCTACGGTTATGAGCAGCCTAGCCCCACTAGCCATGCCCAGGTTCTTAAAAAGCTATAGCCTATGGAGCTAATGGGCAGGTGCGAAAAAGAAATTACATTAACATTAGCTATGCTAGGATAAAAACAAGGAACCGATAGTGTTTCTATCACAAGAGCAGTACTGATGTATTCATCGATACAAAAAACTATTCGCACGGGGCTCACCCACAAACAAACTATTACATTCTCTACTACTACTCCAAATACTACTGCGGTCGCTCTATGACATCACCTAAACACTATCAGACATAACCACCGCCGTTGGGGCCCCGCCCGATTCTGCTCCCTTGACTTCGGTGAGCGCAACGGGTACCTCAAGGGACCTGCGTGGTTCCGCTCCCTCGACTTCGGCGAGCGCAACGGGTACCTCAAGGGCATCACACCCATACATGCTCAGTAGAAGAGCATAGAGATCTTGACCTTCTCATGCAGTCGAGGCAGCTCCTGGACAGAGCTAGAAGAGATCTCATCAAACTTTATAAACTGGCCAACCCGAGCAGCTGCAGGCGTGGAACCCTCCACCGGCACAATCCTGAGCAACTTCCCCTTTGACAAGGCTTGTCCGATGAAGATCCACTGGAGAAAGTCCACATATGGCTCCATCACAAATAACGCCTCATAGACGAATCCAGCATGCCACCCCCTTCAACGGAAGCCGCCCCTTCTCAGGCAGAGATAGCCAGCACTGCCCCGGGCAGCCTCCAGCCCGACATCGCACTCTGGATTCACAAAAAGATCTATAAGTCCTCCCCCTCACTCATCCCCTCTCTCACTTAGGAACCGCCATGGCATACAGGCACTCTCGGTGAGGAGGAAGAAGGAAGAGAGACAATAGTTAGAGAATAGGCAAAGGACTGCGACGGAGAGCCCTCTCCCTCTCCCTATTTAAGGAAGCAATGCGATGGCCGAAGAGGAGCAAAAGATCAGAGTGAAAAACTCTCTCCCTTCCCCCATTCAATGCAGATGGGAAACTATGGGACACACCCTAACCGTTGGGACGCACGCTGAACGATAGAACGACGCCTGGTCAGGCAGAACACCGCCTGGTCAAACAAGACGTGGCCTAGGTATGGCCCACCACTAACACACGACTAGGTGTGAAAACCAAAGCATCACCACACGCAGGCAGCTCTCTGTATCCCCATGCAGGACTTGGAAAAACCCAAAGCGGGATCTCCACCAGGAGAGACCATCGGGATTCCTAAAGTCGATCGAACGGCTCAGAAAAACACACCGAGATAGGTAGGAAGTGAAGGGACGCCCCATATAGGCCATGCCGTCTCCATCATGAACAACGATCACGGGTCCTGGTCAAACATTTCTGTCTAGAGCTCTTCGAACCCCGTCACTCAAGTCATCAAGGTAACACTACCAAACCCCTCTATTTCTTTATAAATCATTTCATACATCCATACACGCATTCATTCCATACGCCCGTGTCCCACAGACAATTTGGGCCCTAAACCACCCGGGGGCTCAGGAACTAAGCATCGCACGTGTAGCGAAATGCATCACAACGCTCCGTGTTGTGTCATAAAGCGGTAGTTGCCTCATTCGACATGAGCAACGATAGAGCTAAGGGAGAAAAACGTAGATGAGCCCCATGTGGCCCTCGCCCAGTCTAGCAGCCAGGGTCATCTCAACCTTCTCATTCGATCCTAAACCTCTACCAAGCCTATAGAATCTCCATCGAGGGGAGGCCATTAGGCCACCCGGGTCAGTCTCCGGAATGACATAGGCATCTATCGGGTTGCAGGTAAACGAGCAGTGGAATGCCAACCCCATTACGAATGATGAACCTAGATTCCACTCAATCATACCCATGAGCGAACTCACCGAGCGCATCACTCAAGCCTGAGCGATCGGGACAAGCAACAAAACTTAGCCCCTCCAGTTGTGAGGAACCGAGGACACGGTAATGCGCACAACTCAAACCGACCCCAACTAAAGCCCACCAGGGCTTGGGGGCTCAAGACACAAAATGCCTGGGTCTGCGACCCCGAACTCGCCCCATTCGGCTTCACTTCGACTACACTCCAAACACACTTGGGTCTGTGACCCCGAACATGCCCCATCCGGCTATGCTTCGACTACACTCCAAAAACACCTGGGTCTATGACCCCGAACTCACCCCATCTGGCTACGCTTTGACTACACACCAAACACCTAGGTCTACAACCCCGAACTCACCCCATCAGGATCCACGACTCTAACTCGTCTGATCCCACAGCGCGCACCTAGCGCCAGGATCCGCGAGCTCCGTCTCGTCCGATCCCTACACTAAAACTGCCTTGGCTACATAGGTTGCACCTAGGTAAGGATCCATGACTCCAACTCGCCCAGTCCCATGGTGCGCACCGATGCTAGGACCCATGAGCTCCATCTCGTTCAATCCCTAAACCTAAACTGTCTCGATCCCACGGTGCGCACTGACACCAGGATCCACGAACTCTACCTCGCCCAATCCCAAAACTAACCGCCTCGGCTACGCAACGACGCCCTGGTTGATGACTCCATCTCGACTAAAAAACACGCACACACGCCTGCTAACAAACACCCCCTAGAGGATTCTGCTCGAACCGCCTGGGGGCTCGGGGGCTACACTCGTGGGTGCGCTCGCGCGCACACGCTGACAAAACAAAAACCTCCCCCGCTGACAACACGAAAAACCCCCAGGACAATTCTGCCTGAATCGCCCTAGGGCTTGGGGGCTACACCCGTGGGTGCGCTCGTGCGCACCCGCCAACAAGACAAAAATCCCCTAGACAATTCTGCCTGAATCGCCCGGGGGCTCGAGGGCTCCTATCGGGTTCATAAACCTGGGGTCCCTCGTGGACCCGTTTCCCAACAAAGGCTCGGCCCAAGCAGACAGCGACCAACTCATGGGTCGGCCCAAGTATTTGGACAATAGGCCGGAAGGGTTATCCAATCACCGACTAGAAGGTCTGGTCGAGGAAGAGCGACACCTGTTTTCTGACTCTGGCTTACCTCTCTGATTGGAGCGCTCGCTCCGACTCCAGCCGCCTCTGGACAGCCTCTCCGACTGGAAGGCCTAGCCAAAGCACTACTTCCGACTCTAACCCCATGTCTCTAATCGAGGTACGCAGAAGCCCTGCTCATCGCTCTTCTCCGACTGACAAAACCAAAGCCGACTATGACCAACCGACCGGGGACGCTCGCCAAGAAAGGACCAGGGAACAAATAGAGAAAGCAAGGCAAGGCGCACTAGTCAAACCATGATACCAGGGACCGTACCCTGTACACCTATAGGAACAGTACTCTGCAACTGCCCTAACACGAATAGTGTTATAGGCGCTGACTTTTTACCTACAGTAGTGTGGGCGCCATTAACTCCCATACGGTAAGGCCCCCCATGCCTCTGGGCATCGACAGCGTTGTGGGCATCGGAATTTACTATACCAAGGGAACATGGTGAAACTCCTCACATGCCTCTGGGCATCAATAGTATATGCAGGTATCGACATCTGCCATACCTGAAACAATACGACGTAACCTCCCACATGCATCCGACATCCAATAGTGTTGTGGGCACCAACCATCATCCTATACCCACCGTCATGGGCAACAAGGCTTAGAAGCAAACATACTCCTTCCCTCTCACTTGTAAGGCCATCTCCTTCATCTATAAAAGGGGATGCGCTCTCTCCCAAGAAACTCAGTTAATCCAGATCGATCAAGTTCACTAGCTCACAACCACAGAACCACCAGGTTCGGACCTTAAGCACACGCTTGAACACTTAGCTAATATAGGAGCTACTATCGCTCTTGGCCCTTCCAACTGGAGCCAACCAGACCTCTCATGCACCCCATCTTTCTCCTTCTCGTTTGTAACCCCACTGCAAACTTCGAGCACCTAGGCTTAGGAATAAAGTCATCGACCAACTCAAACTGGACATAGAGCACATTGCCTGAACTAGTTTAAACCCTATGTCATTGAGTGCTAGGCCACCTCCAATCACAACATACGACAAAACTATAAATATTTACTTGTTGGTCACTTTCTGCATCGACACCGGTGATTCGCGAATCAATGTGCCCAACTGGGAACCCCAAAACACATGCCCCGCTTATACCCTAGGCACAAGCAGGACCAACCCACCACTCTCCTATCAAGGGGTCTAGGTCCCCATCCAAACCTAGACTCCAAGCCCCCACACATGAGTCCTAGACTCAGTGTGGTGCTTAGACCTCCACCATCCCCTCCTCCAATCAGTCGGTTTGGAAAGAGCTGGAACCCACGACAAGAGAGCAACGAGCCTTCCCTGCTCCCATAAACAAGTATGTGTTCAGTATAATAAGTCTGTGACCTAACTAGAATCCTATGCAATGGACGATCCTTAACTGATACAGGTGAAACAAGCGCAATCCGAGCCTCGCTCGAATGCCAAACCAAGTCTAGATCCAAGTACCATTCCGCCCAGTCTCCAATTATCATTCACGACAATAATATCTTTCCTATCTCTCACGAGTGATTGGCAATCACTTGACTTCTACCGAAGTCCTGTAGCATAGCAATATACATGATCCTGTCATACTAGTAAAACACATCGGATAAGGATATATATATGCGAGTGGGTTTCATTCAACTCCTTAAACTTAATGCACAAGTATAAAATAAAGTGCAGAATAATAGGGGTTATGCATCGAGGCTTGCCTAGGTAAGATATAACCAAAAGTTAGCATTCTATCATGGTGACACGATCGTTAAGGCACCATCTTTTCTGCTACCTCAGTCAACTCCACGATCCATCATTGTTCCTATTATGATATACGTGGATGCAACATAGAGACACAATTAATCAATGGTAACAGCAACTCTATAATATGATTACGCTCCATGAGCTAATGAGCTAGCTTAATGACTAACGTACTAGTCTATGTATCCATGTCGCCAAGTAATGCTTGTTTCAGAAAATGTTTTCGTTCTACAAACCCTCAATTATTTTTGACATTTGATTGATTAACAATATATTTTTGGACTAGGTCTCATTTAGTTACCTTAACAAACTAATTCCTATGGGGCTACAAAAATTACTGTTAGCACCTAATATTGTTAGGAATCTACTATAAAAATTTCAGGGCCAGTACTTCTACAAATTCATCACAATAATTCCTACAAGTTCTTGTTTTACCCATTTTAAGTGCTTCAAATTAATTAGTCTACTCTAGAAAATTCTATGAAACTAAGTGAACAAAATACATTATCAGATAGGTCATAATTTTAGGAACCTAACAAAATTGGTGTCACAATTTTTAGTCAGCTACACAAATTTTTCTTGAATTTACAAATTTACCCTAGAAAGTAATTTGGAAACACTTTCGAAAAAGGAAAAGCCAGTGGCCAACGATTTTGGCCTAGCAACCTAAATGGCCCGCGATGGGGAGCGCACGCGTGCAGCAGGCCGGCCCAACAAGCGGCCAGCGATAGGGAGCCTATGCGTGCCCTCGCACCTTTTGCAGAAAAACCCTCAGCTTAATAGATTATCTTGCGGCATCACTGAGGACTATTACACCAGAGACAAGCTTTGCACTAAGGACCCCGGATGTTTCCACCTTCACAATGGGGAGGTCCCTTCTCTACCCCGCGTTCGCCGGCATGGTGACTAGCGGCATGGGTGGCTATGCTAGGCACCCCAAGCTCGCTACCACCGGGGTAAGGAGCCGACCTTTGCCTACCGCTAAGCGCGCACTCCTAGGTAGCGGTGGGGAGCTTAACAGCGCACTACCAAGGGCTAGCCCCAACGATAGGCAGAGCTATACCACGGCGTGCTCGTTCAGGTGACCTAAGGCTCTACCGAGGTGGTGGTGGTGATGGATGAGCACCAACAGCTCACCAGGGTTCACGCTACGGTGGTGGTTGAGGTAGAGGAGCGATGAGGTGACCCGGCCATGTGCGCCCACACCTCATGATGGCATGCCGAGTGTGACACCAGTGCACCATCGCTTCGATGGTAGACTCTCTAGACAAAACAACATGAGCACCAAGCGGAGGGGGTCAAGGCGGGTTCAGGGGTATGAGGAATTGAACTGCTACAACCTCTACGGCCTTACCTCCCTGATTTATTGGTGCGGCGGTGCACTTGGCCGGTGGCAAGAAAAACACCAAATTGGTGGCTAACAGTCCACGACTAGACTCAATGTGAGAGAGATGTCTAGATAACTACCGAAACCACTCATGAGTGCAAGGAATTGCTGCTAAGCTGAGCGGCCAAAGAGAGGGGGAAGAAAAGCGATGGCTCTGCTCAAGGCATGGCCGATGAACGAGCAGGCAAGCGGATACGATCGGATTAAGACGAGTGGGTTCGGTTGGCGATGGTAGTGCAAGCATGTGCACATGAGTGATGAAGTAGTGGGAGGGCTTGGCTTGATGCACTTGAGTTGGAGCAGCTAAGGTCGAGCGGTCTCATCGGTATCGGCTACCGGGGACAGGCGAGGCAGGGGGGCATCACCCTCGACACAGCGACCGGGGTCATCGACTCAGATATGACAAATAGAGGGGCCATGTCGGGTTGCGACATGGTAGTTGGATCAAGCGGCAAGACGGGTGCCTCATCGACCACACGACGGTCGCCGTGACATCACCCTGGCCTACCCACGTCGTGGCTAGCAGCGCACCCATGATGGCCACGCGACAGAAGCCCTACAGCTAGCCCAGCCTTGCAAAATGTGACCGAGGCTAGCCCAGCCCAGCGCGTGATAGGTAGCCTTTGAGACCAGCCCACGGCATGGCCAAAGCCACAAACGGCCAAGCAACAGCAGCGCACAGTGACCACGAGCCCAGAACGAGCGTATGCTATCAGTGGCGTGCACGAATTTTAAAGCTCCAACCAAAACCAACCCAGCTCAGTTGAGACCAAACCAATTTGCCAAGGCTCAAGAGGGTCCTAAAGGCTATCCCAAGGAGCATCAAATGCAAACTTAGCTGAACTACCGAGCGAGATAGACACGCCAAAATAGGTTCATCAGGCCAGGCGCTGATTCACGAACGGAGCGCCAAAATCTGACCGCAACACGTTCTAACGAAGTTTGGGCAATTTTTACGAGAGCAACGTGATCTCCAACACGACTTTGACCTACACCATGCTCATGTACTCACTTTGGTACAACCAACAGTGCAAAAACACGAATCTAGTGTTGAAGAAATTTAATCAAAATTTAAATGCCACAACGGCATCATCATTAGGTTTTCAGATGATCATTTTAGTTCTAGAGGCTGGAATTAAATTCCAACTTCAATCCTTGAGCTATCAAAAATGTTATTGAACAATATTTATTTACCAAAACAAAAGTTGCATTGTCATCTACCAAGTTTGTACTTCCAACTTTATTTAAGTGTCGCATACATGTTCTATAGTATTTTTGCTTAATAAAAATTGGTTTTCAACCCTAAGTGATATAACATGACTATTGAATCAACTTTCGTTTAGCACTTTTGGTTATCATTTGGAGATATGGAAAATTGATCTACACACTTTATCACATGCATTGACACATAAAGATGATGCTCATGACATAGTTTAGCAAGTTGTTTAAAAGGTAACACCGAGGGTGTTACAACATGGTGATTTTCTCCCGAGGTTCAGTTGGTTGCCACCAAGCTACGCCCCCGTTGTGTCAACTACTCACTTGGTGGTTCAGCAGCTAATTGGCATCACCCGCCAAGCCCACACGTCGGGCACCACAAGAACCTACCTTGAAAGTGAGGGTAGCTTAATGACATGCTCAACTAGAGTTGTTCTTCGTGATCCCCACGGGGTGAGCCCAATCTCCCTCACAAATCCTCCTTCGAAGCACCACACAATCTTCTCGCATGCTTCAATGGAGTCGCAAGCCACCAAGCTGTCTAGGAGGTGGAAACCTCCAAGAGTAACAAGCACCACCGGCTTGCAACACAATCACCAAGTGCCACTCGATGCAACATCCAGATGCAATCGCACTAGAATCACTCACTCACTCAATCGGATGAACACTATCAAGCAAGAGTGAGTTAGAGGGCTTCCAAGCACACCTACACAAGCCACCAAGGCTCAAGGGTGCTTAGGTACCAGCCCAAGGCCAGCCAACACATCTATTTATAACCCTAAGGGCTAAAATAGCCGTTACTCCTTCATAGGGCATTTTTCAACACGACCGGACGCGACGGTCTTAATGACCGGACACACCCAATAGAGTCCGGTCATCTAGATGCGGCCACGTGTCATCTCCTTCAAATGATGAGCACCGATATCCAATGGCTAGCAAGCGTGCCAATGGTCAAAACAATGACCGAATGCACCACTACCCTAAGACCAGACGCGCAGATGCTTAACTCCAATCCTCTCTGCGCTATAGCTCTACACGATCAGACATAGCCACCATGATATGACCTGACACATGAGCCGTCGAGTCTAGTCATGAACAGAGAGTTCCTGAGGGGGCTAAAACATGACCGAACGTGTCAAGTCTAGGGTGACCTGATGTGCCCCAGCATCTAGTCCTCACAGCACTGCTACCTGAGCGCCACACGCCACTATGTCAGCGAGACCAGACATAGCCACCGTGTGTCAAGTCACAAGGTGACCCAGCGTTCGGTCACTCCACCAATAGAGCTCAAGTGTGTCTCCTTTGGAACACATGACCGAACGCCCAGGTCCTACCGAGGCCAGCGTTTAGTCACTAATAGTGACCTATTTTGTGTCCGTTTCTTCGCCGAGTTGATCCATTTCAACTCCAACTTCTTCTCCTTTGTAAATGTGCCAACACCAGCAAGTGTACACCACCATGTGTATGTGTTTTAGCATTTTCACAATCATTTTTAAGGAGTTAGCCACTCAACTTGCCATGACACTTGATCCTAGCAATGATTCAAAGTTAGATCACTCGAGTGGCACTAGATGACCGATATGCAAACAAGTTTGCCCCTCTTGATAGTACGACCATCTATCCTAAACCCAATCATCAACTTCTCTACACACCTCTAATCGGTGAAATGAAATGCCCTAGGTTATACCTTTGCCATGCACATTCCATTCCAACTCCACCGATGTCGATGCAACGCATGCACCAACATGATCAACAATGATATGATCCACTCCATATTATCACATGACCATATTGGTTCATCGATCTTGACTTCACTTGCTCTTCACCATTGCTTCGGTCCATCAGTGCCAAGTCATCACTCAACTTGCCCTTCACACTTGCAACCGGTCCATCAAGCCAAGTCATGTCTTGATCTTCTCCACCTTGACCACATGACTCAATGTCATGTCTCATGTGCAACGAGCTCCTTCATCATCACATGTGTGAGCTTTGCAACATCTTTGAGCCATTTTCACCTCCATGGCATGTGTTGCTCACACACATGTACTTGTGGACTAATCACTTGTGTATCTCACTAAAAAAAATATAAGTCCACCATAGGCTATCACTCAATTACCAAAACCAAACAAGGACCTTTCAGCTGACCGGCCTGACAGTGGGGCCGGCTAGCCACACCTAGTGCCACCTCGCCATCATCTTTCGCATGATAGTTTCTAATGCTTAACTAATCCTAAAAAAATATGCTATCATGTTACGAATCGTAAGGAGGAGGGCAGAGGTGTAAATCTATGGCAAAATAATAAAATCTACCTCATTCAAATTCTCAGGTGGTTTTTTAGGTTCTAGAAAGATCTTGAGACAATGACTATTTACCTTGATTAACGTACCTTCATCATTTTGAAGTGTTACCACTCCATGCGACGAGGTGCATATAACCCTGAATGGTCCTTCCCATTTACTATGAAGTTTTCCGAGCCCAAATAATTTTACCCTGGAATTAAAAAGTAATACCTTATCTCTCAGGGAGAATTCCTTCTTCTTGATCCTCTTATCGTGTCATCTCTTCGTTATATCCTTGTATATCTTAGCGTTGTGATAAGTTTTTTCACACCATTTATCGAGCTCAAAGAGTTGCATCTTCCTTTTAGTTCCTATGGCTTCCAAATCCATGTTCCATCGTTTGATGGCCTAGTGTGCCTTGAATTCTAGCTCAATGGGTAGATGATAGGTTTTCCCATAGACAATTTGATATGGTGATATTCCAAGTGGTGTTTTATAGGCCATGCAGTAGGCCCACAATGCATCAGGTAGTCTATCGTTCCACATAGTCCCCATCTCATTGATCGTCTTCTGCAGAATATTCTTGATTTGTTTGTTTGATGTTTCTGCTTGGCCACTTGTCTGAGGGTGATATCGAGTTGTGATGTTGTGATAGATCCCATGCTTTGACAAGTACTTGCGAAAGTTCTTGTCAATGAAGTGAGTGCCTCCAACACTAATCACCATTCTTGGAACACCAAAATGTTAAAATATTGTTTCTTCAAACATCCTCTTGGAACTCTTAGCATCAGCAGCTCTACATGGCATGGCTTCAACCCACTTATAGACATAGTCAACTTCCACCAAGATGTACTCACAATTCTTTGACTTTAGAAATGGTCCCATGTAGTCAATACCCAGACGTCGAAAGCTCGATCTAGAGGTTGTTGGTGAGTGGCATGGCATCTCTTGAATTGATGTTTTTGTGCCTCTGACATGAACCACACATCTGGATAAAGTACTTCGTGTCTCCATACATGGTTGGCCAGAAAAATCCACTTTGCCAGATCTTTGTAGGAGTGCAGAATGCATCATAATGACCTCCATATGGTGATGTGTGGCATCATTCTATGATCTTGATGTCTTCTTCTGCTCGTACATATCTTCTAAGTAGGTCGGCAGAGAAGACTCTATAGAGGTACGGCTCATCCATATGTGGAGATAACTTTTATAGATGAGCTTCCTTTTGTTCTCCCCTAGTGGTACATAACCTGTAACCATAAAATTGACAATATTCGCGTACCAGGGGTCAGATTTTGTGATCTTGAAGAGCATGTCATCCTGCATCGAATCATTGATGGGTAATTCCTATGGATTCTCAAATTACATTCTAGACAAAGGATCGACAACATAATTTTCTACTCTCTTTTTATATTTTATTTCTAAGTCAAATTCTTGGAGTAACAAAATCCATCTTATACTTCGATGTTTAGCATCTTTCTTAGTGAGCAAGTATTTTAAAGCAACATGATCAGTGTAAATAATCACCTTAGCTCCTACTAAGTAACATCTAAATTTATCTATAGCAAAAACAACAACCATGAGTTCTTTTTCAGTTGTTGCATAATTAAGTTGAGGCCCTGATAGTGTTTTACTAGCATAAGCAATTGCATGATGCTTCTTATCTTTTGTTTGACCCAAAACTACCCCCACATCGCAATCACTTGCATTACATATAATTTTAAAAGGTAGTGACCAATCATGGGGTGAATGATTGGTGCAGAGATGAGTGCTTTCTTAAGAATTTCAAAAGATTTCAAGAATGCATCATCAAATTCAAAGAGAACATCCTTGGCCAAAAGATTTGTAAGTGGTCTAACAATATGTGAAAAATCTTTTATAAAGCGGCGGTAAAACCCCACATGACCAACAAAACTATGGATCCCTCTAATATTTATGGGTAGATGTAACTATTCAATTACTTCTTCTTTAGCTCTATCTACCTCAATCCCTCGTTCGAACACTAAGTGTCCAAGCACTATGCCTTCTCTAACCATGAAATGATATTTTTTCCAATTAAGGACTAAGTGTTTTTCTTCACATATTTACAAAACCTTGTCTAAATTTTCAAGGCAACCATCAAAAGTTTTTCCATAAACAAAAAAAAATCATCCATGAAAACTTCCATGATTTCTTCAATCATATAAAAAAATATAGACATCATGCATCTTTGGAAAGAAGTTGGAGCATTACATAGTCCAAAAGACATTCTACGATAAGCATAAGTTCCATATGGACATGTAAAGGTGGTTTTGCTTTGGTCATCATGATGAATTGATATTTGGTGATAACCTGAATACCCATCAAGAAAACAAAAGAAAGAGTGATTGCCACTCGCTCCTACATTTCATTAATGAAGGGCAACAGAAAATGATCTTTCTTTGTTGCCTTGTTAAGTTTTCGATAATCTATACACATTCGCCATCCTATTATGGTTCTTTGGGGGATTTGTTCATTCTTTTTGTTTTTAACAACAGTCATGCCTCCCTTTTTAGGAACAACCTAAATAGGGCTTACCCACTCACTGTATGGAATGGGATAGATGATCCTGGCGTGCAAGAGTTTCAAAACCTCTTTCTTAACAACCTCTCTCATCGCATTATTAAGCCAACGCTGTGGCTCCCTAGAAGGTATAGAATCTAGGTCAGTAGGGATGCAATGCGTGTAAAGAGCAAGGCTAATTCCCTTAAGATGATGGAGCGAGTAGCTAAAAGCAGAGCGAATCTTTTCTAAGATAGTTAGCAAGCAGAGGGATTCTTCCTAAGAAAGTTTATCACTTATGATCATAGGAGAGTCCTGATCATTATTAAGAAAAGCATATTTAAGACTAGAAGGTAGGGGTTTAAGTTCAATGGTGGGCTTAGGTGGTTCTATCAATTCATCTAAAGGTTCGGTCTCTATGGAATTTTTTCCTCCTCTTCGATGAAGAACTGGGCATCATCTTTGAGATTGGGTTTGATTAGCTCATCAAAAGATGCAACCTTAACCTCTTCCATTGGGTCTTGCTCGGGAATTAGCTCGGTCTCAGGATTTAGAGAATGAGTGATAGGTACATAAAGTTTAAAGTTTTTCTCGAGGCTAATTTTCAATTTCCCTGTTTGTCCTTCTTGAATAAGTCTTTTAATTGGTTGTCCTATCAACAGGTCAAACTCCATGATATCAAAGATATAAAAGCTCAAATGAACCATGGTTCCTTTTACCTAGATAGAGAGGATATAAAGTATTCCCAAACTTGGGAGAATTCGTCCTGAAAGATTTTTCAACAGCTTTGTTATTAGGGTCAATGGCATGTCTTTTAATAAATCATGAGCAAAAGATGCAGACATGATATTAACACCCACAACTGAATTATAGAGACCATCGAAAGGAGCTTTGTTAATTTGGTAGCGAATGGAAATAGAAGGTGAGTCTAGATGAATCACATCCGAGGAAAGCTCTGATTCTTCTAGCCATTCATTTCTTATTATAGACACTAGCTCTTTCGTAGTCTTTTTAAGGAAAGCTTCCTTAGAAGGGTCAAAGATTTCTTCATGGGGTGATAATTTCCTAGGCTTCTGGGATTTCCACATCATATGATAATTTGAGGTATTTCCATATTCGGCAAAAAGTTCATCCTTGAATTCAAGTATAAAATCCAAAATTGGAGTTTTCTCCTTTTCCGGTGGTTTGGGATTTGAGGCAGCTGAAGTTTGTGATGGGTTTGGTAAAGATTCTAGTTCAGCTATCTGGGGTTCCTCCTCTAGTAGCTTCTCATCTACTTCTTTAGGGGTCTTCTCTAAGATTTTGGTAAGAATGCTTCTCCTCGAATTGGTAGAGACATGCAAGAACAATCCTCCTGAAGCTATGTCAAGGAACTTAGAGGTTTCCCTATTAAGACCCATATAAAAGTGTTAAAGAAGAATGGGGTCTTGAATGGCAAGGTCAGTGCCAGTATTAATAAGAGCATTAAAACGATCCCATGCCATGTCTAGAGATTCTTTTTCTTCTTGTTTAAAAGATAGAACTTCTGAATGAAGGCTGACTACTCTAGAGATGGGAAAGAAGTTCAAGCAAAAGATAGAGCATAAAGCTTCCCAATCTCCTTGCCTACTCCCTATGGTTTGCTTATACCAATGTTTAGCTCTTCCTGTCAAAAAGAAAGGAAAAAGCTTCCATCATAAGGTTTCATCTAACATGCCCGCAATGCGTAAGCATGCACATGTTTGCTCAAACTCATTTAAGTGAGAGTATGGATTTTCATCATCTTCGCCCAAAAAGGATTAACCCCGGACCATGTTAATTAAACATGGGCGCAGCTCATAGCCAGGTGTTAGGATAGGCTTTGAAGATTTTAGGGGCTCTAGGCATGCGCTCATAGATGCAGCATATTGGTGAATAGGAGTGGATTCTAAATACATGGTGAAAGAAAAGAATAAAAGAATAAAAAGATGAAAGAATAATGATACAAGGTTAAGCTAGGTTCAAAGTTAACTCAGCAACCGTTTTCCTAGCAACAGCCCTAGAAATGCTTGTTGGTATATATTAACACACACAGATAAATCTGTATGTGCATGGATACCGATGTAGCACTTCACCAGAAAGTATTCCAGAATATCGAACTCAAGAAAATGTGTGTGAGAATAATTAAGTCTAACCTAACCCTTAGTAGCAACAAGACTTAAGATAATAGGAGTATAGAGGAGATCGCTAAGGTCTTCTAGTTCTAACTTCGGTAAGCTATGTCTTCTACAGCTCAATCTAGGGATATTACTAAGGAGAAACACATGCAGAGTATGTTTTCCTAGTAACTAAGTCCTACTCAGCCTATAAAAGGGAGGTGGTCTACAAAGGACTCAATGAGGCTATAAGAGTCACCCTCGCAATCTACCACCGATCTGGAATGTAGGATACATCCACGAGTAATCAAGTCTAAGCACCACGCTTACACTATGAATACTACTTTAACCCAAGCGCTACAAGGATTAAAGTACTCAAAATGAGTCG
The DNA here is from genome assembly GCF_019320115.1 of Miscanthus floridulus. Classification (NCBI taxonomy): domain Eukaryota; kingdom Viridiplantae; phylum Streptophyta; class Magnoliopsida; order Poales; family Poaceae; genus Miscanthus; species Miscanthus floridulus. The sequence continues at coordinate 128,051,721 of NC_089581.1, read as the reverse complement.
CAAACCTGAAGGACAATACAAACAAGATGCTTACTTGAATTAGAAGTTTATTACAAGAGAAATCTCAGAAGCAAGCTCAAGAAGAACTTGATTCCACCAGGGTACAAGCCGTAGAGATAGAGCACCGATAGACTAACACTTCCTCCAAACTCTTCCCTCAAAATCTATCTCACTATTTCTAATACAAGACTATATCCTAACTTGGAGGACTACTCTTCTCTTGATTGCTAACTCTAATCCTAGTAGGGATATGAATTAGGGTTTCTAGATTTCATAACTCAGGACCACTAGCTTTAGGAGGGGGTCCAGGGAGGTACATATAGGGGGATACATCAATTCTAGACCCTTGGATCAAACCGACTTAAAACAACTGCATAGATTTGATCCTTAAGGCGATGGAGAACCGACGTAGCAAGGAGGAGCTGATAGGAGGGGCCCATATGCCTACCGGCCTGATAGTGGGGCCGACCGTCCCCACATGTCATGGTCACGTGTCCTGCTTTGGTGGATTTCTCTCTAGAGCCTTCTAGATTCTTCCCATGTTAGTCCCATTGCGGAATAACGCGATTTCCTTTGATGAATAGGTCCTCCTTGATGGGTTTCTGATTAAATCCTACTGAAAACACATATTTGCCAAAACTCATGGAAAATGTCAATTTAAACACCTAAGTCTATGTTGGTGATCCATTTTAGTCATTTATGCAAGGTATATTTTCAGTTTATGATTAACATTAACTACCGTCAACAGTCCATATGTCAAGCTAGTTTTAGAGCTCTACTAGCTTGTTTTTGGGGGTGGGTTTATATACCCATCCCATGGCCCTAGGTGAAGCTGTTGATGTGTTGGTGGAGGAGAGAGCCTCCCTAAGACTTGTGAGACACTCCCCAACCCTCTCTTTGTGAGATTGAGCTTTAGTTGATAAATCAAAGTGTTGGTTGAGTGATTTCGAGTTATAGAGCAAAATAGAGCTAGCCAAACCTTGAGCAGTTGTCTAGCTTTGTCAATCTTTCATGAAGAAGTTCTTACTCTTGGAGGGAAGCCTCCTAGATGGCTAGATATCGTCTGACGAGCTCCAATGCTTGTGGTGAGCCACACAAAAGTTAGTGAGGGCTGCGATCTTGTCCCTAAGGGAAAAGATCATCTAGTGGAGATGAGGATAGTGGTTGAGAGGGACTTGGCACGGGCATGAGATTTGTGAGTTTCTCACCGCCACCCTAATGAAAGATGTAGGGTTCAAGTGGGAATCCAAACTTCAGTGAAACAAATCTCTTCTCTATGTGTTTTGAATTCCAATATTTGCTCTCCACTCAATCTCCTTGATTGAGTATGTTTGTGAGTGTAGGTAATTCAAGGACTTGCTATTGGACATCCACAAACACATTTACAAATTTAGTTTGAGCTTGAACTCAATAGGGCATAGTGATCTTCATTTTATTCTATGTTGTGCGGAAGTTCTGCACTCTGCTAATTCGCTACAAAGTTTTGTTTGTTACTAAAAACCCCTCTCGGCAACGTGAAAGTCCGTTCGGACACCACTACTACAAGTATGAGGAAGAGGTGAAGCTCCAAGTGTGTGTTCTAAGAATGGCGCCAACATCTATATTTGTAGTGTCCATGATAAAGGGGTACTTATATTCAAAGATGATGTGGTGGAGCTAAGGAGTCAAGTGACCCCCTATTAGGTTGACCAACCTAAGGATTAACCACCATTGCATCCAACGCTTCACAGAGCTTCCCAACGTTGGTTGATAGGTGTCTAAGGCATAGTTCACATCTGTTTGTGCTTTCTTACATGTAATGGTGGGCCATTCAATCCTTGGGATTGCTTCGTGGTTACCTTCAGATACAATCAACATTGGATTATCATGAAGTGGACTATGTTTTGGCTTCTTGCTAGGTTGAGTGACCTAAGGTGAGGTCACTTGACCTCCCCTTATGGCCTCTCCAACAAACCCAACTTTCCTCGGGCTTCATGATAGGCAACAAAGCTCTAGACCAAATTTGAGGGTCATTGGGCTTGCCCATAGGTCGCCCGATCCTTCTCTCGGAGCTTGAGCCCAATTGTGTTGTGATCTTCTAGAAAGCATAACTTTGGAGTCTGAACTAAGAATTGGGTGAACCAACAGTCCATTTCATTCATCTCGATGAGCTCTTTGACATGATGGAATCAAATGTGTTTTGATCAAGTATTTCACCATCCAAAGTCACATTTGTTCCTCGCGTGGAAGCATGTCACTAGTAGAGAAACGACCTTTGATCCCATCTCAAAATTTGGCTTTAGTCCCGGTATTTTTCACGCCTAGGACTAGAGAGACCTTTAGTCCCGGTTTGTAGCTCCAACCGGGGCTAAAGGTCCCTACCCAACGGCTACCGCGGCAGGCTTTTGCTGCAGGAGACCTTTAGTCCCAGTTGGAGCTACCAACTAGGACTAAAGGTTAACTTTTACTCCTGGTTGGTCAATAAAACTGGGAGTAAAAGTCTTCTCCCGACTGGAGGCTTCATCCGGGACTAGAAAGGGACCTTTAGTCCCAGTTTCTGTCTCCAACTGGGACTAAAGGTGGCCTCCTATATAGCCCTTCTTCCTCCCTGAGCCCGAGTGAAAGCTCTAGTTTGGTTTTGGTGAATTGATGAAACCCTAAGTGCTAACCTAGTTTATCAAGTGATCATGAGATAGGTAGCACACTCCAAGTGGTGAAGCAAATGAAGATCATAGCATGATGATGATGGCATGGTGATGATCAAGTGTTTTGACTTGGAAAGAAGAAAGAGAAAAACAAAAAGCTCAAGGCAAAGGTATATTTTGTAGGAGCTATTTTGTTTTGGTGATCAAGACACTTAGAGAGTGTGATCACATTTAGGTTTGATAGCCATACTATTAAGAGGGGTGAAACTCGTATCGGAATGCGGTTATCAAAGTGCCACTAGATGCTCTAACTCATTGCATATGCATTTAGAATCTAGTGGAGTGCTAACACCCTTGAAAATGTTTGTGAAAATATGCTAACACATGTGCACAAGGTGATACACTTTGTGGTTAGCACATTTGAGCAAGGGTGAAGAAGTTAGAAGTGAAATGGAGTTGGTCGCAATGATGCTGGCGTCGGTCTACTGACCGGACGCTGGATCTGAATGCACCGGACGCTAACTGCCTATGTCCGGTCATGCTAACCTAGTGGTACAGTAGCTAGGGTACTCCACTAGACGATGGGCTGTGTCCGGTCGAGGTGGACCGAACGCGTCTGGTCGAGGAAAAATGGATTTGGACCCTTACTGTACTCGACCGGACGCTGAGGCTCTAAGGTCCGGTCAGTTTTGCCGGAGCGTCCGGTCGGCACTTAGCCATTGTGATCTGACGATTTAGTTTTAACTCAGAGTGACACGTGACATAAATCAGTGGACCGGACGCTGGGTCGAGGGTCCGGTCAGTATGACCGGAGCGTCCAGTCAGAGCGTAGTGTGCCCAGTGAAGGGGTATAACGGCTCTATTTCATGGGGGCTTCTATTTAAGCCCCATGGCCAGCTATGGCTCACATCTTTGACCATTTTCATTGACATAGCAAACTTGTGAGCTTATCCAAAGCCCTCCGACTCATCTCCATCATTGATTCATCATCATAAGTGAGATTGGGAGTGATCCAGGTGCATTGCTTGAGTGATTGCATCTAGAGGCACTTGGTGTTCGTGTTTCGCTACGGATTTCGCTCATAACTCTTGGTGGTTGCCACCACCTAGATGGCTTGGAGCAGTGAGGATCGTCAAGCGGAGGGTGGTGATTGTCTCCGGCTCCGATCGTGGTGATTGTGAGGGGTTCTTGACTTTTTCCCGGTGGAGCGCCAAAAGGTACTCTAGTGGATTGCTCATGGCTTGAGTGATCCTCATCTTGTGTTGGTCGTGCGGCACCCTATTGAGGGTTTGGCGTGTGATGCCAATTAGCGCGTGAACCTCCAAGTGAGTGAATTGCCACAACAAGGACTAGCTTGCCGGCAAGCAAGTAAACCTCGATAAAAATCATTGTGTTCATCATTGATTCCGAGGTGATTGGTCTTCATTGTTATTCATCTTTATGATTGATTGGTTCTTCACCTACACACGGCGGTATAACCTTCTTGATCACTCTCATTACTTTACCGCAAACTAGTTGACAAGCTCTTTAGTGTAGCTAGTTGTGAGAGCTTGCTTGCCTGGTTGGTGTGGCTCTTTAGTTAGCCTTTGATAGCACACTAACATAGGGTAGTGTCATAGCTATTGTGTGAATAGACACTATCTAAACTAGAATTGTGGTAGGTGGCTTGCATTTTAAGTAGGCTAGCACAATATTTGCTTCACCTCATATTTATCTAACCATTTTGTTAAGTGTTGTTGTAGAAATTTTTATTAGGCTATTCACCCCCCTCTAGCCATTAGGACCTTTCAAGTGGTATCAGAGCCGAGGTCACCGTGATTTGAGGCTTAACAACCTTCGGTGTAAAAATGGCTCAAATCAACAACACCAAGAAGCCACCCCAATTTGATGGCTCAAATTATCCCTATTGGAAGGCTAAGATGACAACATATATCAAGTCAATCAATAGGAAGATTTGGAAGGTGGTAGAAACAAAAATTGAGATAGAAGATGAAGAGGCTCCCACCGCCGCTGAAGAATTGCTACTCCAAAACAATGACATTGCTCTTAGTGCCATCCATGATGCTTTGGATGAGAGAACATTTGAGCAAATCAAGAACATTAAGAAAGCTCATGAGGCATGGAAGAAATTGGAAGAATCATTTGAGGGCACCAAGGCAATCAAGGGAGCAAAGGCATACATTCTCAAGGATAAATTTGCTAGTTTCAAGATGAAGGAAGATGAGAGTGTGCCGGGCATGTTCCATCGGATGGAAGTGATTGTAAATGATCTCAAGGCACTTGGTGAGAAGATAGAGGACAAGGAATTCTCAAATAAGTTCTTGAGATGCTTACCCTCAAGATTTGGTACATTGGTCACTATTCTAGTGAGGTCCGGTTTGGATACAATGACACCGAATCAAATCTTGTGAGATATCTTGACCGATGATGCTTATAGAGATGATGATGAGAAGGAAGAAAAGAGGGAGAAGAAGGATGACAAGAAGAAGAGCATGGCATTCAAAGCCACATCATCCAAGGGAAAAGCCAAGCAAGAAACATCAAGTGAAGAAGATGAATCTTGGGATGATGATGATGATGAGAAGATGGCTCTCTTTGTCAAAAGATTTGGCAAGTTCATGGTGAAGAAGGGCTACCATGCAAGAAGAAAGAAGTCTTCATCCAAGAACAAAGATGAGTCAAGAAGGTGCTTCAAGTGTGGAAGCAAAGATCATCTTGTTGCCCAATGTCTATACAATAGTGACAATGATGATGACAACAAGAAGAACAAGAAGAAGGACAAGAAGGATAAGAAGGAGAAGAGGGACAAAACAATCTTCAAGAAGAAGAAAGGTGGTTCATATGTAGTTACTTGGGATAGTGATGCATCCTCAAGTGATGATGATGATGATAGTGATGATGATAAGACCACCAAGAAGAAGGTGTTTGCTAGCATTGCAATCAATGAGAAGCCTTCTCTCTTCGACTCTCCATCATGCTTCATGGCTAAGGCCACAAAGGTACAATCTTGTGATGATGGAAGTGATGAGGAACATGATAATGAAAGTGATCATGAAAATGATAGTGATAGTGATAATGATGAACCTACTAAGGATGAATTATTTGACATGCTAGAAGATGTTAGAGAACACTTTGACATCAAGAGAAGGAATGCAAAAGCTTGTGTAAGGAGATAAAAGCCCTTAAGCAAGCCTTTGATGAGCTCAAAGCAACTCATGAGAAGCTAGAGGAAGCCCATGAGAAGCTTGGCAAGGCTCACAAGAACTTGAAAAAGCTCATTCCTCTTTGCTTGATGAGCAAACTAAAAAGAAGCATGTTGAAACTTGCAATGTAGGTTTAACTTGTGATTTAATTGATACATCACTATCTATGCCTATCATTGTTCCTCCCACTAACCCTTCTTATAGCACCTCTACTTCCACCTCATCTAGTAGTGATGGTCTCACTTGTGACCCCTCACTAATGGTTGAGAATGAGAATCTCAAGAAGGAGGTAACAAAGCTCACTCACACCCTAGCCAAGGCTTATGGTGGTGAGGACCGCTTGCTTATGTGCTTGGGTAGCCAAAGAGCTTCTCTCTACAAAGAGGTATTGGGCTATACTCCCAAGAAAGGCAAGGCGGCCTTTGCTCCTCACAAGACTAGTTTTGTGAAGAACAATGGTTGGTTTTGCACTAGTTGCAAGCAAGTTGGTCATAAAGAGCAAGAATGCACCAACAAAAGCAAAAATGCTAATGTATCCACTATTAAGCTTAATTCTTCCTATATGCTTATTAAGGGTACAAATGGTGTAAAGGCTAAGTTCATTGGCAAACCATGGATGGGCTCGAAGAAGAAAGCCATTTAGGTGCCAAAGAGCCTAGTGACTAACCTTCAAGGACCCAAGCAAGTTTGGGTACCTAAAAGGAATTGATCTTCTTTTGTAGGTCAATTACAAAGCCGGAGGAAGGCATTGGGTTCTTGATAGTGGGTGCACTCAACACATGACTGGTGATGCAAGAATGTTCAACTCAATCAACACCAATGGCAATGATGGTTATGATAGTATCACATTTGGTGACAATGGCAAAGGCAAGGTCAAAGGGCTCGGTAAGATTGCAATATCCAATGACATGAGCATATCCAATGTGTTGCTAGTAGAGAGCTTGAACTTCAATTTGCTATCCATGGCTCAATTGTGTGATCTTGGATTCAAATGCATATTTGGGGTAGATGATATAGAGATCATAAGTGTAGATGGCTCTAACTTGATCTTCAAAGGCTTTAGATATGAGAATCTATACTTGGTTGATTTCAATGCTAGTGAAGCTAGATTATCTACATGCTTGTTCACTAAGTCTAGCATGGGTTGGTTATGGCATAGAAGGCTTGGTCATGTTGGAATGAAACAATTGAATAGATTGGTTAAGCATGACTTAGTTAAAGGCTTGAAAGATATTGTGTTTGAAAAGTATAAGCTTTGTAGCTCTTGTCAAGCTAGCAAACAAGTTGGAAACACCCATTCTAAGAAAAGCATGATGAGCACTAGTAAAGCATTTGAGTTATTGCACATGGATTTGTTTGGACCAACACAATACACTAGTATCGGTGGAAACAAATATAAATTTGTGATAGTGGATGACTACACTAGATACACATGGGTATTCTTTCTAGTGGACAAAAGTGATGTGTTCGCAACATTCAAATCATTTGTCAAGGGCATTCACAATGAGTTTGAAACAACCATCAAGAGAGTTAGAAGTGACAATGGTAGTGAGTTCAAGAACACTAGAATTGATGAGTTATGTGATGAATTTGGAATTAGACATCAATTCTCGGCCAAGTACACCCCTTAATCAAATGGCCTTGTTGAAAGGAAGAATGGGACACTCATTGATATGGCAAGGTCTATGCTTAGTGAGTACAATGTGAGTCAATCTTTTTGGGCCAAAGCTATCAACATGGCTTGCTACTGTAGCAACCATCTCTATTGTCACAAGTTGAAAGAGAAGACACCATATGAGCTCTTGAATGGTAGAAAGCCCAACATTGCATATTTTTGGGTCTTTGGTTGCAAATGCTATATCTTGAAGAAAGGCACTAGATTGGGCAAGTTTGACAAGAAATGTGATGAAGGATTCCTACTTGGTTACTCCACTACAAGCAAAGCATATAGAGTTTGGAATTTGGATAGTGGTACTCTTGAGGAAGTTCATGATGTTGAATTTGATGAAACCAAGGGTTCACAAGTAGAGAATGAGAACTTGGAAGATGTTAGGGGCATTCAACTTTCAAATGCCATGAAGAACATGGATATTGGTGAACTAAGGCCTAGGCAAGTAATTGATGATGAAGATGATCAAGTGCAAGTGCTCTCCAACTCAAATGTGCAAGATGATACAAATCAAGCTAGTGCAAGTGACTCTCATGACATTGATCAAGATCAAGTGGCTAGTACATCATCTCAACCCAATGATCTAGTAAGTGCAAGCAATCAAGTTCCATTGCTCCAACCAATAAGTATTGCAAGAGATCATCCTCTGGATACAATCATTAGTGATATTTCAAGAGGTGTGCAAACAAGATCAAGATTGGCATCATTTTGTGAACACTTCTCATTTGTGTCATCCATTGAACCAAAGAAGATAGATGAAGCTTTGAAGGATATTGATTGGGTGAATGCTATGCATAAATAATTGAACAACTTCACAAGAAATCAAGTATGGGAATTAGTAGAAAGACCAAAGGGACACAATGTGATTGGAACCAAATGGATCTTTAGAAACAAGCAAGATCAAGATGGGATAGTAGTAAGGAACAAAGCAAGATTAGTAGCACAAGGCTATACACAAGTTGAAGGTCTTGACTTTGGTGAAACATATACCCTAGTTGCTAGATTGGAAGCAATTAGAATCTTGCTAGCCTATGCTTGTGCCCACAACATCAAGCTCTATCAAATGGATGTCAAGAGTGCATTTCTAAATGGTTATATCAATGAAGAAGTATATGTTGAGCAACCTCCCGGTTTTGCAGATGACAAGAAGCCCAACCATGTATACAAGTTGAAGAAAGCTTTGTATGGTTTGAAGCAAGCACCTAGAGCATGGTATGATAGATTGAGGGACTTCCTCCTCTCTAAAGGGTTCACAATGGGCAAGGATGACACCACTCTTTTTATCAAGAAGATTGGAAAAGATCTATTTGTGTTGCAAATCTATGTTGATGATATCATATTTGGATCAACCAATCAAGACTTTTGTGATGAGTTTGGAAAGATGATGGCTAATGAGTTTGAGATGTCCATGATTGGAGAATTGAGTTACTTCCTTGGTCTTCAAATCAAGCAATTGAAACATGGTACATTTGTAAGTCAAGGAAAGTACATCAAGGACATGATCAAGAAGTTTGGCATGAGTGATAGCAAAGTCATTAGCACACCAATGGGAACCAATGGCAACTTGGATAGTGATGCAAGGGGAAATATGGTGGATCAAAAGTTGTATCGGTCTATGATTGGAAGCCTACTCTATGTGACCGCATCAAGGCCGGATGTCATGTTTAGTGTGTGCATGTGTGCAAGATTTCAAGCCTCACCAAGAGAAAGTTATTTAAAGGCTACAAAGAGAATATTGAGGTACTTGAAGCATACACCAAATGTTGGTTTGTGGTATCCCAAAGGAGCAAAGTTTGAGCTAGTTGGTTACTCCGACTCAGATTATGCGGGATGCAAGGTTGAAAGGAAGAGCACCTCGGGCACATGTCAATTGTTGGGAAGATCACTTGTTTCATGGTCATCAAAGAAGCAAAATAGTGTTGCATTATCAACTGCCGAAGCCGAATACATATTCGCCGGTAGTTGTTGTGCACAAATACTTTGGATGAAGGCCACTTTGAGTGACTTTGGAATCAAGTTTAAGAAAGTTCCATTGCTATGTGACAATGAGAGTGCAATCAAGTTGACCAACAATCTGGTTCAACATGCAAGAACAAAGCACATTGATGTCCGCCACCATTTCATAAAAGATCACCAACAAAAAGGGGACATTTGCATTGAGAGTGTAGGCACCGAAGATCAACTTGCCGATATATTCACCAAGCCATTGGATGAGAAAAGGTTTTGCAAGCTAAGGAATGAGTTGAACATATTGGATTTCTCAAATATGTGTTGATGCACCCCCCACTTATATGACATGCCTCTCCTTCGAGCAATCTAAGGTAAAAGTTGATTGGCATGACATATATCTTTGCTAAGGACATGATTAGTGCATCTAGTCACATTTTCAATTTTATTAGGACCTTTCAAGTGGTTCTATTTTATTAGGCTCATTCATGAAAATCAAATGAATTTGATGTTTATATGGTATCACTATTGCTTCTATGCTTGATTTGATCTAGTGGTAGCATATGACATGTTTATGGGCTTGTAAACCTAGTGTTTAATCTAGAATATGAGCTCTAAGTGTTTAACTCAACATGGTACAAGATAACCCTTATTTGAAGGTGTGAAGAAGCTTGTCCTTAGATCAAACCGAGTTAAATATCTTTGGAAAATGATCTAGATTGGACCAAATTTGGGAAAATAATCCTCACCCCATTGATTAACATTGATACTCTCGACCCTACATGTAATACTACCTATATTTTTTGAACCTTTGTGGTCATTGATGACAAAGGGGGAGAGAAACAAAGATAGTAGTAAAAAATAGTGAAAAAGGGGGGAGAAACATCATAAAGGGAGAGAAACATAAAGATATACTTGATATGTGACATAGGGGGAGAGATATGACAAAGGAAAGAAACCAATTAAAATTTTGAGCACACAAGTAGGGGGGGCAAGCTCATGAACTTGTATGATGCATTTGAATGTGCATTTCATATGTTTGCTTGCATGGCATAAGTTCTAAAATTCAAAATATCCATGCTTATGTGATATATGCTAGTTGTAAGATTGAATGATGAAATGAAATCACTAGATAACTTTCATTTCCAAGTAAGTCTTTACAAGTGGTATCTTTCCAAAGTATGTTTCCAAGTGATATTAAGCTAACCATGGTGCTAAGGATGGTATATTGGTGCACTCCGATTGGTATCACGCTTCAAAGGTCCATCTTTTATACCTTAGCATCATTTGGTAGACATTGTCTCCTATATTTCCTATCTAAGCATATGTGCAAGCTACAATCCAAACTCTTAGCACATATGTAGGGGGAGCAATTGCTACCATTTGGGGTTCATGAAACTTGTCCATATCCTTTTACACATGGTCAATATGCTTGGGCAAGCAACATGGATTCAATTGAATTTTAATTCATATCTTTGTATAAGGGTTGTCATCAATTACCAAAAAGGGGGAGATTGAAAGCTCTAGTTTGGTTTTAGTGAATTGATGAAACCCTAAGTGCTAACCTAGTTTATCAAGTGATCATGAGATAGGTAGCACACTCCAAGTGGTGAAGCAAATGAAGATCATAGCATGATGATGATGATGGCATGGTGATGATCAAGTGCTTCGACTTGGAAAGAAGAAAGAGAAAAATAAAAAGCTCAAGGCAAAGGTATATTTTATAGGAGCTATTTTGTTTTGGTGATCAAGACACTTAGAGAGTGTGATCACATTTAGGTTTGATAGCCATACTATTAAGAGGGGTGAAACTCGTATCGGAATGCGGTTATCAAAGTGCCACTAGATGCTCTAACTCATTGCATATGCATTTAGAATCTAGTGGAGTGCTAACACCCTTGAAAATGTTTGTGAAAATATGCTAACACATGTGCACAAGGTGATACACTTTGTGGTTGGCACAGTTGAGCAAGGGTGAAGAAGTTAGAAGTAAAATGGAGTTGGTCGCAATGATGCTGGCGTCGGTCTACTGACCGGACGCTATATCTGAATGCACCGGATGCTGACTGCCTGCATCTGGTCACACTGACCTAGCAGTACAGTAGCTAGGGTACTCCACTAGACACTGGGCTGTGTCCGGTCAAGGTGGATTAGATGTGTCTAGTCGAGGAAAAACGGATTTGGACCCTTACTGTACTCGACCGGACGCTGAGGCTCCAGGGTCCGGTCAGTTTTGCTAGAGCATCCAGTCGGCACTTAGCTGTTGTGATCTGATGATTTAGTTTTAACTCAGAGTGACACGTGGCATAAATTAGTGGACCGGACGCTGGGTCAAGGGTCCAGTCAGTATGACCGGAGCGTCTGGTCAGAGCGCAGTGTGCCCAGTGAAGGGGTATAACGGTTCTATTTCATGGGGGCTTCTATTTAAGCCCCATGGCCGGCTATGGCTCACATCTTTGGCCATTTTCATTGACATAGCAACCTTGTGAGCTTAGCCAAAGTCCTCCCACTCATCTCCATCATTGATTCATCATCATAAGTGAGATTGGGAGTGATCCAAGTGCATTGCTTGAGTGATTGCATCTAGAGGCACTTGGTGTTCGTGTTTCGCTGTGAATTTCACTCGTTACTCTTGGTGGTTGCTGCCACCTAGACGGCTTGGAGTAGCGAGGATCGTCTAGCGGAGGGTGGTGATTGTCTCCGGCTCCGATCGTGGTGATTGTGAGGGGTTCTTGACCTTTCCCCGGCGGAGCGCCAAAAGGTACTCTAGTGGATTGCTCGTGGCTTGTGTGATCCTCATCTTGTGTTGGTTGTGCGGCACCCTATTGAGGGTTTGGCGTGTGATGCCAATTAGCACGTGAACCTCCAAGTGAGTGAATCGCCACAACGAGGACTAGCTTGCCGGCAAGCAAGTGAACCTCGGTAAAAATCATTATGTTCATCATTGATTCCGAGGTGATTGGTCTTCATTGTTATTCATCTTTGTGATTGATTGGTTCTTCACCTACACATGGCGGTATAACCTTCTTGATCACTCTCATTACTTTACTGCAAACTAGTTGACAAGCTCTTTAGTGTAGCTAGTTGTGAGAGCTTGCTTGCTTGGTTGGTGTGGCTCTTTAGTTAGCCTTTGAGAGCACACTAACATAGGGTAGTGTCATAGCTATTGTGTGAATAGACACTATCTAAACTAGAATTGTGGTAGGTGGCTTGCATTTTAAGTAGGCTAGCGCAACATTTGCTTTGCCTCATATTTGTCTAACCATTTTGTTAAGTGTTGTTGTAGAAATTTTTATTAGGCTATTCGCCCCCCTCTCTAGCCATTAGGACCTTTCACTGAGCCACTTCGAGCTCAGTGTTCTTGCTTCATTGCCGGCCTCTCTTCTTCCTCATCGCCGGTAATCACAAGATTTCTTCGATTCCTCCATCGATTCTTCGGTTCTAAAGGTTACCAACTTTATACTCTCATGTTTCATCAGTAGCATATCTTATTTTGTGGACTAGATATTTGTGGTTTTTTATGGTGGATTTTTTTTATTTATAAGCCATTTAAGCTCAAAATCAATTTAAAGTTTGCATATTTGGATGAAGGAAGGTTAAAGTAGTTATTCAAAACTAGTATTCAGCTTTCATTTCTAGCATGCATAGCACATTTCATGGTTTAGAGATATAGAGAATTTTAGAGTTTTTTAAATTTTATTTGTTTATAAAATGAGAAATTTATATTATATTAAAAATTAGTATAGAGAGTAGATGGCAACTGCTTCCGGGTCCTCGGCCTCTCATTGGGTTCCAAAGCAACTGAGGCCGGACCTCCCTCTCATTGCATGCGGCAAGTGTGAGGAGAAGATTGTGATGGAGTACTGGGTGAGGAAGGAGTGTCCCAAAAAGGGTCGTATCTTCTACAAGTGTCCGGATCGCAATGTGAGTTATTTTGTCGCATTTGATGATTATGGTTAATTTATACTTATTTTCATGATGATTGTGATTAAAGTTCTAATTTTTTGTTTTAATTTCAGTGGGATGGCACTAGATGTTCAGGCTGGTACTAGGAGGAAGAGTATGTTGAACACGTGCAAAACTCTCTTGCATAGGCGACTACGGTGGCTGATGAGGCAGTGATCCTGCGGAAGAAGCCCATAGATGTTGAACAAACGCATAATCTATCTGTTTTAGTTGGGATTGGTCGCAAAATCCTTATACTACTGAAGTGCATTTTAGCTTTAGTTTTTTTAGTGGTAGTTGGGATTGTCTACATTGTGGCGAGACTTTCATAAATTAATACCTTGTGTGGTGGCATGCATGTCGTATAATTAACTAATTATGTTCTAGGTTTTAATATGGTATGTATGTCATGTAATGCAGATGAGCTGGCATTGGATGTACAATGCTGATCGCCGCTCCCAAGAGTTCATTGAGGGCACGCATTCTTTCTTACTTGTGGCCGAGGTAAACAAACACAATGGTTTCATGTGCTGCCCATGTGCCATATGTAAGAATTTGAAGGAATATGCTAGCTTAAAGAGTCTTCATTCACACTTGTTGAAGTCGGGTTTTATGCTAAACTATATTTGTTAGACAAAGCACGGAGAAACTAGGGTTGTAATGGAAGAAGGTGAAGAAGAACAATGGGACGATGATGACATTATTGCTGAATATGGTGCCTTCAATGATACTGCAATGGGAGAAGCTGAAGAAGAGGTAGTGGCAGAAGATGAGCCCGCTGATAATCTTGGTCAGGCCATTCGTGATGCACAAAGAGAATGTGAAAGTGAAAAGGAGAAGATCAAGTTCGAGCGCATGCTAGAGGATCACAAGAAATTGCTATACCCAACTTGTGATGCGGGGCAGAAAAAGTTGGGTATCACGCTGCAATTACTGTAATGGAAGGCAAAGAATGGTGTATCTGACAAGGGTTTTGGGGAGTTATTGAAAATCCAAAAGAAGATGCTTCCGAAGGATAACGAATTGCCCGTTACTACGTACGAAGCAAAACTGGTAGTCTACCCTTTGGGATTAGAAATCCAGAAGATACATGCATGTCCTAATGACTGCATCCTCTACCGTGGCGAGGAGTACGAGAAGTTAGATGCATGCCCGGTATGTCATGCATCGCGGTATAAGATCAGGCGAGATGACCCTGGTGATGTTGAGGGCGAACGTCCCACGAAGAAAATCCCTGCCAATATTATGTGGTATGCTCCTATAATACCACGCTTGAAATGTCTATTTAGAAACAAATACCATGCAAAGTTGTTGCGATGGCACAAAGAAGACCGTAAGGTAGACAATATGTTGAGACACCCTGCTGATGGGTCCCAGTGGAGAGCAATCGATCGAGAATTCCCAGAGTTTGCAAATGACACAAGAAACTTAAGGTTTGCTTTAAGTATGGATGGTATGAATCCTTTCGGGGAGCAGAGCAGCAGTCATAGTACTTGGCCTATTACTCTATGTATCTACAACCTTCCTCCCTGGTTATGCATGAAGCGTAAGTTTATTATTATGCTAGTGCTCATCCAAGGCCCAAGGCAACCTGGCAATGACATCGATGTGTACCTGAGGCCACTAGTTGAAGAACTTCTACTTTTATGGAATGGACCAGGTGTACTTATGTGGGATGAGCACAAACATGAGCACTTTGACCTGCAAGCATTGTTGTTCGTAACAATCAATGATTGGCCTGCTCTAAGTAATCTTTTAGGACAATCAAACAAGGGATATAATGCATGCACACACTGTTTTGATGACATTAAAGGTATATTCTTGAATTGGCCTGCTCTAAGTAATCTTTCAGGACAATCAAACAAGGGATATAATGCATGCACACACTATTTTGATGACATTAAAGGTATATTCTTGAAAAAATGTCGAAAGGTCATGTACCTTGGCCATTGTCGATTTCTTCCTACGAATCACCCCCTAAGAAAGAAGGTAAGCATTTTAAAGGTAAGGCAGACCATCAGACCAAGCCAGGCAACCGAACTAGTGAGGATGTACTCAATATGGTCAAGGATATGAAAGTAGTATTTGGAAAGGCACATGGTAGCGAACCTGTTCCGAACGACGCCAACGGTCACGCACCCATGTGGAAGAAGAAGTCCATATTTTGGGAGCTACCCTATTGGCAAGTCCTAGAGGTCCGTAGCGCGATCGACGTGATGCACCTAATGAAGAATCTTTATGTGAACCTGCTAGGCTTCATGGGTGTGTATGGGATGCCTAAGGACACACATGAAGCACGACAGGACCTACGGTGTTTGAAAGAATGAGACAACCTGCATCCAGAGAAGACAGATGATGGACGCCCTTACTTAAGTCCTGCCAGCTACACTCTTAGCAAAGAAGAGAAGGAAAGCATGTTTGAATGCCTAGCAAGCATCAAGGTACCATCTAGATTCTCCTCGAATATAAAGGGTATAATAAATGTGCCAAAGAAGAAATTCCTAAACTTAAAGTCCCATGACTGCCACGTGCTCATGACGCAATTGCTTCCAGTTGCATTAAGAGGAAGTCTACCTCCAAATGTACATCTAGCCACCATGAAGCTATGTGCATTCCTCAATGCAATTTCTCAGAAGGCAATCGATCCAATGGATCTATCTAAACTATAGAATGATGTGGTTCAATGTCTTGTCAGCTTTGAGTTGGTGTTCCCTCCTTCCTTCTTTAATATCATGACACACCTCCTAGTTCACCTGGTCAAGGAGATTAACATTCTCG
Organism: Miscanthus floridulus; assembly: GCF_019320115.1. Classification (NCBI taxonomy): domain Eukaryota; kingdom Viridiplantae; phylum Streptophyta; class Magnoliopsida; order Poales; family Poaceae; genus Miscanthus; species Miscanthus floridulus. Next base: position 128,035,555 of record NC_089581.1, on the reverse strand, counting down.
GTCCTGTGTTCCTGCACAACATGTTCCCCTTTGAGAGGTTCATGGGAGTCCTAAAGAAATATGTTCACAACCGTGCTCGGCCAGAAGGAAGCATCACCAAGGGCTATGGAACAGAGGAGGTCATTGAGTTTTGTGTTGACTTTATTCCCGACCTTGACCCAATTGGTGTTCCTGAATCACGGCACGAGGGGAGACTAAGTGGAAAGGGGACACTAGGGAAGAAAACATATATTGGCACACAGGACAATTATTTTAATAAAGCACACTACACAGTTCTGCAAAACTCCTCCTTGGTGGATCTGTATATCGAGACACATAAAGAGTTGCTCCGATCTGAGTTTCTAGGGAAGTCTAAAGCTTGAATTACGTGTTAGCATATGGAAACTTTCAGTGACTGGTTGCGAAAAGAATGTCAAGGTGATGAGAGTATTGATGAGCAACTGTATTTGTTGGCTAGGCAGCCATCGTGGCATATCCTTATATACAAAGGGTACGAGATAAATGGGAATACATTTTACATAGTAGCCCAAGAGAAGAGGAGCACCAACCAAAACAGTGGTGTCCACATAGATGTCACCGACCCTAATGGAAATAAGCAAACATATTATGGCCGCATAGAGGAGATATGGGAACTAAACTATGCACCTACTTTTAAGGTACCTTTATTTAAGTGCCAATGGGTAAAGGTGACTGGAGGCAGGGTTGCAGTCAACAACCAGTATGGAATGACAACCGTGGACCTCAACAATATTGGGTACAAAGACGAACCATTCGTCCTTGCTAAGGATGTGAATCAGGTGTTCTATGTCAAGGACATGTCTACAAAACCGAAGAGAGGGAAAAACAACAATGACCCAATCAATAAGCCAAAGCGCCACATAGTTCTTTCAGGGAAAAGAAACATCATTGGAATTGAAGACAAGTTAGACATATCAGAAGATTATGAAAAGGATGACCGAATTCCACCCTTCACAGTGAACAAAGACCCAAGCATCTAGCTAAATGATGAGGACACTCCATGGTTACGACGTGATCATAACCAAGGGATATACGTTAAGAAGAAGTTCACTATTGTGCCCGCTTGATATATATAGTGATGTTTAACAGTGTGTATTAGAGGTATTATGTAATAATTATGAATTTAGAGATGTTTATTAGGTGTTTCCTTTTCTTTTCTATATTCATATTAAATTTGTGTTTGATGGTGGGATTTCCATGTCGCACAAAGCAAAAAGCAAAAGCAATGCATCTGATGTGAAAAAATTAGTGAAAATTGTTTTAGTCCTGGCTTGATATGGTGATGTATTAGACCTATTATGTAGTAATCGCGACTTCAGATTTTTTTTGTCGTGTTTTCATATTTTCTACGATTTCAATGAATTTTCAACGTCAATAAGATGTGAAAATTAATTTCCTATCGAAAAGCAATAGTTTTAATGATTTTAATTAAGTAGTACATTTTTGCATGGTGAAAATTATGATTATTATTTACACTATGTTAAATATTTATACGGTAAAACAAAAGAGTTTAGGTTACAGATTTTTCTTATGTACAATAATGCAAAACCAGGTCCAGAAATTCTTTTTGTAATTTTTTTGCTAATATTTTATTTACTAGGCAATTAACAACTCTCTGCATATTTATATAAAACAAATATATAAAAAAGGAAAAACTTCTAGAAACTGGCGGTAAGCCAAACTGCAGCCCACCTTTACTCCCGGGTGGATCAACCACCCGGGACTAAAGGTGGGCTACGTTTTCGCGGTCCGCCAAAATCACCTTTAGTCCCAGGCCGTGGCTATACCCGGGACTAAAGCTCAGACCTTTAGTCCTAGTTCTAACCATCACCTGGGACTAAAGAGCCTTTAGTCCTGGTTCTAACTATCACCCGGGACTACTAAAGAACCTTTAGTCCTGGTTCTAACCATCACCCGGGACTAAAGGTCTCCCTTTATAAACCATGCCCTTCTCCCTCCTCTTCCTCTCTGTCTCCACCACGCCGTCGCCTCTCTTCTCCACCAGATCGAGGATGAGGAGCCCCGGAGCCTTCCCCGTGCTGCATCACCAGAGTGCGCCCGAGCCTTCCCCACCATCACCCCCAGCGACCACCAGAGCACGCCCGAGCCTTCCCCGCGCTACCGCACCTTCGAGGACGAGGAGCCCCGAAGCCTTCCCTGCACTGCCTCACCGGAGCGTGCCCGAGCCTTCCCCACCGCCACCCCCAGCGACCACCAGAGTGCGCCTGAGCCTTCCCCGCGCGCACTGCTTCACTGGAGCGCGCCCGCGAGCCTTCTCCAAGATCCGCAGCAGGTTTGGCCCGGTCTCCATCTTCCTCTGCACTCATTCAGATCTCTTGCTGCTGTATGGCCAACTCGTTCAGTGCCATTGCTCAATGAATGTATCGCTTTGATTTGGTGCTAGCTGTCGAGTGCTTGTCCTGCTATCTTGTGGTGGACTGGTGGCTAATCTTCGTCGAGTGCTGGATCAGCAGGAGTCTAGGACAGTGAAGAAAACAAGTTCACAACAAGATTCTATTTTTCTTGTGCCCAACTGCCTGTATTGTGTATATAGTATACTCGTGTTTGCATTGATTCGCTAGTAATCTATATCTGTTGGTCGAGAACTTTTTCCCTAAACATAATAAATAGGAGGTCCACGTACAAATCAACTTGTGGAATAGGAGGTGGTACAATTCATTGCAAATAAATTTAGGTTGTCTGGTCTTAAGAACAACTTGATACAATCATCTTGCCATCCTCTCAAAATACATATACTTTTGTGTCCTGTTGGATAAAGGTCCTCTTGAAAGGATTTTGTGTGTGTAGAAAGTGACTTTGCCTGACAATGATTTTCTAGAATAACCCTTGTGAAGAAAGTGAACCAAGAAAATATTTTTCCATATCCCACCATCTTGTTCTCCATAAAAAATTAGTTCCACAGAATGACTCTGCAAACCGTAGTTTAGAAGAGGTCTCCAACTCTAGGAGCTACTCTAGGAGCTTTGACAAATAGGTCATGTTTGGTTGTTGCCTGCCAGGTAGAATTTCATCCATGCAAGAATACCCCGTTCACTTCCGATGTCTTGTACTGTAATATGTATTTGCATGTGCGTGTCGATGATCAAATTAAATGGCAAACACGTGTACCACTGTTATTACCAGTCAATCACCCATGCCACTTGAGGTTGAGGGTAACAATTTAGCTAGTCTGCTACTTTTGCATGGTGATATTTGATTTTACCTAACCATACTTACTGCTCTTAAGAGGCAAAATATTCTTTCAGATTGTAGGAATAGTGATAGCTTCCTAGTCCTATAATGAAACAGATTATTACTATTTTTTAGTAAAGTCTAAGTCTCTAACATGTTTTTTGGCTGCAGGAGCTGGACCTCGTGTTTGACACCTTGGATGTGAGCCACCGCCGCCACCATATATAATCCGTTTATGATGGATTAATTGCTCCAACCTTTTGTAATCGGATGGATGCGTGTGCCGAGCCCTCGTGCTGGCAATCTTGTAATGTGATTTTGCGTTGAGCCATCGAGCTCAGGGGAGCACGGGCGCAACCCGGTGTCTCATCTTGTAATGTGATTTTGTGCTTATGATGACGCCGGCCCCCAGATCCAAGACGTTCGGCGGCGTTCGTGACGTTGTAGTAGCAGGGCACGTAGTTCTCATACTCGGGTAGGCATACCTCCACCTCCTTGGCACGGACTAGTTAGAAAATTGTATAAAATCCGTACTAGTTGAACTTGCGGACCGTGTTCATCTCGGCTAGCATGTTCTCTGCCGAGTGGTAACAGACGTCAAGGAGGAGCTTTGATTCTACGAGGGAGAGCGGCAACGGTCGTGGAAGACCATGTTCCCTTCCTCGTAGAATCAGAGCTCCTCCATGGCCAAGTACGGTGCCGTCTGGTGGAGAAATGTCCGCCGAGATGATCACGTAAGCAAGGTCAACTAGTACGCAAGCTTACGTGATCTTAGAAGATGTGTGAGGTCATGAGAGCGTGTGTTTTTTCTCAATTTTGTTGAGCAGATCACTTAGAATTAATTTTCCATGAAATGAAATACTTAGAAATCATGCCTTTTATTTTTTAGAATTATTTTTTTCATGAAAGCAAGGTCAACTAGTACGGATGGTTATATATTTAAACATGTTTTTGAGCTAGAATTTGATGGATATTTGATAGATATAGTTTTTATTTTTATAGATATATCTAGTGGTGTAAAAGCTAGATGGCTGCCCCGAGAGACAACATGGATGAAGAAATTATGGATATTATCAACACCGGCACTCAATTTGCCAATGGTGACCAGCAAGATGTAGATGACGAGAGTCAATACCTAGCTCTTGAAGATAACCAAGAAAATATTGTGCAAGAAAATACTGGCGAGGTATATATATTTATATATATATTTGAATATTATATATATATATTTAAATATCTATCATCTATTATGTGTACACATGATATTTATTTATTCTTTTTTATACGTAGCCCTCTGGATCGACGACCACAAAGGCAAAAAGCAAAAATATTCGAGGCCCAAAAAAGCCATTGGAGGGGCGCTACATAATATCGGAATTCAATATCGAGACAGGCGAACCACTTGGTCCACATGCAAGGAAATTCGTGCAACACTGTGGGTGCCTTTTAAGGGACAGACTTCTGATCAGTGTCCATGAATGGAAGCAAAAGATCAACGAGCCTCATGTTAGTTTTGTCTCTAATCTTGATAAGAATTTAATTTGGGATGATATCCTTCAACATTTCACGTTGCAAGCGGATGATTATGATGCTATCAACGATGATGAATTGAAGGAACTAGTTCGAAAGTGGGCTATGAAGAAGATGGCCACACAATTTCAGACTTGGAAGAAATCCCTATACATGAAATATGTCAAGAAGAACCTAATGCCCAATTTCAATACTAGTGGCCCGCTCGCGAAGTTGAGGCCCTACTAGAATGATTTTGTACAGTACAAGACATCGAAAGAGGGTGAGGAATGGGTGAGAAGGAACCAAGAGAATGCCCGACAGAAGGTATATACCACCATGGCATGGGATTAGGTGGCTACGCGACTGCCATTCCCAAGTGGGAAAAATGGAAGTGGACATTCTTGCCAAGGGTATCACACCAGAATCACTCAATTGGCCCAAACGCGCGAAGAATTGGTTTTTCGCTCATGGGGGAAGACTAGACCTAGAGACCGGGAAGCTGGTTCATGGCACAAAACACGAAAGAGCAACACAAAGATTTTCTTATGCTCTACAAGCAAAAGTTATTAGTGCGTTCAGGCCCAATAGAGAGAAGGATGAATTGATGTATGCCCTCGGGATCGCTGAACACACTGACCGAACAAGAGGTTTAGGATGGAACATTTCTTGGGAGCATGGTTTCCCTGACGATAGAGATACCTACAGAAGCCGACAGAGAAGGAAGGATGAGGATGCAGCGCGGATTAGTAGGTTGGAGGAATTGGTTCGTGAGTCACGGGAGGCGTTGCTTCAAGCACAGGAGCGCGAAAAAGACATGCAAGCTAGAATGCAGGACGAAATTATAAAGCAAGTGCAAATAGCAATGAGTGCCCAAAGGCAGGCATCAGATCCAGGAATCAACATTAATATTAGCCCCCTGATCAGTTGAAAAGCAGCTATGCTTCCACAGAGTTGCCAAATCAAGATGACGCAATGCTACGTTTCCCCGTGGATGATATCACTGCACCGTTTACATCATGTGAGCTACATATTCCAAAAGAGAATGCCACAATCATGGTGGCCCTCGGTGTTTTTTCTCCTCCAGATCCTACCAAGATACCAAGAATCTATGGGGCAATAATACCACCTAGATATGTTAACGTCTCAGTGGATAGAGTTAACAAAGATTTTAGTGATCTGGCTCTTGACATTCTAGGAGGTGATGGGGAGAAAACTCTAGGAGAAGCAGAGAAGACATTCATACTATGGCGCAAGCGCTACATCATTATTCTCGGGGTCTTTAGTCCACCGCCGCTTCCTCAACTGCCAGACAATAGGTGCGGACAAAAGTGAACGAAACAATTTTTTCACAAATTTTCTATTGACATGCATGATTAATAATAACAATTTTTTATACCTAATTATTCTTTTTTGTAATCACACAGCAGGGCCTCCGCCAATCTAAGTGCAATTATTCAATCTCCAAATCATCAAGTTGCTCCGGGCATTGATTATGCAACGCCGCCACCGTCGCCACCTCCAAGGAGGTCTCCAACACCTCCAAGGAGGTCTCCACCGCCGCCACCTCCAAGGAGGTCTCCAACGCCTCCAAGGAGGTCTCAAACGGTTGCCCTGCCTCCCTTTATGATCAAGAAGCAGCCAGCTTCTAAGAGGTCCGCCCCGCAAATGAAGCCGTTGGCTCACCAGCCAGCAAAGAAGAAAGCCACCTCTAATCTAGTTATTCCCCAAAAATTGTCTTACGAGAAAAGTGAAAAGGAATTAAATGATGCAGTACAAAAAGATATGAAAAGTTTCTTCAAAAAAGTAAGGAAGCAACGAGAAGCGAGGCAGAACCTGGAGAAACCGTACTTCTACCTAGCTCCAGATCTTCTAAGAAAGAAGGTGGACAAAAAAGTGGGAATCTCAAAAGACCCGGCCAAAATTGGACTACGACCGCTCTCTCACCAAGTCATTTGAGGCGGCATAGAAAAAGACTAGAGTAGGGAAAGGTGTTGCACAACTCAGACACCAATCGCAACAATCAACCCCCTCTTGTCATTCGTAATGAATATGGTTCAAACTTAGACTTACCGGACGTCGATTTTGAGGAAATGGTTCGGTTTTACGAGGATACCAGTTTGAACCTTGCCCAAGTGCTCGCTGAAGGACCATCTGCTCTGAAAGTGAATCATTGGAAGAAATTTGAACATGGAAAGAGTCTATACAACCCTGAGGCCTTAGGTGAACTGGGTACACAAATGTACCTGCTAAACAAGTGGTATATGGCGGCGTGTGAACGGGGAGAGAACTTTCTTTCTGTTAGAGTTAGAAACCAACGTTACTTCCATGGCGATGATGTTATATATGTCGAGTTTTTAGAATTACACCAACTATGCCACCTAGACTCTCTCGACAAAAGTCTCATTAGCTGCTATTGTCTGTAAGTGTGATTATTTTCTACTATTAAAGTTTATATATAAAGCTACATGTATATATATAAATTATATATCCTCACACTATATTTTTATATGTGCAGATATGAGATGACAGAACTCAGAAAAAGAAAGGATAATGATGTTGGTTTCATTGATCCAAATGTTGTATTCAAACACCCTGATCCCCTCCCTCAATGGAAAGCTGAACTCGAGAAAAATCTCATGAGGTTCTTCTGAACCAACACATACTCTTCCCCTACAACTTCAAGTGAGTGTTAAATAATTAATGTCGATTATATGGACATTTGTTCAATTATTTGCTTACTAGCTAAGCTATCTCCCATATATATATATATGTTGACTCTAGTTAATGTCGATCATATTTGTGTATAAAAACATATGCAGCAATCACTGGATATTGATGGTCATCGATATGGCTAATAGTCGGTTGAGCATCTTAGACTCGTTAAGAAAAGAGCAAACAGAGTACCAAGACATGATAGATATTATCTAAGGGTAATTTGGTCTCTCTAGCAACTATATATACCCCAATCTCTTAACTGCAACAATTATTAAAGGCCAAATTAATTTTTTATTTTATTGGGCGCAGTGTTTGAAAAAGTTTCATTGAGGAACACCACATGAAACATTGCAAAGCGTCACTGGATGTAATCGCACACAAAATAAGTACTAGCTATATTTATATATATAATTCAATTAACACCATGCATGCTTTCGATTTACCGGATCTTTTTTCTCGTAAAAGTGGGTTCTGAGGTAAGAATAGGGGAACAACTATTGTGGATACTATGCTTACGAGTTCATCATGGCGTACTAAAAAAGAACTCATGAAGAGAACCTCAAAGTACGTTATATAAATATATTCATATATTCACAATTTCTTTTATTGCTCATATATATAAGTAATCACGTGACCAACACACACACATATATATATATATATATTAAGACTTTTCCTTTAACTTTTATTAAAGACTATGGTTGAAGGAAAAAGTCATACGACGTGACCAACTGAAAGCAATTCAAGAGACTATAGCAAGATTTCTTAATGACCAGGTCCTAAACCCCGTCGGCGAGTTCTACAATCACGTGAACGAAACATGGAAGCCAAACTAGATGGAGTGAATTTGTTATCCCAAGGATATGATAGAATATACAATGCAAGATTTATTTATAATATATATATATACATACATATTATATGTACATAAAATAGCATACAATATATGTATATACATGTAATATATACGTTAGTTTCATACTTTAGTTTGTACAAAATGTTCGAACATTATAAACGTGTAGAATACGTATATTATTAGCAGCATAGAATGCGTATTCGAAAACCTATTCGAAAACCAAAACGATTCATCAATTGAAAATAGAAACAAAAAAAAGAAAAAAAAGAAAACCTTTAGTCCCGGTAGGGCTGACCCACGTGGCCAGACCGAGAGACCTATTTAGCCTCGATTGGTATTACCAACCGAGACTAAAGGTGGACCTTTAGTCCCGGGCGCGAAACCGGGACTAAAGGAGGGGCCCTTTAGTCCCGGATTCGTGCTCCCGGTTCCAAAACTGGGACTGAAGGGGGTTGAGAACCGGAAGTACAGCCCGTTTCTATACTAGTGTGTCCAAATGCCCAAATAAACCCATGTTTTAGTACCCAGATCCTTTGGCTTAAGGGATATCCACCATTCATTGTATTTGTACTATAAATAATCTATGTTCCTTTCAAAACATGTTTGACACAACTTGTGGAACTCGTCAAATTTGAACCCTCACTACTAGATTCAGGTTCTTTGCCGAGTGCCTGAGGCACTCGGCAAAGGCCAAATTACACTCGGCAAAGTCTTTACCGAGTGCAACACTCGGCAAAGAACACACGACAAAAAATTGATCGGCAAAGCTCTCTTTGCCGAGTGTTTTTTATCGAGCACTCGGCAAAAGCTTTGCCGAGAGCCCCGGGGGCACTCGGCAAAGAAAAGCTACCGTGCAGGCACTCGGCAAAGACTTTGCCGAGCGCCGACCCCGTTGACGGTCTCTTGCCGAGTGCCAACCATGCAGGCACTCGGCAAAGATTTTTTATTTTTTTTTTAAAAATTTCTTTGCTATTTTTTTTAAAAAAATTCTTTGCCGAGTGTCCCCTGGCCGGTGCTCAGCAAATTTGATTTTTTTTTAAAAAAAAATTCTTTGCCGAGTGCCCTATGGCTGGCACTCGGCAAAGTTTGCATTTTTTTTAAAAAAATTCTTTGTCGAGTGCCCTCTGGCTGGCACTCGGCAAAGTTTGAATTTTTTTTAAAAAAAAATTCTTAGTCAAGTGCCCTCTATCTAGTACTCGGCAAAGTTTGAATTTTTTTAAAAAAAATATCATTGCCGAGTGCCATGGTCATGGCACTCGGCAAAGCTGGAAAAACGGTTTTCCGGGCGCCCATTTTTCTAGCTTTGCCGAGTGCTGCGACCATGGCACTCGGCAACGGGATCCTTTGCCGAGTGCAACACTCGACAAAGTGACCCAAAACAGCAACTTTATTTTTTTTTACATTTCATCATGACAAATAAATTCATACAAACATATATCACATATATATCTCATTCATCACATATATATCTCATCCACCATATATATATCTCATCCATCACATATATATCTCATTTATCCACACATCCATCCGCACATATCACATCCATCATAATATATATCACATATATAATAATAAATGCCCAAGTCCATCAAAATAAATGAACAAGTCCATCAAAGTGCACAAGTGCATCACAAATATATCATAAGTCCATCACCAAGTGAACAACAAATAAAAAAAATACAACGTGCACTCATCTTGGCCACTGCGACTATGGTGAAGGCTCAGCTCCATCATTCGGAGATGCATGAGGTGGATTATTCGAACCACCGTCAGATAAAGACTGCACAAAGGAGTAAAGGTTACATGTGAGACAAGATTATTTGGATAGCTAATCTAGAAAAGTAGAGGCCATACAAGCAAAGCACAAGCGAAAGTAAAAAACTTTCATACTCACAGGAGTAGCTGCAGCTACAGCACGCGGAGGTGGAGGTAGAACCAACAGTCCAACTAGCAGAGAGAAGCCCACACATTGCCCAAGCCCTTGTAGGAACTCCATAATATACATCAGCCTCTGCGTCTGGGCCTGCCGCTCGGTCTGCTTGGCGTCTACATGTGAGATGTCCTAGTTTGTGAGTATCGTACGTGACACCGTGCACGAAATCTTCTGAAATTTTTATCATAGCCTCCACATACGATATCACGACATCTCAACAAGTTTCATAATTTTCGGACTTGATTTGCTTTTTATAAAATTTAAAAACACTTCGCACGCAAGTTCGCGGTCATGTTTTATGAACAAGATGTCCGAAATTTCGGGTCTGTTCCTGGATACGGCCTCACACTACACTTACTAACATGACTATCAATTTTTGAATCATTAAATTCCATTATTCGTACCACATGCAGTTCAAATTTATATTTTTCGAAAAAAATTAAGTAAACGAAATAAAGTAACTAAATATATCAAAAAGCCACAAAAAATCTTCAAAATCTAGTTAGGAGTTCCTGGTACTTTAAAAGGGCTGCACAAAAAATTTGGAGGCCAAAAACAAAAAAATAAAAAAAACTTTGCCGAGTGCCGGGGCATGGCACTCGGCAAAGGGGGTCTTTGCCGAGTGCCAAGAATAAGACGCTCGGCAAAGAGGATTTTTTATTTTTTTAGAAATTTCCTCTTTGCCGAGTGCCTCCACAGGGGTACTCGGCAAAGACATTTCAAAAAAAAAATCTTTGCCGAGTGCCGTGTCAGGGGCACTCGGCAAAGTATTTTCCAAAAAAAATATACTTTGCCGAGTGTCAGATCTGGGACACTCGGCAAAGACATTTCAAAAAAAATTAAATCTTTGCCGAGTGCCGTGTCAGGGGCACTCGGCAAAGTATTTTTCAAAAAAAAAACTTTGCCGAATGCCTAATAGTAAGCACTCGGTAAAGTATTTTCCAAAAAAAAACTTTATCGAGTGCCTAACAGCAGGCACTCGGCAAAGAATGACGTGGCCGAACACCGTTACGCGGGGCAGCCTATGCCGAGTGCCGCGCTTTTGCCGAGAATCTGGCACTCGGCAAAGAAGTACTTTGTCGAGTGTCCTTTTTTGCCGAGTGCAATTCTTTGTCGAGTGTGGCACTCGGCAAAGACCTTTTTTGCCGAGTGCTCGATTTTTGACATTCAGCAAAGCAGTTTACACTCGGCAAAGGCTCTGTTTCCAGTAGTGCCTATAGTTAAGAAGTTGCTTAAGTGAGACATGGAAGTTTTAAACTTTACACTATTCTGGTGGTCAAATTAGTGGAGTTAAAGACCGCCAACACACATAGTGGAATATATGGGGGTGTGACTCAAGGGACAACCAGATTAATTAGGTTATTAAGCTAAGTTGGTCAATAAGTTAATATTTTAGTTTAGCTTAGTTAATCGGAGGTATTTGTGTCAAGGATGAGAGGCTTGTAGTGCAAAACGAGGGTGAGGTCTGCACCGTTGAGCTTGTCTTGATTGTCTCCGCCGTTTCTGCTACCTGTGAACGGAAGAGAAGACCTGCAAGGCATCTTTCGGCAGGCATGGGTCATCCTTGATACAATGGCCCTCATGTGTGCCTGCATGCATCATTGTTTAGCAGCCGCGCCGCATGTTTTCTTCCACGGGAAATCGGTTCCGTTTCTACCTTACCGTCCGCTAGCTAGCTCTCCGTCCATCGAGCCCACTGTATGTACGCCAGGCCCTCACACCATCCGCCAGACCATCTCGCTCCCTCCCCTCCCTTCCTCTATATACAACTAAAGGAGGCATTACCTCTCACAACAGCTCTATTTCTCTCCCTCCCCCAAGTCGGCGGAATAGCTTGTTCGTCCTGTGTACAGGACAGGATCCTCCGTCTTCCTAGTGTTCCGCGCTTCCGCAACAGGTTCGATTCATCGATCACCCTGATTTATGAGATTTGATGGATCTTTTGCTTGATTTATTTGCTTGGATCGATTTTGTGGGTGTTGCATAGGCACATGTTCATGTATTTGTGCAATATTTTCTACAGCTTACGGAATGGAAGGAACCATGGACATGACCTCCAACACCAGCAACAGCTCTGCAGCAGCATCGGCTCCCCACAACCACCAGCAGGTACCTTTCGACGACCAGCTCCTTGCTTTGATCCGCCCTTTTCTACTTGCTACTTCCCTTCCATATACAGATCGATCCATGCTTGTTAACTTCTGTTGTGTGCGCTTCTTCTTCAATCGTTGATATAAGTTTGTTTCTTGCTCTTGATATGATTGCAAGTAGTAGTAGGAATGCATACGTGTATTATTGGTATGTATGCAAGTACTCGATCTAAAATGCACGCGTATTATCCATGAATTGCCTACCAAGCTAAACCTCCAGTTTTTTTTCTCCGTTCACTACTGGATTCAGGTTCTTTATCGAGTGCCTAAGGCACTCGGCAAACAACAAATTATATTCGGCAAAGCCTTTATCAAGTGCGGCACTCGGCAAAGAACACACGACAAAAATCTGATCGGCAAAGCCCTCTTTGCCGAGTGTCTTTTATCGGACACTCGGTAAAGACTTTGCCAAGAGCCCCGGGGGCACTCGGCAAAGAAAAGCGTCCGTCACGGCGCTGGTCCCGTTGACGGTCGCTTTGCCGAGTACCAACCCTGCAAGCACTTGGCAAAGATTTTTTATTTTTTTTTTAAAAAAATTCTTTGCCGAATGCCCTCTATCCTGCCCTTAGCAAAGATGTTTTATTTTTTTCTAAAAATTCTTTGCCGAGTGCCCTCTGGCCGGCGCTCGGCAAAGTTTGAATTTTTTTTAAAAAAAATATTTCTTTGCCGAGTGCCCTTTGACCGGCACTCGGCAAAGTTTGAATTTTTTTTAAAAAAATTCTTTGCAGAGTATCATGGTCATGGCACTCGGCAAAGCTGGAAAAATAGTTTTTCGAGCGCCCATTTTTCTAGCTTTGCCGAGTGCTGTGACCATGGCACTCGGCAACGGAGTCCTTTATCGAGTGCAACACTTAGCAAAGTGACCCAAAACGATAATTTTTAATTTTTTTTACATTCCATCATGACAAATAAATTCATACAAACATATATCACATATATATCTCATCCATCACATATATATCTCATCCATCCACACATCCATCCGCATATATCACATCCATCACAATATATATCACATATATAATAATAAGTGCTCAAGTCCATCTAAATAAATCTACAAGTCCATCAAAGTCTACAAGTGCATCACAAGTCCATCACTAAGTGAACAACAAATGAAAAAAATACAATGTGCACTCATCTCAGCCACTGCGACTGTGGTGAAGGCCCAGCTCCATCATTTAGAGGTGCATGAGGTGGATTATTCGAACCACCGTCTGATGGAGACTACACGAAGGAGAAAATATTGCATGTGAGACAAGATTATTTGGATAGCTAATCTAGGAAGGTAGAGGCCATACAAGCAAAACACAAGCGAAAGTAAAAAACTTTCATACTCACAGGAGTAGCTACAGCTGCAGGACGCAGAGGCGGAGGTGGAACCAACAGCCCAGCTGGCAGAGAGAAGCCCACACGTTGCCCAAGCCCTTGTAGGAACTCCGTAATGTCCGTCAGCCTCTGCGCCTAGGTCTGCCGCTCGGTCTACAGCTGGGCCACCATCCTCTGCTGCCCGGCGGAGTCTGGCTAGCGGGGCCGTGGCGGGTCGGTGCAGTGGCGAGGCAACGCGGTGCAGGTAGACCGGCACGGCGACAAAAACTTCGACTCGGCTCCGACGGGCTCTTCTCTATAAAAATGGAACAAAATATTGTCATTTAAAAAATCGGCAGAACCTCCCCTGCATGGTGAGGTTTTCAAAACCTAAAAAAAACAACGGCAGGATGGCCGACAAGCACATATGTCTCAAGAGAAGCCATGTAGTTAGGATATCAATCCATGCAGAAGAATATATCCAAGTAGTACCACTACTTCTACTTCTACTTCCACTATTGCTACTACTACTACTACCACTAGTTCTACTACTACTACCACTATTGCTACTACTACTACCACTAGTTCTACTACTACTACCACTACTTCTACTACCACCACCACTAGTTCTACTACTACTACCACTACTTCTAATACTATTACTACCACTAGCACTACTACTATAACTAATACTACTACAACTATCACTACCACGACAACAACAAGAGAGAGGGCATACCTGACGGGCGCTGGGGGTAGGGGCAGGCGGCGTTGGGGTCGGGGTCGGGGTCGCCGGAGTCGGGAACGGGGTCGAACACGAGCGGCGTCGGGGCGGGCGGTCCACGGGGCACGGCCGGGGGTAGGGCTGGCTCCTACTCCTCCTCCTCCTCTCCTCCCCCCCTCCTCCTCGCCTCCTCCTCGCTCCCTCCTCCCCCCCCTCCTCCTCCTCCCCTTCTCCACACACCGACGTTGGCGGGTCGGCGTGGGCGAGCTGGCCACGCTCGGCCACATGTGGGCGCAGGGGCTGGCGGGGGCGGGGGCAGGCGCCGGCACGCGGCGCGGGGAGGGGCTGCGACGGGCGACGCGCGGCGTTGGCGGTGGCCTAGTGGCTGGCGGGCGCGGGGGCGGCCGCGAGCGCGGCACACGGGGAGGGGAGGGCGGCGCGCGACGCGGGGGGGGGCAGCGTTGGCGGGCGACAGCGCGGGGACGGCTGAGAACGGTGCGCGCAGGGGCTGTCTGTCTGTGTGGCTTGGATTGCCCGACCGAATTCACCTAAGTGCCCCCACCCGCCCCTTTGCCGAGCGCCAGATCAGGGAGGCACTCGACAAAGGAGGCAACTTTGCCGAGTGCCCCGATCCGGCCGTCAGCGTAGATTTTTTTTTGAAATACCTTTGCCGAGTGCCCCTGTGAAGGCACTCGGCAAAGAGGAAATTTATAAAAAAATTTCAAAAAACCTCTTTGTCGAGCGCCTTATTCTTGGCACTCGGCAAAGACTCCCTTTGCCGAGTGCCATGCCCCGGCGCTCGGCAAAGTTTTTTTTGTTTGGTTTGTAAGCATCGTACGTAACAACATGCACGAAATCTTCTAAAATTTTTATCATAGCCTCCGCATACGATATCACGACATGGTCGTGTTTTGTGAACAAGATGTCCGAAATTTCGGGTCCGTTCCTGGATACGGCCTCACACTACACTCAGTAGCATGACTATCATTTTTTGAATCATTAAATTCTATTATTCGTACCACGTGCAGTTTAAATTTATATTTTTCAAAAAATTTCAAGTAAACGAAATAAAGTAACTAAATATATCAAAAAGCCATAAAAAATCCTTAAATTCTAACGAGGAGTTCCTGGTACTTTAAAAGGGCTGCACAAAAAATTTGGAGGCCAAAAACAAAAAAAACTTTGCCGAGCGCCGGGGCATGCACTCGACAGAGGGGGTCTTTGCCGAGTGCCAAGAATAAGACGCTCGACAAAGAGAATTTTTGAATTTTTTTTAGAAATTTCCTCTTTGGCGAGTGCCTTCACAGGGGCACTCGGCAAAGGTATTTCAAAAAATATATAATTTTTTTAATTTCTCCCTTTGCCGAGTGCCGAAGCTGTTAGGCACTCGGCAAAGACATTTCAAAAAAAATATTGAATCTTTGTCGAGCGCCGTGTTAGGGGCACTCGGCAAAGTATTTTCCAAAAAAAAATCTTTGCCGAGTGCCTAACACCAGGCACTCGGCAAAGAAGGACGTGGTCGAACACCGTTACGCGGAGCAGCCTACGTCGAGTGCCACGCTTTTGCCGAGAGCCTAGCACTCGGCAAAGAAGTACTTTGCCGAGTGCCCTTTTTTGCGAGTGCCCGACACTCGGCAAAGAATTCTTTATCGAGTGTAATTCTTTGCCGAGTGTCCGATTTTTGACACTCGACAAAGCAGTTTGCATTCGGCAAATGCCCTTGGATTTTTCATTCTAAAACGTGCATCGTTAACAAGTTACTCAAAGAAGGTTGTCACTCGATTTTGGGGATGATGGAGAAGGTGAATAAGTTGACATCGGTGAGGATGGAGGGGATTAGGTCCCTCAGTGAACGGTTACTACTACTGAGCGTGGAACGTGATGTAGGTGAAACGCATGCGCAGACATGCACATTTTAGGGATGGGGCCTAGGCATGCACGGTGGTGTGACACTCGTGACCATAGCATATATTAGGAATAGTATTTAACTTGCTAAATCAGAAATTGGACCATAATTACTTACTAGTATATCATTATTGTCTGTTTAGCTAGCTAATAATGGCTCCCACAATTAAATGTAGTAGTATGTTGCTAATTTCTGTATGGTAATTTGTTTGGTGCAGGAGGCCGTGGTGTCACCCCCCATGAACACCAAGAAGCCGCGGGCGGCGCAGCAGGCGGGCGGCAGCGCGGAGCCTAAGCCGCGGCCACAGCTGGACGTGGCGCTCAGCTGCCCGCGCTGCTGCTCCGATAACACCAAATTCTGCTACTACAACAACTACAACCTGAATCAGCCGCGCCACTTCTGCAAGGCATGCCGCCGCTACTGGACACAAGGTGGCAGCCTTCGCCTTGTCCCCGTCGGCGGCGGCTGCCGCAGGAACAAGCGCGCCTCCGGCTCCTCTTCGTCCTCGGCCGCCTCCAGCACCGCCGCCACCAGCGCCGAGATGGATAAGACCGTCACCACGCGGCTGATGCTGACGGCTGCCACTACCAGTACCGTGTCGATGCCATCCCCAACGACAGGCTTGTTGTTTCCCAATGACATGCTCCCGCCATTTACGCCGACAGGCAGTAGCGGCGGCCTCGACCTCGCCATGGACGAGGACCAACAGGGTTTCCTGCCCTTCACGCCGCTGTCTTTGTCCGACGACCAGGCGCCGGAGCTGTCTCCTGGAGGGAGTGACACGGGTTTCCTGCCCTTCGCGCCGCTGTCTTTGCCCGACGACCAGGCGCCGGAATTGGAGCTAGCTCTTGGAGGGAGTGACACAACGCCAACTCTCCTGGACATGCTGACAGGAGGGTATTTTGATGCCGGCGGCAGCAGCAGCAGCAGCTACAACGCCGGTCTCGCCATGAACGGTGGCAGCAATGGAATGGACATGTCGTTTCTGCTGCCTGAAATGGGGGCTTCAGTAACTGATCCCATGGAGACGCAGCTGATGGACGGAATGAACGATGATGTAGCAGGTGAGCTCCAGTGGCAGTCATACATCAACGACGACGGTGGTTATACAGCAGAACCAGCCGCCGGAGTGGAGCAGCAGCAGCAGGTTGCTGGTGATCAGCAGGAGGGGGATAACAACAAAGTGCGCATCGTCTGATCGATGTAAGTGCAGCAAACATCCTTCGTCAATGCAATCAAATCAAAGGTGGCAACAAGGAAGGAAGGGGATGCAGTTTTAGAGGATAGGATGCATATTCATGTTTGATTTATTTGCATTGTGGTCATGATGGCAAGTCATCATGCATCACCCTTTTTGTTCAATTGCATGCGTTCGTTCATCAGAGTTTACTTGCAGCAGTCTATCGCCAGCTTTGTTTTCATCAGTTCTGGATAATGTCTTCGTATTCCTCAGTTTCTTTGTTAACTAGTCTAAACTTTTCATATGTGGTGGTTAGTTTGGATGGATAATGCAGCGGGCTGTTAACCTGCGTTCTGGTATATCATTGGTGATAATAATTTGTTGCTGCAGATGAATGTCTTATCTTTTGGATGTTGTCTTACTTTGAGCATGTTCTTCGGTGCAGCAGCATTCGCTGCTTCCAGCTCTAGCAACAGTGCTGCGCTAGTGTTTATTGCCACAGCTGAGATAATCAGAAATTCAGAAGCGAACAGGCCTAGCTTTGAACAAGACAAACCAACGACCTGTGTAGAGAGTATATCATCACTACTAGTCTACTACACAGATAATTGTTGCAATCGCTTCCTCTTTTTTTAGAGATGATTTAGATACTAAACTGCCTCTACAAATTCTGTGCTGCAGTGTAGCTTCCGAACCGCTCGTAGAATTCGATTTCCAACGATGGTTGACATCAAACTACCATTCTTAGAAAGCATGCCAACCATCTCTAAAATAGGTTGATTATTAGGATACTCTCTAAAAATCAATTTTCTTTGAGGGCGGTTGACTCCTGAAAATAGCTACTAAGTAAATGAAATCATAATATTTTCAAATAAAGTCAGATAAAGATAGACTTTGATTTATATCTCTACTGGCAAACGTGTCCATGAACTACATACAACGGAACCTAATACATCTTGGAATAGGACCACGAGTTGTTTAAATTCATATGAGCATGGGTCATGAGTCCGAATATATGAGACACAGAGGACGCGAGGGCAGTTTGGGAAGTAAAAAATCAGGATAGAAGAAACTCTCCGCTCTTTAATATTATAGATATAGATACAGATATAGATACCGATAAAGATATAGATATTCTAGAATAATCTTAAGAACAACTCCGAGAGTCTCTTTATACCTTATCTTATTTTACTTGTAATATTAAACCATGAAGAGTTTCTTGATCGCCGTCCTTTTTTATTTATTTATATTCCGAATAAGTCTATTATTTATCCCAATACAAATCCGGATCCTTTTGTATGTTCTTTTTTTCCCTGGTGTTTCATGTTTCTTTTTATGGTTTTTTGGCGTCAAGCGTTTTTTCAGAGCATTTTTCTCTCTTTTTGTTCTTGTGTTTGATTTTTTTTTCTGTTTTCTTTTGCCTATCTCCGTCCGAGGTACCGTCTGATGTCTGTTCTGAGTTTTTCTTTATAATAAATCTCTCTCTATTATATCTATTAATCTATCTATATCTATAATTTATATAATATCTATACTCTCTATCTATCCATATCTGAAATATAATTTATAATCAATTATCTATAATAATATTAAAAAGCAAATTGTTTCTTCTGTCCCGTTTTCTTATTATTCAAGCTGTCCTTGCATCTTGTTTTCTTTTTTTCCTTTTCAAACTGCATCGTGCTCTCGATATATGTATGATCTGGACTTTGCTTATACGGCTTAGACAATTATATGCGTCTAACGATGATACGGAGTCCGATTCTAAGACGTGACAAGCGATGATACAAAGTCGGATTCCCCAACACATATTAGAACAAATGATGCGACCATTATATAAAATTACAAGCCATAAGTCGTGTTTGCAACGCACTACACGTTTGCTAGTCCGTAAAAAAGGGACCCTCCAATAGTTTCTTTAGTAAATCTCTAAATATAGTACCCTCCAATAGTCCGCAGTCGACAGTTATAGCCGCTCCTACTCCGTTGACCTTCTGCAATTGGTCGCCGGTGTGGTAAGCCTGCGACGAACGCTCTTCTGCAACTAGCCACTGCGACGTGAACGTTTCTGTAGGGTCACAACAAAAGTCCGGTGACCACCGGAGAAGATGCACAGGACAAAAATTATGAAGATCCAATGGTCAGATTTTAATCTGAACCTAACTGTCTCGGGCGCTTTCTCTGGTGCCTCGGTTGAGGACATCACCGAAGTTCTCGGTTGGCTCCTCAGAGCCTCAAGCCAACCAAACTTACCGTTGAAATTCTAACATCTAGTATAGTGCTTTCTCCGGTGCGTCTATAGGTCATACCACCAGAGAAATCCGGTAGTGGTAAAGCCTTTCTGCATGGCAACACAGAGAGCTTCAGGGGTCACCGTCGGTGCCCCACATCAGGCTTTCCGGTGCCCTGTTTTGCACTTTTCCAAGCTGCATCAGTGAATGCCACATGTCTCTCACTGAAGCGGTGCATGTTAGAGGAAACCACGGGACAAATCCGGTGGCTTACTCTAGCCTATATAAAACTAGCACCACGTACCACTTTCTGTGGTGCTTCCCCATCAAGGGCACTAGAAAAATCAACACCAAGCACTTCTCTCAAAATGTTTTTCGAATTTGCTAGTTATGAATGTGTTCCAACATGAACACCTTCACCTTATGTACCGGGTTAGTTTTAAAAACATTTTTCAAAGCATATTCACTTACTTCTTTACAACGTCACTAGGTCCAATGCATATACAAAGTTAGTTCAAACCTAGTGGCACTTGATAACTGTTTTCGCTTTAGAGTTTTCCTCGTAATAGTACGACTATCTATCCTATAGATCCGACCATGCACTCTATTCCATCTTGGCTAGTGAAATGAAAACCCCTAGCATATACCTTTGTCTTCAAGCTGGTTTCCATCTCCCTATTCTTCTCTAAGTATAAGACTTGTTCCATCTGGCTTGATTTCCATTTCCACCATCACCTACCCTTGCTCACCATAATTATGTGGACCCTAGCTCAATCATGACTCACCGAAAGCATTAATCCACTAGTAGTTGTCACTCAATTATCAAAACCAAACATAGTGCTTTCAATCCGCCTCTATATACGTTTGTCTCTAAAAATCCACGATCTCACTACACCACAACACTAAATTATCGTCTGATGTTGGTACTGAAAGTTAATATTTACCATTCAACAGTCGGTCTCTAAAACTTTGTATCAGACCCCATTTGGTAATTCTACATATTCTGATGGACTATCCATCGCTACATCTGTTTCACTTTACCATTGGATGGTTCATCATATGTCCAGCTATGCGTCAGTAAATAAGAATCTACCCTTGGCACCATATGCCCGGTCCACTCCTGCAAAATTTTGGCCCAAAATTGCCTCCAAACCTTAAACCTCTCCCCTCACATACCCACAAATCTCTAGAGGCAAGTGTCCAACCGGCCCTAGAAATCAATTTCTAGGGACATACATAAATTAACCTACATCTAAAAAGTGTTCAAAAATAAAATAATGGAACCCATGCACCGCTGTGCTCGCACCAGCTGCTTGGCTTGGTGGGCCCACGCACCGCTAGTGAAAGGATCAATTGATGCTTAGACATGAGGATAGCCTATTAAAATTTCTACAAAGCATAACACTTAAAGAAACTTGTTGGACAAATAGGTGGCCCTAATAAGCACTATCAAGCCTAATCTAACAAAAGCATCCCTTACTCAAACTAGAAGCAAAGCTAGCTAGCCAAACAAACAAGCTCATGCGCAATTCCAGTGAGCAAGATATACGCTAGAGCACTTAAACTAATCAAGATAAGTTACACAACTAATTGACCTACACAAGGCAAGCAACCACACAAGCAAAGGATCACACAAAGCAAATAGCACAAATCTAGTGATGCAAACCAAGGGAGACAAGTGGACATGGAGATTTTTTCCCCAAGGTTCGGTTGCTTGCCAGCAACCTACTCCCCATTGAGGCGAGTCCAAGGATCGCTACTCCTCCACAAGCTTAGCAAGCCCTCAAGCATGGCCCCGATGTGGGCCCTCACCTAAGAGCTGGTTCATCAACAAGCCTCGATACCAAGAGAGTTGCTCTGCATGATCCTCCCGCAGGGATGAGCACAAGAGCCTCTTACAACACTTCCACTGGAGCCCCAGCACAACCACCAACTGTGATCGATGGTGGCTTGTTGGTCTAAGACATCTAGGTGGCGGTAACCACAAAGAGTAACAAGAAATGTGCAGCAACAACGATCCTCTAGTGGCACTAGATGCTAACTCTTAAGGCAAATGCACTATACGACTCTCAATCTCACCACACATCTATAATCTCAAGTGTGCTTTATGTTGGTGGAGTGTGTTCTTGAGCTCTAATGAGTGTGGATACTAGTAGGAATATCCAAGAGAGCCAAATAGCCTAGTGACACCCGTTATTTATAGCGCCACTCAAGAACTAGTTGGTATGCTCTTTCAATGGGCTGAATATGTGCTCATCGAAATTCTATGGTGGTTATTGGAGAAGACCACCGGGATCTTCCACAAACGGCTAGTTCAAGATAGCTATTACACAACCAAAGCTCTAGTGCTTACCTATCTGGTGCCACCGGACCTTTCCAGTGAGTTCAAACACAGCACGAAACCAAATTTTTTCCTCTATAGAAGGGTTAGGTCGTTGTAACCTAAACTCTGATAAAGGGTGGAGCTCACCACCGGAGCTTTTTGGTGGCCTACAAAACCTTCTAAATGAGGCTTTTAGGATTAACAAAATCCCCTGGTGACCCTCATTGGAGTTTTCTAGCGACACAGGTTCAAATCTCTCCAATGTGCACCAACTTTGACAATTGCCACATGTGTTAGGGCATTCCTCTAGTGCCCCCTATCTAGTGCACATGGCCGGAAGAATAATCTAGCATGTTAAAACATGCTGAACTAGTGGACTAATGCTTTTAGTCAAGATATTTTAGCTAAGTCCACAAGATGGAGTTGAGCAAAGCTATGAGATGGTGGAGATGACCATGAAGCAAGTGCTCAACCATGGAGAGAGATGGAAGGCAAAGGTATATGCATAGGGGTTTTGCTTTTGCTAGCCAAGGTGCAATAGAGTGTATAGTCAGGTTTAGAATAGATAGTCGTACTATAAAGAGGGGTGCTCTAAGTGTTTACGGTTATCTAGTGTCACTAGGTGATGATATTCTTTGCATATGCATTAGACCTTGTGACATGGTGAGATGCAAGCGAAAATATGTTTAAAACACTTTGAAAATGCTAACTCCATGCTCAAGTGTTGTTGTTCCAAGGTTGAACACACTTGAAGTTAGAACGCTTACATAGAGGGTGAGAAGTGATGTTGGAACAACATTTTTCTACTCACCGGATTTGTTCGGTGGGGTCACTAGAGACTCTACCAGAGGTTGTGTTGGTATTTATTAACATGTCACTTGTTTAAGTAGCCACCTAATGTTGTTGACATTTCTTAACATCACTTTTGCTAAGTTGTCATCCCTAGCTATGATGCCAGAAATACTTATTGGTACTTTCTAGCGTCACTTCTAGAATGACACTAAGAATTACATTGATATTTTATTATGACTTAGAAATAATGCAAATATGTATATGAAGGGATCTGCAAGTGTACAGATAATATTTCATTGTAGCATTTCACCCAGTAGTATTCCAGGCACCGTTATTTATATTTTTACTACAGGGAAGGACTGGCGGATGGAATATATTGATAACTTATACATATGATGGAGAGATAAACCATAACCAAGCTTCTACTCATAATAGGGGTAAGTCACAGGATAGGATAAATATATGGTAAATGATCATTGATAATTAATAATTGAACACTCAGAGTACTCCTTTCTATGGCATTAGCATGACTAAGTAGATACAATAGAGAAATAGTTCATGTTTACACCAAAATTTGGGAAGAAGAATGAAGCTTCCAAGATTGTGTTAATCAAGGAATCGATTGCATAAGGATCGATATCAGCTGATTCAGATACGGCACTAGAATCGGCACTCTTCGAATGATGTCAGCATATAACGACAATGAGCTACGGTTAGCGTCGAGAAATACATGTTGGACTCTACAAAAAGGGAAAGATTAGGGTTCAAGTTATCTTAAGTTAAGAATGTTTTCTTTTATACCAAAGATCGTAATGAGTCGTACTTGAGTAGGATTCATACTTAGATTTTGGGTATAAATATTGGACCCCGGCTATTGTAAAAAAGACATCCAATCAATCAATACAAATTACTTTTTTGGCTTTACGCCAACCCTTAGGAGTAGGAGTAGTATAGATCTCGACAAGTTCTTCAACAAGCAGGGCTGCATTGGTCCGACCGACCTTCGGCTTGTCTATAAGTACCATCACGGCTTATACTTCTGTTTGTACGGCCACATCGGTTAAGTTCGACCTCCACTGCGAACTCTAGTATAAGCTAGTTATCGACTCTTATCTAGTTCAAGTATGGCTGCATCGGTTAATTTCGACCTCCACTGCTCGAATTAGATTATGGTCAAGTTATCAACTCTACCTAAGGGTGACGTCCTTCGGGTAGATTCATTAAGTTACCAATCTTGCTGATGTTCTTATTGTTATTAGTTTTCAGCAGCATCAATCTGCCCGATCGAGATCGATCTAGATCGGCCTCACATCCTTTTAGTCCATCGTTTGCTTTGTTACAATACGATATTTCTTACTCTGAGCGACGGGTTACGTTTTATCAGGTTGTTCTACCTCGATCTTGATCATGCATAGTACGCGGTTAAGGCACGTATGATCTTGAAGAGGTTTACTGGCTAGTTAAATCTGGTCTAGTTAAATCTGGTCTATAGTTCACTATTACGGTTGTAACGATCCGGTCGATCCCCACTAATGGCACTTTAGATCGAAGGATGCTAGTTGGTAGATTTGTTCTCGATCAGGCGTGACTTTAACTGTTTACTATGCCTGCATCGGCTAAATAGCCAATCGCTTATGCTTTAACACCTACAGTGTGTCTCCATGATTATGTTAAATGTGAATAGATCTATGTACTTTAAAGGTTTGATTTGTTGTCTTTGTCATTGCTGCCATCGATCCGATCGAACCCAACTGCTAGAGATAACAGGTTAAGTCTGATGAGTTCATAGATTTGTCCATGTTAAATAGTCGATTGTTTACATGCTATAGTCCCTTTTCACCTGAATCGGCTATTCCAGTCGATTAGCCTGAGCGTCCACACATATAGCGTGTCTTTTGGAAAGCCTGTCAATGTATAGATGGTTTTACGGATTCTTCAGTTTTTGTTTGTTATTATCATCATAGCTGCCATCGATCCGATCGAACCTGACTGTTGATGGTAATAGATTAGATTTAGAGCGTTTGTAGATCTATTTGTACTAAACAGTCTATTTGTTCGCATGTTATATCCTTTCTCGTTAGATTCATCGGCTCAATGCGTTACACTGGTAATACCCACCTAACTGATAGTTTTACTTAAATCTACGTGTATTATACTTGTCAACATAAAATCAATCATGATCCACGAGCTTTATAGTCCGTAACAGTCGATTTCTACGCGTATCGGCTATTTAGTTGATTTTTCCGTCTGGCTGCTCCCGAAGCAGCACACTTGGAACTGTCTGGGCAAAATCGACATGTTCCACCTTAAATTACTAATAAACTTTCTCTCCTTGTCAATTGCAGGTCAAATTGACTGGCACGTCTTGGGAGGAATTCATAGGATCGGTTAGCCCTGTGTTAAAGCCAAGCGGATCTCTAGCCTTGCTCCATCAAACAGATCCTTTCGGCTTGTTGTGTGCCCGACGCATTGACATGTTTTTACACCGACAATTCCTAAGTCATTCTTAACTAGAAGAACACCCTGCGCATTGCTGCGGGAATTGCTGGTGAAATTATACTACTTATATTTACTAATGTGATTGAATAAATACCATAATACATGTTAGTGGATGATTGTTAGCATTCTGATGTGGACAACTAAATATATGTTAGTAAATGATTTGGTTTGCTAATGTGAATAGCTTGAATGAAGACATAATGGCATGTGTTAGTGGATGCTGATGTGGACACTCTGCATGGTGAGATAGTTGAATGTGCTATTGGGATGTTCTAGTGGATGCTGATATGGACACTTTGCTTGGTAAGATAAATTGCTAGTGGGGTTTATCTTTATAAGAGATATAGATTACAAGTCCAAGCATACTATGATTAGGGCAATTATACTTAATAATCATGACTAAGATCAACTTCACATCTACACATAAGGGATATTACTAAGGAAGATCAAGAACAGAGTATGACTTTCTTCATAACTAGATCCTACTTGATCTATATTCAGGGAGTAGACTACAAAGGACTCATTGAGAGTGTCACACTCACGATCTACCACATGGCCCAGAATATAGGGTGCATCCATGGGTAAACAATGTATAAGCACCACGCTTACACAATGTTGACTACTCACCCCGTGTACTTTAGAGTGAGTGATATATGAACTTATGCTTGAACATAAAGACAATCTAGCTATCCTAAGCATATAATCAAAGTTGATGATGAACATGATAACTAGGAATATGAATAATATTAAGATACAAAAGAGGATACAAGTGGCTATACCAACCCATGCTCTTGACAAGATCAGGAATCCAAGCGAAGCTTGCCTTCCTCTAGATCTAACCTAGCTAGCTATGCCCTAGAATATTTGTGGAGCTCTGAGGTTCTTCTCTTCTAATAATGGTTTCTCAATGATGAAATGACTTGATCAATGATGCCTAGGGGGTGGCAGGGGCTAGTATATATAGAGGGAACCATCAATCCTAAGCCCTTGGATCAAACTGACTTAAAACAATGGTGTAGATGTAATCCCTAAGGCGATGGAGAACCGACATTCGAAGTGAAGGCTGATAGGTGGGCCCACATGGCTGGCTGGTCGGCCCCACCTGGCGGTGTCCCATGCTCTGCTTCAATGATTTGCCTTCTGATATCTTCTAGAGTCTTCTAGAGTTGATTTCAACATGGATAAGCGCGATTAATTCTGACATTTGGGTCCACCTTGATGGGTTTCTAGATAAACCCTGCTGGAAATGCAGATTCACCAAAACTTATGGAATTTATTAGTTTCAACCCCTAAACCTATGTTGGTGATCATATTCATGTATTTATTCAAGGTATATTGATAGTTTATGATGGTTGTTAACTACCATCAATAGTTTGCAGGGGCCGACAATTTTTCTGTTGAAAAATAAGCATGTGCACATTGCTTTCCAATGCCCACCAGAGTGGAGGCCCTAGAACTTGCGCACAGTGAAGGTGCAAGAAGTTCAAACAGGACCACGGGAGTGGTCACCGGAGCTTTGGTCTAGAGACTCACCAAAGAGTTGTCCGGTGTTCCACAAGAGAGGTCACCGAAGAGTTGGTCCATGGAGCTTGTTTTTCTGCACTTTGGTTGTTTTTTGTTCACCGGATTTGTTTAGTGCTCTCACCGGAGAAAGCACCGGAAGTCTGACATAGGCAACAACTAGTTTCTGTAGCCATTAGGGCAGTCCCAATGTGTTTGTATACCTATTAATTTTTATAGACATTGCGTATAGAAACCATGGTCCTAATGGATAGTTTCTACATAATATTTTTTTATCCAATCACATACCTTCTCTCTCCCTCCTCTACCAATCACATCTCTTCATATCTTGGTTCTCGTATAGACATGGTTTCTTATCTAAGAAACCATTTCCTCATTTCTTTTCTTTAATTAGAGTGCCATGTCATCTTTTTGCTGAGTTGGCACCACAATTAATGAAGATAGAAACCATCTAGTTTCATGATTGGAAGTGCCCTTAGAAAGTGGCTGTTAGTTTGTCCGATGCAAGCTCTAGTGCTCCCAAAAAAGGTGTTGGAAGTTGGCAACAGTTAGTTTTCTTGTGTTGGCTACAGACCCCTTGGCCAGCCATGGCCACTCTCTAGGACACTTGGATTGGTAGCTAAATATTTTTGTGCTTGAGAAACACACTCCTCTCTCTTTGCTCACTTGGAATTACACCTGTGTGAGATTGAGAGTGTTTTAGTTCATTGCAATAGAGAGTTTGCATCTTGTGGCACTAGGTGATTCATTCTCGTTATGATTCCCCCAACCAAGCTTGATCTTACATATCTTTTAGCAAACTGTATCTTTTACATCTTCTATACATGATTGTGCAACATGGATATAAAATAGAAGTTAGCCCAAATTGTTAGTCATCGGTAGTTAGGCAATGGTATAGGATACAAATTGAGCATAAATATCAAGAGAAATTGGAGTAAGAAGGTTACTGTAAATAGCACTACTAACGCATATTCAAAATCAGGAGAATAATATTCCATTCCAAGAGTAGAGAGAAAAAAAATCAAATAACAAAGTAAATAGAAACGGAAAAAGAATCTAAAGTAATTATATATGTATTCCTTGTTCTGGAGAATAATATTCCTAGTTCAGAAGAATATTATTCCTTGTTCTGGAGAGAAAAATATTCTAGGTTTAGGAGGACAATGTTTCACTATGTCACACCTGATTTTAAGGACAAAATTGAATGCACAACATATGTATGTCAGGATCAATTTATTCATGCATATGTCGACTTCATTACAGTATCATAGCAATGTTCTTACTTTAATGATGACATCATTACAAAATGACCCGTAGATCTGAAAGAAAATTACATAGACTTTATTTAACTCTAGCAAAAAAGGGACGCCATCTTCACTGGAAGTCAACCGGGGCAGCACTAGCCTAGTACACATCGTCGGGGTCAAAGGCACCGTCTTCAATGTACTCCTCGTCATCTCCAGCGCCTAGGTGGGGTAGCAGGGGGGATAAAGAGGAAGGATGAGTACATCGAAATGTACTCCGTAAGTGTAGGAAAGTATGACATGAGGGCCAACATAAGGAAAAGCTTACAAGGTTTGACACACACGCTTAAGCGACACATCCTAATTTTCCTTAAATCCTTAGCACCTACTTACTGGTGAAATCTGCCTTCTCCTCAAGAACCATCTGAACCAACACTCGGATCTCATCTGAGCCAACCAACCATTCCTTTACCAAGGGAAACACCCATCCAAACTAGAGCCATCTAATCATGAAGTCCAGGCCGCTCTTGTCCGCGAGCACGGCAGATATATCAGTTTTACACTCTACAGAGGTTGCACACTTTTACCACGAGTCGTGTTTCCCCATCACGCCTCACACTACCTAGGTGCTTGGCGGGGTCACACTACAAGGCCTTTACAAAGCTCCTCCAAGCTTGTTATACACCTCCACTTAGGTTTCACCGCTAACAGGGAGTATCTTTCAACTCTACTGCAGAAGCCCCCTCTTGTTCCACATAAACTGACCCGATGTAAAACAGAACTTGGAGGAAGCCAATTAGTTAGTCATGGTTGCGCTGTTAAGCCGGGTTACAGGCTTCATGAACTAGTCCTTAGGATCCAAACAGGAACCAGCACAAACCATTCCACCAATTCCAACAATCCACCAGAAAACATTTACCAGATCTGACATCTTACCACCACCAAGACCAACCATCCTGCCAGATTCCCTAATCACCATATTGCTAAAAAGATTACAATCCCAAGGTTGCATAGATCATTAGTCAATATTAATTATAACCTTCCTAGCCCAAGACTGCAAACTAAGCATGACAACTACCCATCCAAAACCAGGTTTCAAGGATGATGTAAACACGTTCTAGTAAACCCTAACATGGGATTCAAATTATGACTCTGCATGCAACTAATGGTCTAACTACTCTAACTCAAACTAAAACAAATATTGGTGCAAGATGGTCAAGGACACTTGCCTTCGAACCGGGCTGGTTCAGAGATATCAAACTCTTGATCTTGGAAGTTCTCAAACTCGGCACTTTCTGCAGACATACAACAGACACGGCCCACAAAATAAATAAGAACAGTACACCAAGCATTGAGAAAAACATACTATGTTTACTAACATGTACTATGCGTCGCTTCGAACTGGTGAGCGCAAGAATCGCTTAAAATTGAGCTACGATTGAATAGTTACGGGCTTTCGAAGTTTTAGTATTAAAATGCAAAAGAGACCTTTTCTTTGGAAATTGCTTTTGCACTAAAAAAACAGGAGCATGTCATCACTGGATAGCTGAAAAGAGACGACAGATTTTACATTGTTGAATAAACTGATAATTATTGGATAATATTTCTGGAGTGGGAAAACAGATGTGTATGTGACATTATAAATGAATGGATGAAAGCAACACCAGATTTCTAGCTTCCACTGACAGAGAGCAGGAGCACGCCATCAGATGCATGCTACTGTTTTTTATATTAGATTACCAAGATATACTAGTACACAGAGATGGTTCTAAATATTTTTTTTGTAAAGGAACACCTGCTAGCAATTACAGCATGTGTTGACAGGAATGAAACAGGGGCGCTGCCGTGATTCAGAGAATGGCTTGCATGAATAAACTAATTGCCTAGAAAAAACTTTCAAACTTCATTTTCGATAAATAGAGAAAACGTTTTAGAGGCTTAACCGATACTTTAACAAAACATTTCCCACCCAATAAAATTAATGCAAGCGACATGAATGCAACAATAATTTAAAGCCTATGTCAATTTCAGGTTTTGTTTATAAATTATTATTTTCCTCCAACTATTATTTGGTCTTAATTCTAAATTTGATTATAACAAATTTTAGAAAATTGTAAAATTCAGAATTTAGGGTGTTACAGAAGAATAATATCCTACCTTCAAAGAATAACATTCCATGATTAGGAGAATAATATTCCATGTTTAGTACAACAATATTATAGTCAATGAGAAAAACATAATAGTTCAAGGAGATAATATTCAGGTTAAAGAGAGTAATATAGCTAGAAAACCAATATCTAGGTTTAGAAGAACAATATTATGTTCCACGAGTAGAAAGAAAAGTTAAGACGCATATAGAAGAAAGTAAACAAAATAGATATTCCGTATCAAAAGAACAATATCCATGTCTAAGAGTAGCATGAAAATTTAATGCAACAACAAAATAAATAGGAAAGTTTAAAAAGAGGAAAGAATATTGTTCCGTGTTTGGGTGAACAATAATTTATTTTCAAAATAATAATATTAGAGGTACAAAAGGATTGAAAAATAGAAAAAACTAAATAAGTAAGAAAGAAAACAAAAGGAAAATAAAAATATATTTGAGGAGAATAGTATTTTACTACCTTCATCTACAAAAGAATGCAACTTTGGTATCTATGTCCATAAAAATAGTTCAAGTTTGACCAAGTTTATAGTGAATAGTGTTTCATATTTTTGTCTCCAAATCCGTTTATTGTGAAAATATATTTCATAATTAATTTAATGTAATTATTTTGTATGATAAATCTTAGTATTTTTCGTATAAGTTTGGTCAAACTCGAAAGCATATGACTTCTCAGAAAGCGAGAATTGTATTTTTTTTGGACGCAAGCTGTAACTAGGAAAATAATATCTTGGTTTAGAAGAACAATGTTATGTTCCATGCGTAGAAGTTATGAAGTTGGCCCATTAGTAGCCTGTAGTAGTTATGAAGTTGGTCATGTAGCCCAAGTGGCACATGTGAAGTTGTTGTTGGTGGGTTTAATACCACCTTGAAAGTTTATGAGGGTAAGGGCCAGCTTATAAGCCTTATCGTTCCAAACATAGAACATCTAGTTTAAGCCTTTTACACGAAGCGAGTACGAAAGTGTAAGCTAGATGCTACGCATATGCAAGCCCGTTCTACGTGCGGAGCTGAGCCATATAAGCAGACGTGGGGTGTTATAGATGGTATCGGAGCATCAACCCTTGTTGCATGTGCCTGTGAAGCCCATTAGTAGCCTGTAGTTATTATATGAAGTTGGCCAGCCCATGTATCACAAGTGGCATATGTGGAGTTGTTGGTGGGTTTATCACCTTGGAAGTTTAGGAGAGTGAGGGCTAGCTTATAAGCCTTGTCGTTCTAAACGTAGTATCTCCAGGTAAACCCTTTTACACGAAGCAAGGACAAAAGTGAAGCGAGGTGCTATGCGTATGCAGGTCAGTTCCACGTGTGGAGCTGAGCCATATAAGCAGTTTTGGACAAAAAAGAATATATGCAAGAAAATAAACAAAACAGACAAAAAAAGAAAAAGAAACGATATTAACAAGTGTTGGCCAATTGCTTGGATTAGTGGGCTAGTTGGGCGGTGGGCAGCACCATAGAATAGAAATATATTTGAAGTTTAGAAGGATAAGGGTCAGCTTATAAGCCTTGTCGTTCTAAACGTAGCACCTCTCGGTTAACCCTTTTACACGAAACGAGGACGAAAGTGAAGCGAGGTGCTATGCGTATGCAGGCCCATTCCATGTGCGGCGCGTATGCAGGCCCATTCCATGTGCAAAGTTTAGGACGGTGGCGACGATGGTGGAGGGGTGGAGTCATCATCGTCGGCGATGGCGACAAGGACGCTGGTCAGCTCCAACAGCACAGATGGTACATCATGCCTTGGTAAGCGTAAATCTAGTGTCTGGGTTGATTTTGATGAGATCTATGAGACTGTGAATGATCAAAAGGTTTGAACTGCTGCTATCTATAAAATATGTAAGAGTAAATTGTCTGCTAGATCTTCTGCTGGCACTGGCCATTTGATTAGGCACCAGAAATCTTGTAGGAAAAAGGCTAATCACGCTGCTAGGGTTCAGTCTAGGCTTTCTTTCAATCCTGATGGATCTATGCATAACTGGGACTACAATCCTGCTGTTGCTCGATCTGAGTTGTGTCGGTTGATTGCTAGGCTTGACCTTCCATTAGGTATAGGTGAGACACAGGCATGGGATGATTACATTATTCTTGCTCATAACCCTAGGTTTGTCAAGGTTTCTAGATAGACCACCACTAGAGTATTGTCTGATTGACAAGATTTTCTCTGTCACTCTAGACAATGCTCCTTCTAATGCTAAGGCTATGAACACTTTGACACCTCTATTTGCTTGTTACTTGGGTCCTGATCCTTCACCTGATCCTTTGGATCCTAGTAACCGTAAGTACATTCTTGTACATCAATGTTGTGCTTGTCATATCATTAATCTCATTGTAAAATCTAGATTAAAGAGGTTGAAACCTTACACAAAAGATTTTAGAACTACAATTAACTTCTTGAATTGCTCTAATCAAATAATTGCATTCTTTGGAGTCTTGTTTCAATTTGACAGATAGGATAATTGAGGAACAACGGCGGCGCTTGTCACCAGAGATTGTGGAGATGCTGGCCTGCATAAAGGACTGAGAGTTAGGAGAAAAAAGGGAACAACATGTTGTTGACAACCAAGAGCTAGAAAACTCATTCCAGAACTTGTACCTTGATGAAGATAAACCTGCTGGTGGTGCTCCTGGTACTTAGTGAGGTTGAGACTTGACTTTTCAGAGTGTGTGGGTGATCTATGACGGTTAAAGGGTGAGTGTGACTATGAAAGACTTGTCTATCATTTGAACAATGGTTAATTAAGAGCTGGTTGTACTCTTTTTTTCCTTTCTAGGGTTGCTCACAAGGGTGAGTTTTACCTAGAAATATTTTTAATGAGGCAGCATTGCACTAAATAGCTTATTTTGGTTATTTCTGTTATCTGACGGCTTTGGAGTTTGGAGTTTGATATCTCTGTTGGACTGTTGAAAGGGTCGAGATGGCGACTAGAGGGGGGGTTAATAGTCCTTTTTAAAACTTAATCACGTTGGCTAACCGAAACGAGTGCGGAATTAAAACTATCGGCCTAGCCAAGACAACACCCTCTATCTATGTTTACTAGCACCTTGCAAAGATACTAATCATGTAATAAAGGTGTCGGGCTAGCTAGAGCTCTCCTAACCAATTCTAGAAGCAAGGTTACACAAACATATGCCACTAGTACTTTAAGGTACAAGGGAGCTCTTACACATGCTAGTAAGCAAAAGCACGAAGCCACCTAATGCTCACTAGCAATGCTCAATAACAAGGCAACCAATGCCAAATTAGAGAGCACAATTACTTAGCTACACAAACTAAGCAATGTGACTAACAAGGTTGCACAAACCAAATTAGCCACACAAAGGAGCTACTTCTATGCTACACAAGCAAGAAGGTAACTAGCAAGCTACACAAGCTAACTAATTACAAAAGCAACAACACAAGCTCAATGTATATGAAAGTAATCGCAAGCTTGTGTAACGGGGATGCAAACAAATAGGAAGAACAAGGTTGACACGATGATTTTTCTCCCGAGGTTCACGTGTTTGCCAACACGCTAGTCCCCGTTGTGTCGACCGCTCACTTGGTGGTTCGGCGGCTAATTGGCATCACCCGCCAAGCCCGCACATCGGGCGCCGCAAGAACCTACCCTAGAAGTGAGGGTAGCTCAATGACACACTTTACTAAAGTTGCTCTTCGTGGCTCCCATGGGGCGAGCACAATGCCCCTCATAAGCTCTTCTCTGGAGCGCCGCACAAGCTTCTTTCGGACTTCCACGGAGACCACCACCAAGCCATCTAGGAGGTGGCAACCTCCAAGAGTAACAAGCACCACCGGCTTGCAACTCGATCACCTAGTGCCACTCGATGCAACCTCACTATGCAATTGCACTAGAATCTCTCTCACACAATCGAATGATCACTATCAAGTATATGTGAGATGGAGGGCTCCTAAGCACTCTCAAGCATGGACACAAAGTCCCCCAAGGTGCTCAGCACCAGCCATGGCCGAAGGCCACTTCTATTTATAGCCCTAAGGGCTAAACTAGTCGTTAGCCCTTCACTGGGTGTTTTTCGGGTCGACCGGACGCAGAACCGGACGCTGCACCGGACGCGAATACTGGATGTGTCCGGTCGCTATACCGGACGTGTCCGGTAGCTGTCTGACCACCACATGTCCTACCATTTCCTCCAATGGCTCTCTGATAAGACGATCGGACGCTCAGCATAAAATGACCGGACGCTCAGCCACTGAGTTCGGTCGAGTCCAGTAAGCCTCTAGGGCCGACCGAACACGTCTGTTAGAAACTGATCGGACGCTGAGCCTCAGCGTCCGGTAGAGTACAGTAAGCACCCACAGACGACCGGACGTGTTTGGTCACACTGGACCGGATGCTGCCAGCGTCCGATCAACTGTCTCATCGAACACCATTTTCTGATTCACACTAGACGCATCCGGTGTGGCGACCGGACGCGTCCGGTCGCACTTTGTAGTTCAGTCCTAAGCCACATACCGGACGTGTCCGGTCTCCATACTGGACGCGTCCAGTCACACTATGATCAGCGCGACTAACTACTTTTCAACTCTAACTTCTTCACCCTTGCTCAAATGTGCCAACCACCAAGTGTATCACCTTGTGCACATGTGTTAGCATATTTTCACAAACATTTTCAAGGGTGTTAGCCACTCAACTTGCCATGCCACTCGATCCTAGCGACAATGCAAAGTTAGATCACTCGAGTGGCACTAGATGACCGATATGCAAACAAGTTTACCCCTCTTGATAGTATGGCCATCTATCCTAAGCCCGGTCATAAACTTCTCTACACACCTATGACCGATGAAATGAAATGCCCTAGGTTATACCTTTTCCTTGCGCATTCCATTCCATCTCCTCCAATGTTGATGCAACACATGCACCAACATGATCAACAATGATATGATCCATTTCATATCATCACGTGATCATATTGGTTCATTGATCTTGACTTCACTTGCTTTTCACCGTTGCCTTCATCCATCGGCGCTAAGTCTTGCTCAAGCTTCACTGCCACGCGGTCCATCGCTCCAAAGCCTTCAACTTGCCCTTCACGCTTGCAACCGGTCCATCAAGCCAAGTCTTGTCTTGATCTTCTCCACCTTGATCACATGACTCAATGTCATGTCTCATGTGCAATGAGCTCCTTCATCACATGTGTGAGCTTTGCAACATCTCCAAGCCATTTTCACCTTCATGGCATATGTTGCTCACACACATGTACCTGTGGACTAATCACCTGTGTATCTCATATAAACACAATTAGTCCACCTAGGTTGTCACTCAATTACCAAAATCACACAAGGACCTTTCAATCTCCCCCTTTTGGTAAATGATGACAACTCTACAAAGATATGGAAATTAAGCTCTTTTGGATTCATGTTGCTTGCCCAAGCAATTTTACCATGTGAAAATGATTTTGGACAAGTACCACAAACCCAAAATGGTAGTATTAGCTCCCCCTACATATGTGCTAGAGTGTTTGATTTGAAGCTCGCACATATGCATAGATTAAAATTGTGGGAGAGTAATTACTACCAAATGATGCTAAGGTGTATAGAATAAACCATTGAAGCATGTACCAATCGGAGTTGCACCTTTAGTTCATCCTTAGCACCATGGTTAGCTAGATATCACTTGGAAATAATAGCACTAGATACCTTGTGAGATCAACATTAAAAGCAAGGTACTAGCATTACTTGAAAGGCATACCAAGTGTCTAGCTATCATCCTATGCATGCTAGTTATCAAATCATCATTCAAGTTCTATAACTAGCATACACCACACAAGCATGCATATTGAATTTGAAAACTTATGCAATGCAAGCAAGCACATGAATATGCACATATCAAATGCAATCAATCAAAGTTCATGAGCTTGCTCCCCCTACTTGTGTGCTTCTCTTGTCCAAGAATTTTGATCCATCTCTTTTCTTCAATGTTGCTCCCTCTTTATCCATGTCCATGTCCAACCTCTATTTCTTTTATATCTCATCTCTCCCCTTGTACAATCTTAATCTCTCCCCCATTCAATCAAGCTTTCATATCTTTGTACAATCTCTCCCCCTTTGTCATCAATTTCCATAAAAGGTGAGCTTCTTATTGATGCAAAGGTATACGTTTGGGGTAGATGGTTGAGGCTTGAATCTTGCATTTTTTATGGACATCTCTTGTTTGTTGGAATGACACCACTTGTATATACCACTTGTAACTTGTACCACTTGTATCTTGTATAGGGCTTCTTGAGATACCACACATAGAATCTTTTCTTGATACCAATTTGTGGTATATCTCCCCCTATATGATAGCATGAGCCATTCATTTGATACACTTGAGCTCTTGTAGGTGAGGGATGCATTCTTCATTTGATGATCACTTAAAGTTGAGGATCACTTGTGGAACCATCGTCTTGCATGATTGATACCATGTGTAGATATGATATCACTTGAAAGAATTTTCTAGTATGGAACCACTTGTTTGATTTATCAATAAAGACCATTTCTTGAACATTTGCTATCTTCATGAGTACCACTTATAGGATATCACTTGTAAGTTGATCTAGACATCATTTGTAGATTCTTGATAAAATACTTGAGTCTAGATACCATTTGAAACATACAAACTAGATATCAATTTGCATTGTTGTCTTGTGCTTGTACTCTTATCACTATCATGAGCTTCTATGATTGACTTGAACTAAATTGATTTGCCTAAGCTTCCAAGTCCGGTTTGAACCAATGACAAGCTTCTTCACACCTCTTGCAAGGATTATCTTGCCAATGTTGTACTTGTCACTTGTTAGCAATCCAAATTGAGTCAAGTGCTTGGGTTTACTAGCTCATGAACAAATTTATATACTAACCACTAGATCAAGTAATCATTCAAACAATAGTGGTAGGCTATGAATTTAAGCATTTCATTTGTTATGCATGATCCTATAAAGTATGTACTATATGCACTAACCGCATACTAGTAAGGGATGAAATGATCATGCACATTACAATGATACCTTTGCTATGTTGGAGTAGAGGATAGTCACATAGATTCTAATTTATTACTCCAATAGCAATGCAAAGTCCAATTATAAGCTTGGTGAAGACCAATAGATACCATGTTGGATTCCATTCTTCATCCATATGAAATGAATACCACTTATGATCAAGTGCACTTTCTTGTTGTGGTTGGCTTGCTTTATCTTTTGATCTTTGCTTGCATGAGAGCATCAATTTTGAGAATACCACTTGAAATGTCATGATTAGCTCTCTTTTGGGTGTTGCTTGCTTTTCTTGGTCAACCCTTTTGATTTGCTTCAACTAAGCATCTCAAATGTTCCTCGGATCACCACTTCCATGTTAGCCTTCCAAGTACCACACTTGGTTTACCTACTCATAGGCGGCAAGCCCCTACACTAGGGAGAAGTGACCTCTCTCCAAGAATCATTCTTGATACTCACTTGAAATGACTTGATTGATTGATCCAAGTGATGGACTTAACTTGGTGAGTAACCTTGTTTCCTTCTTTAAGTCCTTTTCTTTCTTCTTGTTTAAGTCCTTTTCTATCTACCAAATGATTTCAAATCATATCTAGAACTTAAATTTCATCTTCAACTTGAGTTTGATCTTGATCTTCATCTTGAGTACCAAAGGTGTGCAAAGTACATTCCATAATCAAATGGCCTTGTACTCTTTGCTTGTCATGCTTCTAGATCATCTCAAAACCAAACTTAGGTACTTCAAACACTTATAAACATGTTTCCAACTTGAGGACCTTTCAATCAAAGTGACTCTAGATCAATCCAATATTTGTCACTTTTTTGACAAATTTTGTACCCTTCAAAGAAATAAGCATATCTCCCAAAGTACAAATCTAAATACCACGAAATTTGGTGGAGATGTTCTTTATTAAGTTATATAGCAGTTGTAAAAATTTGAGCTTTATTTGACTTCTAGATTGCTGCCATATATCAATTCTTCTACCACTGCTATATGCTAAAAACTGCTGCACTATAGCTGACAAGATCCACTCCAAAACCGAAGCATTTCTTATCCAATTCTCATGAAAATGTACAGCATCTTATACCATAAGTCTAGAGCATGTACATCAATTTTCATGCCAATCCAATAAGTTTTGATTACTCAAACATGGCTAAGATCACAGCTAGCTCAGATTCTCAATTATAGGACAGATTTCAACAATTGAGCTATACTTCATCAAATGTGAATCAAACTTGAAACTAGCTTATTTGAATACTTCCATAAGACATATATCCATTCAAACCACTTACTAAAAGTCATCTTATGAACTTATCCAACACAAATCAATCCAAACTTGATTACTAAGCAATTATCCATTCAATCAACTCATAGCAAGCAACATTGCATATTTATCCAATTCAATCAACTCATATGCACCCAAATGAAATGATCAACAAGAGATATACCTTGGTTGGCTCATGATCATCCAATTAGCAAGCTTTAACTCAAATATTTGCAAGCCATCAAATAATCCAATAAATCACCACAACTTGAATATGACACTTGTATGTTGTAGCACTTGGACTTCTCTCAATTTTCTCTTGGCATTGGGTTCGGATGTGCACTAAGCTTCATAACTTGATTCAACATATGATAAACAATGTGAGATCAATTGAATCAAGTCTCCAATGCCGATGGTACCTACAATCAATCATCCACTTTTTGATGGTACCCAAACTAGTTTGGGTCCTCTCAAGTTAGGAGCAACATACTTAGGCGTAGCCTTAGTATGAATAGCGGGATGTTTTGCAATTGCAACCAATGAGGTACCATTGCCATCCTTTCTAAGCATATTATTATCAACAATTGAAATAGGTTTAGAAGTGTTACCTAGGGGACATGAATGTGCCATGTGTCCCCTTTCCCGGCATGAGTAGCACTTTCTCTTTGTTTTAGCCTTCTCTTCTTTGCTCATGTGGTGCTTCTCATTGCCTTGCCTCTCATGGATTGCTTGAGCCTTCTTCTCAAGCTTGGTAGAACACTTAGAGGCAAAGTGTCCCATATTTCCACACTTGAAGCACTTGATGTGAGCATAATCTTCCTTCTCATCTTCATTCTTGCTCATCATCTTGGCATCTTGAGTTTGCATTGGATGCCTTGCCTTTCCACCCCTTCTTGTTTTCTTCTTCTTTATCATCAAATCACTACCATCTTCATGGTTGATCTTGATTTGATCTTGGGGTGTCTTCTCTTGCTCAACTTGTGGCTTTGGTTGAGGCTTCACTTGTTGCTTCACCAATTGCTTGGTTGGGCACATTGAGGTAAGATGACCCCAAGTGCGGCACTTGAAGCACTTGACATGCTTTAGCCTCTCTTCTTCTTTTATATTCTTGAGCTTCTCAATGTTAGGGCAACCATTTGCAAGGTGTCCCGCTTCATGACACCGGTAGCACATGGTATGAGAAAGCTTTCTTTGTTGTAGCTTGTTCATCTTTCTTTCTCTCTTTCTTTCGCCCTTTGTCATCTTCTTCTTGAAGCCAAGGCCACACTTGTCACCATAGTTTCTTTGAGTCTTCAACATGTGCTCAATGGTGACTTTTGAGTTGTAGCACCTCTCTAGCTTGTTGCTCAATTTGTTCACTTCATTTTTTAGCTCATTGTTCTCCTTCAAAAGGTTAGTCTCACAAGACATAGAAGTAGAACAAGCATCTAATTGTGAAGAGCATGGAATATCTAATAAATTATCACAAGAGGTGGATACATGCTTCTTGCCTACATCACAAGGGTTAGCAATAATATGTGATTGATCAGTTGACCCATGTGATGAGCTCTCACTAGTTTAGCTTTTCCATTAGAAATCTCCTTAGTGAGAAAAGCATGGTCTTGTACCAAGTTATCATGAGCAACACTAAGTTCCTCATGAGCCAATTTTAGCTCCTCATGTGAACAAGTAGTAACATAAGGTAGATGCTTTTGTTGTCCACATGTGTTCTTTAGAAAAGAGTTTTCATTTTTCAATTTCTCGGTTTTAGCCATCTCTTTTTCTAAAGCTTTGATCATGCAACCATATCTATCTAGAAGCTCCTCATATGAATCAAGATCAATCACATTTGCATTAGATACCTTAGTGTCACCTTGTGACATGAAGCAATGTGATGTAGTTGGAGAGCTTGAAGAATCATCATTCTCGTAGCCCGAGCATGATCCATTATTATCACCATCAAGTGTGCATGGAGTAGCATCATCATTGGCAACACTTGTGGCGTCATCATCAACCTTGTCAAGTGAACTTATAGTGGATCGATCATCATCATCACTTGACCATGAGGTGGAGCAATCTTCCACAATCACCGAATTGTGGTCATGCTCAACACACTCATGTGCCTCCATCTTGGGCTCATCATCATTATCGTAGACTGTCCCATATTTCTCATTAAGATAACTCCAAATCTCATAGGCGGTCTTCATATCAATGATCTTTCCAAATATGCAATCATGCAA